>NC_069381.1:56681785-57010714 GCF_027475565.1 Acinonyx jubatus | reverse complement strand
CAATTTTTTAACACTATATCTTTTATTCCTTTTTACTTCATTATGTTATTTCTTATTAAAATTACATTTGATTTGATTATAGAATCCACATCTTCATCAACCAGTCTTTGAAACTGATCTGTATAGTCCTCTGAAACACAGTGTTTTCAATTTATAAGAAAGGTGATATTTGTTTTACATAGATATATGGTAGATATATAGATAGACACCTAGATAGATAGATAGATAGATAGATAGATAGATAGATACACCTACACACACACACACACACACACACACACACACATTTTCTATCATGAACTTTGTTTCAATTTTCAAATGTATTCATCCTGAAGTAGAGGGATACATATCCTGTACTTCAACAACACATATACTTCAATCATATTAATTTGTGATTACTATAGGAAGTGGGCTCAAACATTTGTAGGCCATTACAATTCAAGTTCTACTCCCTGTTTTTCAGCTGAGATAACACATAAACTTTCTAACACAGGCCCATAAGGAACTCTCTTCTAAGGCCATGAAGAGTTCACTTTTGGGAATCCCTGGAGATTCAAGTTCATTATGTTTAGAATAGATTCAAACCTAGGCTGGAATGCCATATGTTCACTTCAGTAACTATATCACAAAACCTATTTTGAATATGTTCATAGAAATATCATCAAATGAAAAATTAGATTTCTGCATTCTGAATTTAAAACAGAAATAAATGTTTAATGTAATGGAATGATCAAAATTGCATTAACAGAATATTAATACCTTGAAGTAGAAAAGATATGATTGACTATTTTATCTGATTAATTGTGGGGTTTTGTTTTGTTTTGTTTTTACCTTCCTTTAAAAAAATGGGTTCAAAAAGTTCCTGCTCAACTTTCAAAATTATTCAGGAACTTATGCCCTTTGTGGGTTATTCATTCTTGTCCTTTTTCCTGCTGCTTCTATCTCAGTCATTCTTCCAGAGGGGGTGCAGAAGAAGGGAAAGGGGAGAATTCTGAAATCAATCAAATATGGATCTTTCCTGTGTAGCATGATAGAAAATGAAAAGTCATTAAGTTTAGTATATATCTGGTTAATTGCTTTTATTTGGAGTATCTTATCTATAACTAATGCAGACATCTAAGTCTTGACAATGATCTTAAACCTATAAGTAATATAGTTTTCAGATTTATTTAATTATAAAAAATATTATTGGTGGCAAAATAAAAATCAAAACTCAAGTGTTTTTAAAATCTTGGGTTAGGCTTTAAGTAGGTTTTAAGTTGGCAATAAAGTATGAAAGCAAATGTTTTTCCCCTGCAATAGATAAGTTTAGAGTCTAAATGTAGCAAACAATTTTGTCATTCTCGCACATAGAGCCTAACAAGAGTAAGAGCAACATTGATCCTTATGATCATAAATGAAAGGCAAACCTGAGTGTAAGACATTTACATAACATATAAACTGTTTTTAAACCTTACTTACTGAATATATTTATTTAATGTGTTATAATTTTTACCTGTCCTCATCCACTCTCTCACCTAAATCTTCAGTCTAAATATCATCCATAAAAATACATTTATATTCAATGATCTGCATGATAATTTATTTAGCTATTTTAGGACATGTAGCTCTCTCTTCTTAATACCTAGCATTTTAGATTATATAATGTCTGAAATGAAATGATACTCAAAAAATAATGACATGGTACTTGCTTATAAGTTGAAGATTCACTAATTTACCATCTTATTGTATATTTGATATTCTCTGATATTTGAGTCGTTAACTATAATAATAGGGTCCCTGAGAGAAATGGGTCATTTCATATATTAGACAAATATTTGAATACTTATTCTGTTAAGAACTGTACTAAATATTGGGGATACAGGAGCTCCTGGGTGGCTCAGTCGGTTAAGCATCCGACTTCGGCTCAGGTCATGATCTCACAGTTTGTGAGTTCAAGCCCTGCATCGGACTCTGTGCCGACAGCTCAGTGCCTGGAGCCTGCTTCAGAATCTGTGTCTCCCTCTCTCTCTTCCCCGCCCCCACTCATTCTCTCTCTCTCTCTCTCTCAAAAATAAACATTAAAGAAATATTGGGGATATAGCATAAAAAAGAAGGACACATTCTCTTCATTTGTGGAGCTTATATATTCTATCAGAGAAATTTGTATAATAAAACAAAGATAATTAATAGAAATATCAATGTATAAAATCATATAGTATCTTAGCAATGAGAAATGCTATGGGAAAAGATAATTAGAGCAGAATGAAAAGGATCAGAAATACCTGGGAATGTCCAAGTTAACCAGGGTGATTAGGGTAAGCCTCATTGATTGGGAAGATGGCATTTGAGCAAGGACTTGAAACTGAGAGATAGAGACACATATGACTGGATGTCTGAGGGTGGAAAGTAAGAGCCTTTCAGGCACAGGGAATAAATAGTGAAAATTCTATAAGGCCTGAGTATGCCTGGTGTATTCTAGAAATAGCAGGGAGTCCAGAGTGGTTAAAACACAGCCAGGAAGAGTAAAGTAGCAAAACATTAAGTCAGAGGGATAATAAGGTTGTGTATGTGGGTGAGCAGATGAGGGTGTCAACCCATTTGGGGCTTCTTAAGCCATTGCAAGGAATTTGGTTCTTACTCTGAATGAAATAAAGTGACATTGAAGGACATGAGTGTATTATGATCTAATTTATAATTTAAGAGGATCACTTTGGTTCCCGAGTAAGGTGGCCTTTGTAAGAGGGAGGACAACTGGAGGCTGTATAGTAAAACATGAAAAGAGTTGATGGTGGTCTACTTCTGGGTGAAAGTAGTCGAAGGAGAGAGAAATGAATGGAGCCTGAATGTATTTTGAATGTAAGACCAATAGGATTTCCTGATAGATTAGATCTGGAGTATGGAAAAAAAAAAGGGGGGGAATCAAGGATGACTGTAGGCTTTTTTGCCTCAAGCAACTTGGATGAAGGGGTTGCCTTTAACTTAGATGAGAAAAAGCAATATGTGAAGTAGGCTTTGAAGAGAAGATAAACAGTTCATTTTTTGGACATGTGTAATTTGAGACTTCTAAGAGGAGATGTCAGGTAGTTGTTTTTTATGAATCTAGAGTTTAGGAGAGAAGTCTAGACTGTAGGTCAAAAAACTGGGGATCCATGATTACATAGATAGCATTTAACCATGAGACAAAATATGAACACCAATGATGTGAGTGAGATAATGAAGAAAAGAGGACCAAGAACCAAACCATGAAGGACTCCAAAATGAGGATAGGGAGAAGAGGAAGAATCAACATAGGAGACTGAACAAGATCAATCTGACAGATGGGACAGATAATTAGTAAGTATTGACTTCTAAAAGCCAGAAGTAAACATATCAAGTGGGAAGAAGTGATCAGTTGTTTGAAATGATGCTGATAGGTCAAGTGAAATGATGACCAAAAACTGCCTGTAGATTTAGTAATGAAGAAATCAGGGTGATCTTGACTGGAATGATGTTGTTGGAGTAGTGGGCTTGAAGATAAGAGTGGTTTGAGAGAGGAAGAGGAACAAAATTGTAGATAGAGAATACAGACAACCCCACCTAGTGCTTTTGCTACAAGCAGGGGGAGGGGGAGTCATTCAGGAAAGAGGAGCTAAGAAGTTTTGTTTAGAATGGAAAAATAACAGCATGTGCATACACCAATTAGAGTAAACAAGCAGAAAAAAACCTTGATTATGTAGTAGAAAGCAAGGAGAATTGTTGGAGTGATATCCATGGGTAGGCAAGAGAGGGTGGTTATTCAGTGGCTTCAGAGAGGAACAGGAATAGTTCATCTGTACTAATGGGCAGGAATCCGAGAATACGAGTGCAGATGCTTGTAGATGGGGAGATATGATGGTAAGTGTCTGGGGGAAGTTATCATGTGAGAGCTTTGATTTTCTCAGTGGAGTAGAATCAGTAGCCATAAAGATAGGAGAGAAGGTATGGGAGTTTGAAGAAAGAGTAAAACAAATAAAATAATCACAAGAAGAGGAGAGGCAATGGATTAAGGAAGTAAAACGTGACTTTGGAGAAGTGTTAAGGCTGCATTTCAGATTTTCAATCATGAATTTAAAGTGATATCAGTGTGATTGAATGTTTTTTCCAGATCCTTTTAGCAATAGGTAGAGTTGGGTTCAACCAGGTTTGTAATTTTACTGAGCCAGCACAGTGATATAAAAGGAGGAAAGGTGTCAAGGGTATCATTTGACAAGTGACCACAGAATCCAAGCCATGTAAAGAGGGAAAAAGAAAATATATGAACAAAAAGGCAAAGTTGGAAAGATATGTCAGAATATTAATAGATTGGTGGTTCTGACAGGGCTAAATCATGTTTCGAGCTATAAGAGAAAGTCATCTGGAAAAATAGGAGGATGGAGTTAGAGAGTGAGATTCATCAGTTGACATGAATTTCTTAATGTTCCTGACAGTACCTAGATCAGACCTAGGAAAACAATGAAAAGTCAGTGTTTATTAAATTGGATCTAATTATATTTTCACATCAATACCTTGAAGCAATGAACTAAAATACTTTACAAATATGGAAAGAAACTTGATTTTAGTCAGAGGGCTTAGATTGAAAGGTATCTCTTTCTATTCAAACATAAAATTGGGGCACCTGGGTGGCTTGTTGGTTAAGTGTCCAACTTCGGCTCAGGTCGTGATCTTGTGGCTCCTGAGTTTGAGCTCTACGTCTGTATCTGTGCTGACAGCTCGGAGTCTGAAGCCTGCTTTGAGTTCTGTGTCGCCCTCTCTCTCTGCAATCCCCTCACCCCCCCTCATGCTATGTCTCTCTCTCTCTCTCTCTAAGATAAATATTTAGCAAAAAACATAAAAGACTTCCTACAAATACCAAATTTGGAATGATTTAGTGTTCTCTAATGCATTAAAATTTATGTTTATTACTGGGGTGCCTGGATGGCTCAGTCAGTTAAGCATCCGACTCTTCATTTTGGCTCAGGTCATGATCTCATGGTTTGTGAGATCGAGCCCTGCATTGGACTTTACATTAACAGTGTGGATGGAGCCTATTTGGGATTCTCTCTCTCCCTCTCTCTGTCCTGCTCACACTTGCTCATTCTCTCTCTCCCTCTCTCTCTCTCTCCCTCACTCTCTCTCCCTCTCTCTCAAAATAAATAAAATAAAATTTTTTTTAAAAAGAAGACCCTCTTTAATAACCAAATTTATTTTTGTTGCTTATAATTTTTGTATGAATTAGTATGCATGATAATAGTTGTGGATAGTGCATGTTGAAAAACTTGTTTACTGAATTTCACAGATATCATCAGTCTAAATGGTTCACTATGTGATATAAGTGCCATATGCTGATAAAAGACAAAAACTTTAATATTATGCCTTGTATAAAATAAAGGAAGAAAATAAATTTAGAAAATTTTAATATTTTTATATGCTATTTTGTGATACCAATTTTTATAATTGCTATTTTGTTTTCAATTTTGAGAAGGCAGGCAGGCTATTTATATATCTAGTATATTGGATTAGATTTAGGAGCAGATAAAAATAGAATTTTTTGAGGACAAGTTTTAAGCACCTTGCTTTATTTCATATTTATAACAATTTTATAAAGTGGTTTATTACTCCCATTTAACTAATGAAGAAACTGAGGCTTGCGGGGGAAGCCAGGATTTGAAACAAGGCCAACCTTATTCCAAATACTATCAAATTTTATCTAGGTTAAGCTGCCTCCATCAAATCTAGGGTTTAAACTACTTTGGGGTATAAGTCTTAGCTACCCAAGATTCGTAAGGTAGCATTTATAACAAAGCACTATATATTGCATTTGTTCCATACATACTGTCTACGTCAACTACAAACAAGCTAAACTTTCTGGAACTCTGAATTTAGTGCACATTCATAATTGACTACGTAGCATTCTTACATGGTGCATAGTAAACTGCATTTGTTGTATAATTACCTTCAGTCAAATTTCAGATGGTATCAACTTCCTGAAACTTTAAGTATAGTGCTCAAGAATAAGGTTCCTTATCTCTGAATTTAACATATCTGCAACAAGTGCTATAAACCTAGTTCAGAATGTTTGTATTCCTTATATACCATTCAACTGACAGTTATTAGAAGGAACAAATAGGAAGGGGTGCCAGTATGAATAAATTATAACTGATAATCTGATAATAGAAGGGATGATGGGAAAAACTACAAAATTAATAACAGAACTATTCAAGTCTATCATTCTTATCTTTCTTAGAGGCAAGCAGCTACACATATTAAAAATAAAAGTTCAATAAGACAGCCCATGATGAACTCAAATCAACCTGGAAAATTTAAATTGCATTAATTACACCAATTTAAAGAAGATAATGCAATATGAAACATCCTTGGAACAATTTCCAACCAGAATGATTAAATAAAATTAAATATTTTGATATATAGAAGGATAAATTATAATTTTATTTTGGAAAATTAGTTTGTATATAAACCCTCATTCCCCAAAGATATTTGGTAAATGAGGCAATACTCCACTGAGTAGGAAGCAATGATTATAGGGAGATTTCAGAGGGAGCAATCTACTGCATGAGAAAGGAAACACAGTCAGGAATTAGATTAGTAAATTTGTGAGAAACTGTATAGGCAAGTTACACCTTAAAAGAAAGAGAGAGAAAAAAACAAGAAGAATAAACAGACTGGAATGGTTTGCTTTACCTCTAACCACTCTGGTGAAGAGAATGGAGAACTCGGTAGGAAGGTAAGCAAGGATAATCAAAAAGTATCCTGCAAGACTATGTCTATTTTAGTGGTATTATGAAGAGAAAAACCAAATGCAGGTACGCTAATGAATAATTCCAGACAGTCAGGCAACTAATTCTGCCTTAGGGACATGTCTGGCAAACATTTTGAGAAGTCTCTGTGACCTTGACCAACAATGAGTTGATTCACAGAGGAATAAATCTCACATAGATAAAATGAGTTAATGAGTGATACCTGATTCCCTCTCTCCCTTTCTCTATTTCAAAAATAAGCACATTGAAAAACAAACATTCTTAACAGTGAAATGAACTGCTTCATAATCTAACTTCATAGTCGATCGATGAATTCTTCCTTCATTATCAATCAACCACTTCATTGAGCACTTACTGCCTGCACATTGATGTGGCCACTGAGGATGGAGAAGGAGTGTGTGGTATAGCAGTTTTTGTTCTCAAGGAGTTTATATTGATGCGGGGAGGGAGTCAGAGTAGGAGAGAGGGCTCACATGCTTCATTATCAGTTCAATGTTTTTCTCTTACAATTTTCCAGGATTTACAAAGACACAGAAAACAGGTTAATCACTCAGCTCAGAAAAGGCTCTGCTGTTACTCAAGGAAAAGTTTTCAGTTTAGGTGACAGAACAGACCTCAGAATGATGAGAAGGTGAGGGTAATTCCTTTTTAAAAATATATATTATATTACCCGATTGTAAACTCCATACCCCGTGGAGTAAATCCAGATAATACACATAAGCATTGCTTGTTGATTTTATTTCCTGACGAAGACATCAGAAAAAGTTAAAAGTCCTGGCATCAGGCTGAGAAGGTGACAAGGACACAGGCCTGGTATTTGTTGCCATCATATTCTCTAATGGAAATACAGGGAGTCAATCCTTAGTTTATTTTAACACTGTAATCTTGTGTAGAAATGGGCTTTGTAGAAAGGAAACCTGTTTTAGAGTAAGGCAAGTGCTAGTGATTTTCAGATAAATAACACATTAAGAGTGTTGTGAGCGAGCCATTTAATAGGGCAAAATAATATGCTTTACTCTAAACAAACGGTCCAATGATTTGCCAAACACCAAAAAGCACATTTATTGTTAATTGAGAACAACTGCATGGTAACATATTCTCCCCAGCTCATAATAAAGCATCCCAAAATAGACTTCCCTAAGAATTTATATACATACTTCTTGAATCTCTTTCTCTTATGCTGAAAATTTTAAAGATTTTTATCATATAATTGGCTGCTCATTTCTTCTTTTTCTAGTGTATTTGAGAGAAACTCACTCTCATAGAAAGTTGAGGATATTATTTGTCCTTAGTGTTTTGCATGCATTTAGGGAAAGGGTGGAATAATTGGCAAGTTAGTAAAACACACAATAATGCCTTCAACTCTGATTGCCTTTCATTTTAACTAACAATAGTGATTTTGCCCACTATGATGCTGTTCAAATCTCTTCTTGCATAGAAATAAGTTTTAGAGGATGAGAGAAAAATCACTTAATTGCTGCAGAATTAGGAAGGGCTTTCATGTTAATTCATTTTCATTAAAATCGTTAAATTATAGCATCAGTCTCTCTGAAGCTATGATAAATCAACATCAGACTTAAAACTGAACCACTGCCTAATTAAACCTTATCATTCATTGTCTTGCTTTACCATATAAAACAATTTACTCCATTATGACCATGCATCAGCTCTACAAAAAGGCATAGACTATTTATTCAGAGATCACAATATCATAAAATGTGTTTATCTCTGATAAACAGGATTTTTATTTTACTACTGAATTAAGATCTAACGAATAAATAATAAAAAATCCATTGGCATGGAAAGTGATGCATTTACCCATGGATTGCTGCATGTAGTTTTGGTAACAAAAAGACTTAAGAGAGGAAGGGTGATTTAAATGGAGCATGAATGTTTATTTACTTGTCTCTCTCCCCTCTCTGTGTCTTTATATATCTATCTATATCTATATCTATATCTATATCTATATCTATATCTATCTATATCTAATCATCTTATGTAATTATATTATATTATTAGTAGATCCTTAGTGTGTACTCAATAACCAGAGAATATGTATTTTTTTTAACACTTATTTATTTTTTGAAGACAGAGAGAGACAGAGTGCAAGCAGGGGGTGGGGTAGAGAGAGAGGGAGTCACAGAATCCGAAGCAGGCTCTAGGATCTGGGCTGTCAGCAAAGAGCCTGATGTAGGGCTCAAACTCACAAGCCCAACCAACTGAGCCACCCAGGCAACCCAAATATGTATTTTTATTACAAGCAAAACCAAATATTTATAAAATTGACAATACACTTGGCCACAATGTGAAAGTCAATAACGAGAAATCAGTATAATCTAGACCATGTAGTCTGCAATATAGTTCAATAAGAATAATGTGATGACTAAAAAAGTCTCAAATATGTTAGAATACTGAAAGTAACTGAGTAAATCCTAAGAAAGGAGGAGAATGATAAACATTGCTGCAGTTGGAAATAGAAAAGTAAAAATCAATGATGGAAAATAAACAAGCCAACCAATAGAGACACTAACATGCCAAAGAGTATTATTTGAAAAGTTAGTAAAGTAGAAAAACTTCTGGCAAGATGGATGATTAAAAAAAAGAAAAGTAAAAGACATGGGACGCCTGGGTGGCTCAGTCAGTTAAGCACCGGACTTTGGCTCAGGTCATGATCTTGTGGTTTGTGAGTTCAGGCCCCGTTTCAGGCTCTATGATGACAGCTCAGAGCCTGGAGCCTGCTTTGGATTCTGTGTCTCTCCCTCTCTCTGCCCCTCCCATTCTCATGCTCTGTCTCTCTCTGTCTCTCAATAATAAATAAATGTTTAAAATTTTTTTTAAAAGTAAAAGATGTCATGAGTAAACAGTATTAGAAATACAAAGGAACAAATGGCCACTGATATGGTAGAGATATATGAAACACATAAGAGAAGCTTATGGGTGATGTTTGACAATAAAATTGAGTATCTACATGATGGGATAGGTGATTTCCTTGGAAATTATAACTTATTAAAAAATGACTCAAAATATATAAACATATAAAGGGTGGGAAAGAAAAACCTGTCACATGCAGAAAATATAATTTTATACATAAAAAATTCAAAAGAATCTAGTGGTTATGTATGAGAACTTACAATTCAGCACCATTGCTGAATGTAAGATTAAAATATGAAAATTAATAATGTTTCCATATAACATGAACTAAAGCTGTAAAAATCACTTTTAAAAAATGAATACAATATAAACTAGCAACTTAAACTGCTTAGAGATAACTCTTGACAAAATGTGTGAAAGTCTCTCTTGAAGGAAATCACAAAACCTTATTGAAAGACACAAAATAAGACTTAAATAAAGCTAAAGTTCCATAGTATGCTCATAGATTACAATAGTTACTGTCACAAACATATCATTTCTCCCCAAATTAATCTTTAATTCAAGCCGATTAAAAAATGCCAATAAATTGTTTAAAAATTTCAAGAAGTTAAAACTAAAATTCATATGGAAGAGTTGAATACCAAGAATAGCAAGGCACTCTTGAAAAGGAAAAAAAATGAGGTCTTGGGTTATCAGATATTGAAACTTAATATTAGTTATAGTGATCATAAAAATGTGATATTGGCACAGGAACAGGCAAGTGGGCTGACAGGGCAGGAAAGAGTTTGGAAAAAAATGTCTTTCATATGTAAAAGAGGTTGAATTAAAAATTAATGAGGAAACAAGGGATGATGTAATAAATGTTGCTGGACCAATTAATCATCTTACTCATATGGAAAAAATAAATTTTGATTACATACAGCATAGGAAAGTAAGTTGCAAATGGTTTAAGGGCCTCAATGTGAAAAGAAAAACTAATACTTTTGGAAGAAAATATAGAGAAATATATTTATGATATTAAAGTAGGAAAGAAGTTCTTAAATAAGCTTTAAAAATACAGACTATAAAGGAAAGAGTGAAAAATTTTATTACATTGAAATTGGCAACTTCTCCATGACAAATGGCATCCTAAGCAAAGTGAAAAGACAAACCACAAATTGGGAGATAATATTTGTAGCCCATTTAACTAACAAGGAAAAAGTGTTCACAGTAAATAGATCTTTTGAATCACCAGGAACCTAACAGACAAACAATAAAAGAAATAAAATGGGCCAAAATGAAAATGTGCCAAAAAGACAATTTGTAAAGAAAGAATCTACACTTGCCAATAAAAAGAAATTTAAAAATGCCAACTTTACTGGTGATTATGGAAATACAAATGACCAACCTACCCTTATATATTCATCTGATTAGCCAACACTTAAAATATCTAATAATCCCAAATGTTGGCAAGAACATTAACAGTGGGAATATTGATACTTTAGCTACTATCATTACATGTACATTGATCATTTAAGGACAAATTTCAGAAACATGCGTGGAATGAAATACTTGTAGGCATTCAATGTAAAAATCTATTCTTTCCTTCAACTCCCATATGCATTCAGTTACCAAATCTTGCAAATTATCTCCTCAATGCACATGGAGGAAACATGTCTGTTTCCTTCTCACCATTCCCATTGTTACAATCTTAATTTAGTCCCTTTGTCTCTTTGCTAGACTACTTAAGTAGCCTTCTAATTGGTCTCCCTATCCCCCCTATTCCCACCACCATTACCAAACTCATCCTTCACAAAGTAGCGTTAGCACTCTTTCTAAATTGCAGATATGGCTAGGTTATTCTCCTATTTAATGTACTTCAGTTGACATAGGCTACAATGTAGATTCTCTAATGTAACAGTGAAATTCTAACAGTGCAGGTTAGGGTAGATGACATTTGGTTTTAAATACAATGTTTGGGGTATTTGTGAAACGTATTATGGCTATGTTCAGCCCTGCAGTTGGCTATACCAATCTGAAGCTCAAGGAAGAGACCAAAACTTGACACAAAGTAGTCATTATTCCAGACAGCAAAGATATTAAATATATTATTACATGTCAGGTTAGTGCTGATTTTAGTAGTTATTCATTATGTATTACAGTGCCATTTCCATCTTTTCCAGCACTCAGTTACACTTAACAGTTCCCCAGGATAGCAGGTGGGGACCCTATTCTATGTAGGTCCCTAATGGAATATAATATAAATATACAAGTGTATATTTGTTAAAAAATGCTTCTGTATAATGTTTATTTATTTGCCAAATATTTATTGAGCACCTGCCATGGTTGCTGGCCTTTGTTTTAGCAGCTCCAAATAAAGAAATGAATAAGATAGTGCCTGATTTCAAGAGTTGCATAATATAATCATATATATAAGGGTATACAGAAATTAAACAGTGAGATAAGTTCAAAATGAAAATATATACAAGGCATAAAGTTATCACAGATGAATGAACAATTACTTCTCTTTGTGTATAAAGGTCAGGAATGTATCTCAGAATAAATCACATCTGAAATGTCTCTTAAAGGTGATGAGGACTCTGGTTGAGGAGTTACAGCAGTGGGAAGGAAGGAATATTTTGGGCAGACAAAATAGTATTGTTTCCTTGTGTCATGAGTAGCCAGCCTGATGCATTTGGGAACAACAATCTGGCATTACCTGAGGATGAAATGCAAGGGGATATGGGTCCTTTGGAGTTGTGGTTAGAGAGGTAGATGGAAGCTATTCACACAAATAGTGTAGATGTTTTCTATACACAATAGTTCACTTATCTAATGTTTTAATATAAAAGAGTAATTTTAAATTATGGAAGTTAAACAGTGAACAGGATTTCAAGTGGCAGAAATGGATGTGAAAAGTAAAGATTGGGGGCCACATGGACAATTAAAATCAGCCTCCGAGTGAATTAGTTTTGTCATAAAAGGTCACATATCAAATTCAAGCACATTTCAAGCAAATTTTTACCTAGATTGACTAGTCCTTAAGTGAGTCCCTGCCTCAAATTAATCATTCTACTGTCTGTACCTAAATGCCAATGCAGATTATATTCTCTCATGCCTTGACTCTTCCACCAGGACTATTCCAACCTTGTCAACGGTGATGCTGACACTGCCCTTACTTTTTCCTATCTAGTCTTTCTTCCCTTGACAGATTCCCAAAGGATGAGTTATGGCTCTTAAGTAACTATCTAGATCTCTGCCACAGATTTCAGGGATAGCTTTTTTAGGTACAATTTTGTGAAAGTATTGATGTGTCAAAATCTTTTACTGTCTGTGTAACTTTTAGCAATGGCTGATATATCATCGTGTTCCTCAAACCTTTTGTGCTGCTAACTTTGCAGATTATTTTGCCATGTCTAGCATGTATTTTTGCATAAATATTTCCAGAACATAGAGACCATAAGCACAGCAAAAAGTCCCTAATAATATTCATAAGGACTTCTAAGGATGCTCACAGAGTTCTTTCTGAATAGAGGACATACAACTCTCAATTCACTTCCTGGCAACAAAAATGTCTTGATGCAAGAGGGCCACTAGGAGATAATTATAAAAATAACATATTTCTTAGGAATTTCATGTTTATATTTAGAAAAGTTTTTTCTAATCCTCTTAAAAAATAGATATTTATTTACTCAGAATACTCAGCTAAAGCTGACTGAAGACCAAGGGATGCATTATATTTGTCCATATAATATTTTTCATAAATTGTAATTTCAAAATAGAACTTGATGTGTTAATATATGTAAATATATAAGCAATATATATGTACCAAAATATCAATCCACACAAATATGTGGCCTATAAATCTATTCTTAATAAAGGTAGATGTAATGTCATCTTTCAATGGATCTAAATTTAGTTGCTATTCTAAGTCAACATGTGGTCCTTTTAGAATTGTCTTCCTGAAAACCCTCCAAGTGGTAAGTCAGGTTGGTGTAGAGAGATGTGTGTGTCCCCGTTTGCATACTGTTTTCTTCAAATGAAATGTTCTCACTTCCTCAATCCATAGCCTTTATTGAATAATTCCCTAATAAAATAGTCTTAATTTTCTAAGAATTTATCATTGTAACTTGTGCCATATACTTAAGCATCTCATTGTACAGCCTCATGATATTTATTTATAGGTGTTAGTCCTATTTCCCTAGTGACACTGTAGATGTCTCCATGACTCTTAGACTCATAGACTTGAAGAAATCACTAGCAATTCACACTGGTACTATCAACAAGTGTTCCATGTTCCAAAAGGAACATTCATGAATTCAATCAATAATATTTATCGAGCTTCTATAATATGCCACACACTGTTTTAGGCAATAAAGATATACCAGTGACTAGAACAACAAAATTGGAACATTACTGAATTTAATTCTAGTAAATGGGACTCTAGACAATATATAAACAATTTAAATATGTAGTATGTCGGTTTCTCATAAATAGTATAAAGAAAATGAAACGGGGAAAGGAAATAGAGTGTGTATCTAGTGGATAATAACAGCAGGATCTTAATTTTAAATGGGATGTTCCAGAGTTTCTTAGGTATGCTACGTTTACATGTGATCAAGAGATTTTTCTGGTGGTCTTTAATGACACATTAAGATCCTTATGTACCTAGAATGTCAAACCAGTCTTACCTAGCTGCTGCTTCTTCTTCTTCTTTTTTTTTTAGTATGCTTGTTAGTTTTTCCTTTATTTTTTTGTTTCCTTTTTTTTTAAAAAAACACTTTATTGAAGTATAACTGATACACAAAGAACTGCACATATTGAATATATATAACGTAATGACTTTGGACATATGCAAATACCAGTGATAACATCACCACAAACAAGGTAATAGATTTATCCAAAACATCTCAGAGTTTCCTTGTGTCTCCATATTTTTTGTGTGGTAAGAACATTTAATATGAGATTTACCTTCTTAAAAATTTTTGAATTGCACAACATTGTTAACTATACGCACCATGTTGTAAAGTGGATCTCTATAATTTACTCATCCAGCATAAATGAAATTTTACAGCTACTGAATAACAACTTCTATTTGTCCTGTCAGGACTTAGGTATCATTTCTTAGGGTAACTTTCCCTAACCACAGCAACTGGATTTATTCTACTAGTATACATGCCCTTCACATCCAACGTATCTTCACACTAATTGTTTATTTAATCATCCATAATTACTTGTCTAATGTCTAATGCATCCATTAAAATGTAAGTTTCATGAAGGGAGGGACTTGTTTTGTTTACGCCTGTTCCTTTGGCACCAAACATACTGCCTGAAAAAAAAAAAAAGCAACACGCACATGTACACACACACATACACACACACATACATGCACACATACATGCACACACACGTTTAACCAACTTGTTTAATGATTGAGGGTAATGTTTTATATCCTCATAGTGCCTGGACATAAACCTTTTGACTAATCTTTCTTTTATTCTAGTAAAATAAGGAGCCAAGTTAATTTGGAAGATTTATGAATATATGAGAACACAGGAAATCCCACAAACATTTAAAGGAAAATGTCATCAACATGAACATCAACATTAGCATCAGCATTAACATCACCACACATGTGAGTTTGGCCAGAATATAACAAATACTACTAAGCACTTATTATTTCCCAGCCACTGCTCAAGACATCTGAGATAGATATATCAGTGACCAAAACAGAAAAATCCCTCCTGCCTAATAACAGAATTTACAATCTGAGGCAGGAAAAGATAGGCAGTAACCATAAAAAGTAAGTGAATTCTATAATACTGAGAAGATGGTCAGTGTTATGTGGAAACATGGAGCAAAGTAAGGGAAATTGGGAGTTCAATTCCAAGTACAGTGAATAGGTACACCTCACTGAACATGCAGGAAAAAATTTTACTCTGATTATGAGGAAAATAAGTGGTGTAAAGATAGTAAAATGTTCTGCAAAAGATTAAATCACATATCTGAATACAGGGGGGAAATAAGGCCTGAGTGAGCCAGAGATATTAATAAGTGGAGGGGAGAGAGGTTTTCTGTCTTTGATTTATAGTTTAAGATTTAACGTTTCAACAAAATTAACTTGGAGTTAAAACAAAATCAAATAAAAAGTGTTATATCATTTGCTAAGAGAAAACAAAGTATGTCTTCATATAAAAATTCAAATTATTTAGAGATAAGATGAGAATCTTACCATTTTTACTGATGTCGAGTTCTTTAAGATTAACTAAACTAGCAATAGTGGTTGGCAGATTTGAAAGATCATTATCAGGAATACTTAGTTTTCTTAGAGCTTGACAGTTGAACAATTGCTGTAAAAAAAATAATGATTAATTAGATTTCAGTTTGGTTAAATCCATTCATACATAAACTCAGCAACAAAATTCAAATCACCATCTTTATAAATGGGGTAATAAAAGGACCAGCTGCAAAAGTCTCACCTTCTTCCACACTCATATTCTCAATTCTTTTCAGAATGCTTCATTTTCCATCTCCATGTTAGTGCGTCACTATTCTCTGCTATCCAAATTCAAAACACAAGGGATTGTTTCTTCCCCTATTGTTTACTATTAATGTTCAATTTGCCTCTGATCCTATTGATTTTTTTTTCTTTCAAATATGTTCTGGAGTTGTCCCTTCCTTTCTATTCCCACAGCTACCAGGGTAACCTCAATTCTCTTTCTCTGCAACCACGTATTACTTCCATTTAACCATGTTTGACCGTTGTTTATTTGGCATGCAAGTACTGTGATACAATTGAATACATGGGCTCATATTTCTCTGTGTCCCTCCACAGTGCCATAAACATCTAGCAAATAAAACATTTAACTTCTTTTTTTTATTTATTTAAAAGATTTTTTTTAAATGTTTATTCATTTTTTGAGAGACAGAGTGTGAGCAGGGGAGGGTCAGAGACAGAGGGAGGCACAGAATCTGAAGCAGGCTCCAGGCTCTGAGTTGTCAACATGGAGCCCAAAGTGGAGCTTGAACTCACGAACTGCAAGATCATGACCTGAGCCAAAGTTGGACGCTTAACCAACTGAGCCACCCACGTGCCCCAAAACATTTAACTTCTGATATTTAGCTAAAAAAATCACTAGTGATTGGTTCATATCTGCCATCAGTCCAAAGTACTACGTGGAGAAGAGTTAAGTGTTAAAGCAATGGTTCTTACATCCAGCATGGTTTTAATCACTGGTAAATCGAGGTGCTTGTTTCAAATGTGGATTCTTGGGCTTTACCCAAAGAAGTACTGACATGATGGGTCTGGGATGGGGATCAAAATCTGCATTAAAAAATTTTTTTTTTAAATGTTTTTATTTATTTTTGAGACAGAGAGAGACAGAGCATGAGCAGGGGAGGGGCAGAGACAGAAGAAGACACAGAATCCGAAGCAGGCTCTAGGCTCTGAGCTGTCAGCACAGAGCCCAACGCCGGGCTCGAACTCACAGACCAGGAGATCGTGACCTGAGCTGAAGTTGGACACATAACCAACTGAGCCACCCAGGCGCCCCTGCATTTTTTTTAAGTTTATTTATTTTTGACAGAGACAGACTGTGAGCATGAGCTGGGGAGAAGCAGAGAGAGAGAGGGAGACACAGAATCCGAAGCAGGCTCCAGGCTCCAAGCTGTCAGCACAGAGCCTCATGTGGAGCTCAAAGTCATGAACTGTGAGATCATGACCTGGGCCGAAGTCAGACGCTTAACCGACTGAGCTACCCAGGTGCCCCTCAAAATCTGCATTTTTAAACAATACACTCTACTGATCTGATTATTTTGATGCGGGTGTTTCCAGTACCATATTTTGGGAAACAATGTTAGGTTTTTTAGCTCTGCCAATCTTATTTTGAATACTCAAGATATGAACAGTTGGGGCAGAATTTTTTATTCATTTCTGGAAGAATTATCTTAATGAGATTTTTTTCTATTTGACATTTCTAATTGTATTTTGCTGAATTTCCACAGATAAAGTGTCTGGTATCCAGGACTGTGCAATTGGCCCACAGAGCATTTACCTAGTGCTTATTCTTTCATGGAATTAGTTATTTATAGGCAAAAACAATGTAATACATGGTTGTTATTTCTTAATTCATTAGTTTTTTAAAAACTAGATTCACTGGTTTTTCCTTAAGATAAAACATACAGTTTCTTGCTTTTGGTTCGTCATTTTTGGCTCCTTATAAAGATTATTTCCAATACTTAACATAGTGCTAGAATTTCAAAATGCCATACAGAAGTGTCACTACCTCTTTTTATAAAACCTAAAAAAACAAAAAACCAAAAAACCAAAAAGACAAAAACAAACAAAAAAAAACTTTGATGGATTGTTTTTACTAATTACTAATTTTCCCTTAAAAAAATAGAAAAACAGATGTCTATACTCATGGTAGATGTTAATTTAAATTTTTGCACAGTCTCTATCATTCTGTTAGGACCATTAGGTCCACCCACATGCAATGTGGTTAGTTATACATATAAAGATTTTGGAAATTCAAATGCCTCATGATTGATGTTGGTAAGATGTACTAACTCTTTAATCTGATTACTATAACCATTTTATTCAAAATTCGGACAAATTATTTTCAAACAGCTTTTTTTTAAATTCAAGTTTCATCATCACCACAAAATTCTCAATTTATCTCAAGAATTAATTAGAGGTCCTTGTTTTGTTGAATATTAATGGACCATATAGTTGCGGGTTAATTTGAGTTTTCTATTCTGCTCTATCAATCTATGTCTGGTTTTACGCCAGTAACATACTGTCTTGATCACTACAGCCTTGTAATATAGCTTGAAGTCTGGAATTGTGATGCCTTCAGCTTTGCTTTTCTTTTTCAAGATTTTTTTGGCTATTTGGGGTCTTTTGTGGTTCCACAAAAATTTTAGGATTATTTTTCTCTACCTATGTGAAAAATGCTGGTGGTATTTTGATAGGAATTGCATTAAATGTGTAGATTACTTTGGATAATATTGACATTTTAATGATATTTGTTCTTCCAATCCATGAGCACAGCATGTTTTTCCATTTCTTTGTGTCATCTTCAATTTCTTTCTTCAGCATTTTATAGTTTTCAGAGTATAGATCATTTACCTCTTTGGTTAGGTCTATTCTTAAGAGTCTTATGGTTTTTGGTGCAGTTGTTAATGGGATTGATTCCTTGATTTCTCCTTCTGTTGCTTCATTATTGGTGTATAGAAATGCAACAGATTTCTGTATGCTGAATTTGTATCCTGCGACTTTATTCATGTATCAGTTCTGGCAATTTTGCCGGGGGGGGGGGGGGTTGGATTTTCTATAATGGAGAGAAGACAGTTTTTAACAAATGATGTTGGCAAAACTGGACAGCAACATGCAAAAGAATGAAACTGGACTACTTCCTTACATCATACACAAAAATAAATTCAAAATGGATTAAAGACCTAAGTGTGAGATAGGAAACCATTAAAATCCTAGAGGAAAACACAGGCAATAACCTTTTTGACACTGGCCATAGCAACTACTTACTAGATATGTTTCCTGAGGCAAAGAAGATAAAAGAAAACATAAATATTGGGACTTCATCAAAATAAAAAGCTTTTCTGCACAGTGAATGAAACAATCAACAAAATTAAAAGGCAACCTTCTGAATAGAAGAAGATATTTCCAAATGACATATGTGATAAAGGATTAGAATCTAAAATATGTAAAGAACTTAAAAAACTCAATACCAAAACCCCAAATAATCTAGTCAAAAAATGGGCAGAAGACATAGATAGATATTTTTCCAAAGAAAACATCCAGATGACTAACAGACACATGACAAGATGCTCATCATTCATCATCAAGGAAATACAAATAAAAACTAACAATGAGATATCACCTCACACCTGTTAGAATGGTTAAAATTAACAACACCAACAGGTGTTGGTGAGGATATGAAGAAAAGGGAACCCTTTAACACTGTTGGTGAAAAAATGCAAACTGGTGCAGCCACTCTGGGAAACAGTATGGAGGTTCCTCAAAAAGTTAAAAATCAGGGGCACCTGGGTGGCTCAGTTGGTTAAGTGTCTGACTTTGGCTCAGGTCATGATCTCATGGTTCCTAAGTTCAAACCCCATGTTGGGCTCTGTGCTGACAGTACAGAGCTTGGAGCTTTCTTCAGATACTATGTTTCACTCTCTGTCCCTCTCCCATTTACACTGTGTCTCTCTCTCAAAAATAAATAAATATTAAAATTTTTTTTAAAAAAAGTTAAAAATGAAACTACCCCTATGACCCAGCAATTGCGCTACTAGGTATTTACCAAAAGGATACAAAAAATACTGATTTGAAGGATACATGCACACCAGTGTTTATAACAACATTATCAACAATAACCAAATTATGGAAAAAGCCCAAATGTCCATCAACTGATGAATGGATAAAGAAGAAGTGGTATATACATACAATACAATATTATTCAACCATAAAAAAAAATTAAATCTTGCCATTTGCAACAATGTGGATGCAGCAAAGAGACTATTATACTAAGTGAAACAAGTCAGAGAGAGACAAATACCATATGATTTCACTCATACGTGGATATAAGCAACAAAACAAATGAACATGGGGGAAAAACGAGAGAGCAAACCAAGAAACAGACTCTTAACTGTAGAGAACAAACTGATGATTACAGGGGAGGTGTGCAGGGGGATGGTTTAAATAGGTGGTGGCTATTATGGAGGGCAGTTGTGATGAGCATAGGGTGTTGTATAAAAGTGATCATCGTTAAGCTCTAAACCTGAAACTAATATTACACTGTATGTTAACTAACTGGAATTTAAATAAAAACTTGGAAAAAAATAAAATAAAATAAAATAATTAATAGAGGACACTATATTCTTTTTCACTTTTAAATGATCTATGTCCAGAGCATAGTTCTAAAAACTCCTAAACACCTTATTACATGGAGAATTGAAGACTCCTCTGGTATAGAGGTTAAAAGCATGGCATTTTGAATCAGCTTGATGGGTTTAATTCCCATGCATTAGTTATTAGCTCTGTGATCTTAGGCAAGTTACCTAACATCTCTGAACTCTATCAATTTCCTAACTTGTAAAAATGGGAAAATAACATTACCTAACTTGAAGGGTTGTTGAGATATTTAAATGAGTTAATATATTTCATCAATTTTAAGTACTGCATTTTTTTTACATAGTAACATCTTTGATATTTGTAATGAATTGTACAATCATGAGCAAGTTACAATTTTTAAGGAGTGTACCTTTCTTAGTGGCACAATGATGGCATACCTTATTGTATTGATTAATAGCCTTGGATTTAATGAAATGAATAACTTATGAAACTGTAAAAGTATTAGGCACATAGTAAGAGCTTGATAACTGTTAGACATTCTGAGTATTTATATATGCAGATACAGAGGCATACCTATATAGTAATTGATTTCTTACTTTTCTATATGATGAGGTCTTTGAAGGCAAGAGTCTTGTTTAATTCATCTTGATATCAACTTGTTTCACCTTTGTATATGCCAAAGCAGCTAGCACAGTGTCTTGTACATAGTGTATGCTGAATAAATATCTTTGAAAGTACACTTAGATAAGCCAAGGGAAAAATGAGGAAAGTGGCAAAGTCCAGCCGAGAGTGGTACTTCACTGAACTGGAAATTTCAGATAGGTAAACAATCTCAGTGGAATCTAAATTTCATGAACAAAGCAGTCAGCTTTGAACATGAGTCAAAATGTCTACAAGTTGGCAAAGAAATTAAGAAGGCATTTTAGTGATTCTTGCAAGATTCAAGCTTTGAATGAAAATGAAATAATGATTATGAAATAGCTGCAATTCTTTCATACAGTATAAAAGAGAAAACATAATTAATAGTGAATAGAGTAAGCCTGTTAATGGTAATGGTTATCCTGGTTTTCATTTGTTAATGATATTTCACATTTCAAAAACAATAAAACTGTTTTGAATCTTAAAATATTTTTGTAGTGAAGTGTTCTTGGGCTAAATGAAGCAGTTTAACTCTGACAGAAATTGGTTTGAGAAGAGTACACAATTTAAATTACTGACTCTGGAAAGCAATGGTTAGATTTTTAAAAACATTTTTTAATGTTTATTTATTTTTGAGAGAGAGACAGACAGACAGACAGACATTGGAGAAGGGGCAGAGAGAGAGGGAGACACAGAATCCAAAGCAGGCTCCAGGCTCTGAGCTATTAGCACAGAGCCCAACATGGGGCTCAAACTCATGGACCGTAATAACATGACCTGAGCCAAAATGGGATGCTCAACTGACTGAGCCACCCAGGCGCCCCAATGGTTAGATATTTTTTAAGAGAGCTGATACAAAAGATAAAGGTCTGAGTGTTGAAATAAAACATATTTGGAGCCAAAAATGTATATTCTAAAAGGCATAATGTTCATTTATTCATGGAAAACCATTAACTGATACTTGTTACAAACTACATACTATGCTAAGTGAAAGGGTCACAAAGTGAGTAAGACACAGCAACTGCGATCAGATTGCTTACAATTTAATATTTAGACAGACAATAAATTAGATACAATGTGAATAAAAAGTCTGCCAAGATAAATATCAGGTGTGATGAAAACACAAAAGGAGAATATCTGCACCAAATTATGTTGATGATAGTGGTGGGGTTGACTCATGAGAGTACACCTGGACGGGGTGATGAAAAAATGGATCACCCAAGAGACAGCACAAGTTAGCCGGATGAAGGCTAAAGAGGAATAATAATGGGGCTTTCTATAGCATTTAAAGATATTCCCACTCAAAGACTGTGTAACTGAAACTAGTTTCAGAAAATTAGTTTCAAAGCATGAGGAGACTTGGATCTTTGAGTGAATGCTCTGAATCTACAACATTTACATGCATTTAAAATACATTTAGTGAATACCTATCATATGCTATGGTCTATGTTGAGCACTGAAAATAAAGACATGAAGTGATACTGTCCATTTCTGTTTTTAACAGTATGGTGGACTAACTATTCAAAGAAAAACATTGTAGTGAAGCAGAGCTAAACACACACACACACACACACACGCACGCACACACACACACACAACTAAATTCTGGCTGTAAAGTACAAGAATTCCTCAAATTCCAGAATAACAAAGAAAATTATAATGCATAGAGTTAAATAGGTCTACATTTAACTTTTGCTGCAGTGATATCTGTTGGTCTCTGGTGCCTGAAGGCTGAGGTGGTTTTTGTTTTGTTTTGTTTTGTTTTGTAAATAGAAGGATGGAAAACTGCTTGGGATCTGAACAGAGTGGGAGCTTGGCTTACAGACCACACCAGTTAGAGTTGGGATCTCCTAAGGGTAAATGAACTAGAAAAAACAGTTCTGCAAAGAGGGTTGGTGGGGAATGCATGCTTTTTTTCAGTTTGGCTCTGAGTGAAGTGAGAAGAAAGAAAGAAAAGAAGAAAGAAAGAAAGAAAGAAAGAAAGAAAGAAAGAAAGAAAGAGAAAGAAGAAATGAAGGGGAGAGAAAGAGAGAGAGGGAGGGGGAGGGGAGGGATGGAAGGAGACAGGAATGATGGAAGGAAGGAAGGGAAGGAAAGGAAAGGAAGAGACAGGAGGGAAAGAAAAAAAATTGGAAAGGTAAAAAAAAGAAACAACTAAGGAAAGGAAGGGAAAGAAGGAAAACTGGTACAAAAAAGGAATGGAAGGAGGGAGGAAAGGAAAGGAAAAAGGTAGGGAAAAAGAAAAGAAAAGGAAGAAATAAAAAAGACACAGAAAGAAAACAAAAATTAGCCTTCTAGGGATTTCCAACCACAGCCTATCTTCCAGTGAGTTAGGGGAGTTAGGGTGTGGAATTCACAGTATCTATAAAGCTCCTTAAAACCCAATCCAGAGTTACAGGTGGTCTAGATTACTACTGCCCCCAAATAACTGGTAAAAGTAAATACAAGTCTCCTCTGAAGGAATGTATTTTAAATTCAGGCCTCAATGAATTCCCACAGATAAAGTTCCAAGAAACATGGGATCATTAAAAAAAAATCACTAAATATACAATTAAATAATCAACTGAATGAGATACTACAGAAAAATAATCTTGCCTCTAAATAATGCAAACACTAGAATTATAAAACACAAAATGCAATTTATACACAGAAATAAAAGTATGATTTGAAAGAAAGCATGATGATAAAACAAGACATTATCAAAAAGAGCTCACAGAACAGAAGAATAAACATGGCTGGAGAAAGTAATTGTGAACTAGATGTAAGAAGAAATGAACTGAATGAAAGACATGGAGATGGAAAATAGAAAAGACTGGTTAGATGGCATGAAGAATACAGTAAGAAGAGCTTTTTGAAATGTACATAAAATTTAGTAGAGAAAAAGAGGATGAGGTTCTTAAGGAATTCCAGAATTGTTGAGAGATCCTCATCTTCAGGTTAAGGAAGCTCAACAAATTCTAAATAAGATAAATCAAAAATAACTATATGTAAACTTATATGAATCTGCAGAGTATCAAAGGCAGTAGATCTTAAATATTACCAAAGAGGAAAGATTACCTTCTAAAGATTGAGAAAGAGAAAGACAGAAGATTTACCAATTAAAGCAATGATTCATTAGATGTTATTACTAAAATACTAAGAGTAAGTAATATAGTATTTACAGCTACTTAAAAAAATTTTTTTTTCAACGTTTATTTATTTTTGGGACAGAGAGAGACAGAGCATGAACGGGGGAGGGGCAGAGAGAGAGGGAGACACAGAATCCGAAACAGGTTCCAGGCTCTGATCCATCAGCCCAGAGCCCGACGCGGGGCTCGAACTCACGGACCGCTAGATCGTGACCTGGCTGAAGTCGGACGCTTAACCGACTGCGCCACCCAGGCACCCCTTACAGCTACTTTTTAGGAAAAGGACAACATGACAACATTTTTAGAAAAAGACAAACTGAGTTTACTACCAAGACACTTTCACCAAAACAACTGTCAAAGAGCATCTTTTAGGAATAAGGCAAATGACTCTAGCAGAGAGGTCTGAGCTACAAGAAGTAATAGCATTAACATTTTTAAAAATTTAAAATACACAGTTGGTTAAATCTAAAGAAGCATTGGCTATATAAAAATAAAAATGGCAAAATTTTTAATTAAGGTTTAAAACACCAATATAAGGGGGCACCTGTGTGGATCAGTCAGTTAAGTGTCCAACTCTTGATATTGGCTCAGGTCATGATCTCAAGGTTTGTGGGATAGAGCCCTGCATCAGGCACTAATAGTGCAGAGCCTGCTTGGGATTCTCTTTCACCTACTCTTCCCCTCCCCAGCTTGTCCATATGCCTTTTTTTTTTCTCTCTCTCTCTCTCAAAGTAAAGAGATAGGTAAATACATACATACATACGTACATACATACATACATAAATGTAACTGAAAACAGTTTGGTAGTGGCATAAAAACTGACATATAGATCAACAGAATAGAATTGAGAGCCCAGAAATAAACCTACTTATATACAGTCAACTAATTTTTGACAAGGTAGCCAATAAATGAAAGGATAGTCTCTTCAGTAAATAGTGATGGGAAAACTGGATAACCACATGGGAAAAAGTGAAATCAGACACCTATCTTATATCACTTACAAAAATTAATTCAAAATGAGTTAAATACTAAATGTAAAATGTGAAACTGTAGGACTACTGAAAGAAAATATAGGTAAAAAGCTCTTTGACATTGGTTTTAGCAAAGATTTTGGGGACATGACATCAAAACCCAAACAATAAAAGCACAAATAAACAAGTGAGACTACATAAAACTAAAAAGTTTGTGCACACCAAAAGAAATGATCAGCAAAATACAAAGGTAACCTACGGAATAAGAAAAAATATTTTTAAACCATTTATTGAACAAGGGGTTAATATCCATAATGTACAAGGAACTCATATGACTCAATACTAAAACAAAATAAAACAAAAACCAAAATGATCTTATCAAAAAATGGGCAAAGGACTTTTCCAAAGCAGACATACAAATGGTCAACAGGTACATGAAAATATGCTTGACATCACTAATCATCAGGGAAATGTAAATCAAAACCACAATGACACATCACCTCCTCCCTGTTAGAATGGCTATTACCAAAAAGACAAGAAACAAGTATTGGCAAGGCTGTGGAGAAAAGGGGACCTTTGTGCTCTCTTGGTAGAAATGTAAACTGCTGCAGCCACCATTAAAAACAGTATGGAGTTTACTCAGGAAATTAAAAATAGAACTACCACATGATTCAGCAATCCCACTTCTGGGTATATACACAAAGGAAATGAAAACACTTACTTCAAAGAGATATCTCCACCTCCATATTCATTGCAGCATATTCACAATACCAAGACATAGAAATAACCTGTGTCCATCAACAGATGAATGAAGAAAGAAGGTATGGTGTGGGGTGCATGGGTGGCTCAGTTGTTTAAGTGTCCGGCTCTCGATTTCAGCTCAAGTCATGATCTCATGGTTCATGAGTTCAAGCCCCACATTAGACTCTGCACTGACAGTGCAGACCCTGGGTGGGATTCTCTCTCTCCCTCTGCTTCTGCCTCTCTCCCTCTCTCTTTCAAAATAAATACATATATGTGTGTGTGTGTGTGTGTGTGTGTGTGTGTGTGTGTGTGTGTGTGTATCTCGGGAATGCTATGCAACCATAAACAGAAGGAAATCCTGCCTTTTGTGAAAACATGGATGGATCTTGATGGCTTTATGCTAGGTGAAAGAAATCAGAGAGAGAAAGCCAAATACTGTATGATCTCAATTATATGCAGAATCTAAAAAATTTGAACTCATAGGAACAGAAAGTAGAATGGTGGTTGTCAGGGACTGTGGGATGGGAGAAATGGGAAGATATTGGTTAAAGGTTATAAATTCCAAGCTATAAGATAAATAAGATCTGGAGATCTAATGCACAGCATGGTGACTATAATTATCAGTACTATATTATATAGTTGAAAGTTTTAAAGAAGGTAGATCTTAAATGTTATTACGCACACACACATACACACAAATCATAATTATGTGAAGGGATGGAGATGTGGTAACTTACTGATAACATCTTATTGTGGTAATTATTTTGTAATATATACATGTATTTAATCATCACACTCTATACCTTAAATTTATATATGTTTCATGTCACTAATAGCTCAATAAAGCTGGAAAAATCTACATAGAACTAAAATTCTGAAGAAGAAAAGTATATGTATCAGGGAAAAGATAATCTGATTAAAAAAGTCTCAGATATTTGCTTTATGAGGAGGTTAAAGATACTGATTAACTTTAAATTAATTTCTACAGTAATTAAAAAATTTCTAGGGTAACAACTAAAGCAATAGTAATAAGGTGCATAATTTCCTACAGGGTAGAAGCAAGATAAATGGAATAAGATAAAAATAAAACATATATTTAGTAAATATAATGGAAAACAAGTAAATACTTAACAGAAGCAATATAGATAAAAATGAAGACTAGTATGGAATATATTAATGAAAATATACCCAGAGTAGCCTTCAATAAATATGGATTAGTTTCTCCAATTAAAAACAAAAACTATCATGTATATTAATATTAAAAATACTCAAGTGAGGGGCACCTGGGTGGCTCAGTCATTAGGCATCCAACTCTTGATTTTGGCTCAGGTCATGATCTTATGGTTCATGGGATCAAGCCCTGCATCCAGCTCTGTGCTAGCAGCACAGAGCCTGCATGGGATTCTGTATCTCTGCCCCTCCCCAGCTCTGTTCACACTCTCTCTCAAAATACATAAATAAACATTTAAAAGAAATCAAGCTATATCTTATTACTGGTGATCCACTGAAAACTTGATGGAAAAATAATAAAACTGGCATAATTAATCAAAAGAAAGTTTATGCAACAATAATGATTTGAAGCAAAATGTATTACTAGAGAGAGAGTGGCCATCTGCTAATAAATACCAGCTCATGAGGAATATATAACTCTAAACTTGTATGCACCTACTATCATTACCTTGAAAATATTTGAAGAAAAGTTTAAGTTGCCTACATGGAGGTAACATGATAACAGGGTATTTTAACAAATATCTCTCAAAAATTTATTGAAAACAGACAAAAAGAACAGCATGAGAAGGATAGGTATTTAACTCTGTTTAAATGTCTGGCAGAATTCCCCAGGGAAGCCATCTGGTCCAGGACTCTTATTTCCTGAGAGATTTTTGATAAATGATTCAATTTCTTCACTAGCTTTAGGTCTGTTTAAATTTTCTAATTCTTCCCATTTGAGTTTTGGTAGTGTGTAGGTGTCTAGAAATTTGTTCATTTCTTCCAGGTTGTCCAGTTTGTTGGCATATAATTTTTCATAGTATTCTCTGATAATTGCTTATATTTCTGAGGGATTGGTTGTGATAAAGCCATTTTCATTCATGATTATATCTATTTAAGTCCTCCCTCTTTTCTTTTTGAGAAGTCTGGCTATGAGTTTACCAATTTTGTTCATTTTTTTCAAAAAACCAACTCTGTTTCATTGATCTGTTCTACTGTTTTTTATTTTGGATTCTATATTATTTATTTCTGCTCTGATGTTTCTTATTTCTCTTTTTCTGCTGGGTTTGGGGTTTCTTTGTTGTTCTGCTTCTAGTTCCTTTAGGTATGCTGTTAGATTTTGTATTTGGAATTTTTCTTGTTTCTTGAGACAGGCCTGGATTGCAATGTATTTTCCTCTTAGTACTGCCTTTGCTGCATCCCAAAGCGGTTGGATTGTTGTGTTTTCATTTTCATTTGTTTCAATGCAATCCCAATCAAAATTTCACCGGCATTCTTCTCAAAGCTAGAACAAACAATCCTAAAATTTGTATGGAACCACAAAAGACCCCAAATAGCCAAAGTAATATTGAAAAAGAAAACCAAGGTGGGAGGTATCACAATCCCAGACTTTAGCCTCTACTACAAAGCTGTAATCATCAATACAGTATGGTACTGGCACAAAAACAGACACATAGACCAATGGAATAGAATAGAGAACCCATAATTGGACCCACAAATGTCTGGCCAACTAATCTTTGACAAAGCAGGAAAAATCATCCAATGGAAAAAAAAAATCTCTTTATCAAATGGTGCTGGGAGAACTGGACAGCAACATGCAGAAGGTTGAAACTAGACCACTTTCTTACACCATACCCAAACATAAACTCAAAATGAATGAAAGGCCTAAATATGAGACAGGGAAACCATCAAAACCCTAGAGGAGAAAGCAGACAACAACCTCTTTGACCTCAGCCACAGCAATTTCTTGCTTGACACATCTCCAAAGACAAGGGAATTAAAAGCAAAATTGAACTATTGGGACCTCATCAAGATAAAAAGCTTCTGTGCTGCAAAGGAAACAATCAACAAAACTAAAAGGCAACTGACTGAATGGGAAAAGATATTTGTAAATGACATATTGGATAAAGGATTTTGGTTAGTATCCAAATCTATAAAGAACTTACCAAACTCAACACATGAAAAACAAATAATCCAGTGAAAAAATGGGCAAAAGACATGAATAGACATGTCTCTAAAGAAGACATCCAGGTGGCCAACAGACACATGAAAAGATGCTCAATGTCACTCTTCATCAGGGAAATACAAATCAAAGCCACACTGAGACACCACCTCACACTGGTCAGAGTAGCTAAAATGAACAAATCAGGAAACTACAGATGCTGGCAAGGATGTGGAGCAACGGGAACCCTCTTGCACTGTTGTTGGGAATGCAAACTGGTACAGCCACTCTGGAAAACAGTGTGGATGTTCCTCAAAAAATTAAAAATAGAACTACCCTATGACCTAGCAATAGCACTACTAGGAATTTACCCAAGGGATACAGGAGTGCTAATACATAGAGGCATATGTACCTCAATGTTTATAGCAGTGCTTTAAACAATAGCCAAATTATGGAAAGAGCCTAAATGTCCATTAATTGATGAATGGATAAAGATGTGGTTTATATATACAATGGAATACTACTTTGCAACAAGAAAGAATGAAATCATGCCATTTGCAGCAAGATGGATAGAACTGGAAGGTATTATGCTGAGTGAAATAAGTCAGTCAGAGAAGGACAGATACTATATGTTTTCACTCATGTGTGGATCTTGAGAAATTTAACAGAAGACCATAGGAGAAGGGAAGGGGAAAAACTAGTTACAAACAGAGAGGGATGGAGGCAAATCAAAAGACAGGGAAAATGGGTGATGGGCATTGAGGAGGGCCATTGTTGGGATGAGCACTGGGTGTTGTATGTAAGCCAATTTGACAATAAATTATATTAAAAATAAAAATAAATAAAAAATAAATAAACAAACAAAAATAAAAGAAAAGATATAGAATTGATGGCCACTAGATTGAACTAGTGGACACATAGAGAACACTGAACTCAACCATTACATAGCAATTTTTTTTTAAGTGCATATGAGGGGCACCTGGGTGGCTCAGTCAGTTGAGCATCTGACTTCAGCTCAGGTCATGATCTCATGGTTCGTGGGTTCAAGCTGGGCTTTGGGCTCTATGCTGACAGCTCACAGCCTGAACTCTGCTTTGGATTCTGTGTCTCCTTCTTTCTCTGTCCCTGCCCTGCTTACACTCTTTCTGTCTCTCTAAACAAACAAACAAACAAACAAACATTAAATAAATGTTTTTAAAGGTGCATATGAAAAACTTGTAATCAACCATGTACCAGATGTAAAGAAATTCTCAACAAACTTCAAAGAACTTGTAATAAAAAGGCCAAATTCTTGGACCATAATTCAAGTTATAAATTATTAACCAAAAGATAACTTTAAAAGTTTTGTAAAAATTTAAATTTAAGAACTCTTGAGTCAGAGGAGAAATCATATTGGACATTACAAAATACAAGTAAGTGATAATAAAACGTGTGTTAAGAATGGCAGGAGATAGCTCGAGAAATTGGGAGTGATTTGTCGCCTTCAAAGCTTACATTAGGAAAAATAGAAGGCTGAAATGAATGAGTTAAGTATGCAGCTTAAAAAGAGAGGGGCACCTGGGTGGCTCAGTCGGTTAAGCGTCCAACTTCAGCTCAGGTCATGATCTCACAGTCCGTGAGTTCGAGCCCCGCATCGGGCTCTGTGCTGACAGCTCAGAGCCTGGAGCCCGTTTCAGATTCTGTGTCTCCCTCTCTCTCTGCCCCTCCGCTGTTCATGTTCTGTCTCTCTCTGTCTCAAAAATAAATAAACGTTAAAAAAAAATTAAAAAAACAAAGAGAGAAAAATGGTAACATAATGTAGAAAAAAACAAAAATAAAGAAGAGTCCCTTAAGCAAAGGAACCATGTCTTTTCTGGGCCATTATATGTATCTTATGATTCCTTTTCTCTTTGTAACTTTTTTATTGTGAAATGTGCATATACAAGAGTTTATATAATCTGTATGTTCTTTTAAAAATTATGATGATAGGAGTACTTGGGTGGCTCAGTCGGTTAAGCGTCTGACTTCAGCTCAGGTCATGATCTCACTGTTTGTGAGTTCGAGCCCCACATCAGGCTCTGTGCTGACATCTCAGAGACTGGAGCCTGCTTTGGATTCTGTGCCTCCCTCTCTCTCTGCCCCTCCCCTACTCATGCTCTGTCTCTTCCTCTCTCTCGAAAATAAATAAGTATAAAAAAATTAAAAATAAAAATTATGATGATACAACAAAAATCCATATTCCTCAATCCAGTTTAAAAAGCTACTTTCTGCCCCTCCCATTCATGTCCTTTGTTTCCTACCTGACCCATCTTGAGGCAACCAGTTTGTGGAATTTTATTTTACTCATTTGCTCACTTTTATTTGTACTTTTACCACAAGTCTACTAATCCTAAAATACATATTGTTAAGATTAGTCCACTTATATTAACTGGAATAATACTGCATGGTTTCTTCCGCAACTTGCTTTCACTCAATATTATCAAAATTATTCCATGTTGATGTATATAATCTATTGATTCACTGTTACTACTTTGCACTTCATATAACACAATTTTCTTATATATTCTATTATTGACAGACTTTTGTCTTTTTTTCCTTTTTTTCCTAATATAAAGCAATACTGCTAAGAATATTCTTATACATGTCTGCTAGTGCACATATACAGACATTTCTCTAAGGAGGTAGACATATGCTCAAATTTACTAAGTTATAGAAATTTTTTTCCAATGTAGCTGTAACAATTTAAATTCTCACAAACAAGGATAAGAATTCTTTTTTTAAAAAATATTTATTTATTTTGAGAGAAAGGGAGAGAGAGAGATCACAAGAGACTGCACAGGCGGGTTAGGGGAAGAGAGAGAGGGGGACAGAGAATCCCAAGCAGATTCTCTGTCAGCACAGAGCCCTACATGGGGCTCAATCTCATGAACCAATGGATCATGACCTGATCTGAAACCAAGAGTCAGATGCTTAACTGACTTAGTCACCCAGGTGCTCCAAGGATAAGAATTCTTGTTTCTTCATACTATTTCTGAAATTTGGTATTTTCAGACTATATAATTTTTTCCCAATCTGTGGGATAAACAATGGTAATACATTTTACCTAATAACTAATAAAATTGAACATATTTTTCTTGTTTTATTCATTTGAAAGAGTTCCATCACATATTCTGGATACTAATTCTTTGCCAGTTCTCTCAATACATGGCTCTTCTTCCCATTCTTTTTATGGTATCTTTTGATAAAAAGTCATTTACAGTAGTCAAATTTATCCCTCAGTTTTAATATGTACAGATGGTCTCCTATTTTCTTTTCTTCTAAAAGCTTTAATGCTTTGACTTGACTCATTTGGAATTTATTTTTGAGAAGGATGTGAAGTAAGGATCCATTCTTTTCCCTTTATAGATGACCAGTTATTCTAGCACCATTTTTAAAACAGTCCATTATTTCTCCACCAATTTACAAGACAAGTTCTGTTGTATATCTGATTTCCACGTAAGTATGAGTTAGTCTCTGGACTTTCTATTTCTAGTACATTGGTCTATTTGTCTATCTCTTATTACAGCTGGATCTTCAGAAATCTATGACTGTGACTTTGTCTTGTGCTAGAGAATAGCAGGGGAAAAATACCAGAGAATGCCTCAAGAAGGTAGAAACATTTCATCCAACTTTAAGAGAGGGATAGTTCTGTGAGCAGAAGGTGGGCTGGGGAGGTGAAGATAGACTGGGAAAAGCAGAGAAGTCTAGAAAGCTGTACTAGGAGGAAAGGCTCAGAGACATATTAGGAATAGTGGAAAGAAAAAAAAAGTGGCGACCATCTAAATTTTGTGGAAGGCAACAGGAAATGAAAGTTTTAGCCAGAATGTGAAAGGGTCTAAGAGCCTAGGCTTTATCCTACAGGAAGCGCTTGGATGGTAATCTTTAATCATTTGTGTCAACTTTACAGTTGCTATCTCCAGAAACACACACACGCACACACACACACGCACGCACACACATGCACAAACACGCATATTTGCCACCCATTTCAAGAACTTGCAAACCACCAGAAGCCCATGCTTGGATCTGTGGAGCAGGCTAAGAACCCTTGTAGTAGGTCATAACATGTTACTTCTGGAAAAGCAGATGTAATCAGGTCCATCCCCTGCTTATGTTTTCATTGTCTTCCTGCTCTCTTCTGAGCAGAGCCCAGATTCCTCAATGTGGCTTTCGATGCCTTTCACCTCTCCTGTTTCTCATCTTGTCATTCCCCTGTCCCGTCTCTTCCTTACACCTTCCCTTCTACTGGCCTGCATTACCATATCTCCTGCCACACTCAGCAGCTCCAGTTTCTGTACCCACTTTACTCTGCCTTGTCTTTGCAAAGCCAGGTCTTCAGCTGAAGCTTTTCTCCATTCCACCCTATCCCAGCTCCCTTCTACCCCATCTCCAAGATGAGGCCCTCCAGTCTTTCAGGTCACAGCTTAATATCAGTTTACTTGGCTCTACTCGTGTACACTCACAAAATTTGATATTTATCCCTATTGAAGCCTGGATGTCACTATTTGGAGATTGTTAGACTGTAAGTTTCTGTAGTTCCTGCAGCATCTGCAGGGTATCATTGACACACTGTACTTTCTCAGTAAACCATTGTTCTTTCATGAATATTCTAATACAGGGGAATGGTAAATAACAAGATAGTCCTGGCACCATTTCCTGAGTGTCTATTATATAGGTGCAAGCCACTAAGTTAGATTTTAAAATATATCGTCACTATTTCTTACAACAATGTTGCAAGGAAGGTATTATTATCCCTACTTTGCAGATGAGAGAACTGGGAGGTTAACTTTTACAGTATCAGACACCTGAGAAGTGTCAGAGCCAGCATTCAAATTCGGTTCTGTCTGCTATAAAACCATTTCTACTGCAGCACGCTGCTCCCTCTGCGCCATCAGATCTGTGTTTTGGAAAGATAACAGTGACAACTGACAGAAGTTGGCAGCTGCCTAAGAGGGGAGAGTGAATAAGACAGTGGGAAACTTGAACCCTTCATTATGGTCCCAGGAAGATTAGGGAAGAAAACTCAGATTCAGGGACTATATTTAACAGCAAGGACCTAAATTAGAGTAAATGTGAGTATATGTTATAGCACTTTGCTAACCCTGAGGTGCTATACAAATGCAAGCTGTTATAACTTGGATTAACATTTTATTACCACCTTTGACTCAGACTTGGAAAATTAAGGGCACAATAAAAATGTCATGAATGTGAATGACTATATCTCAAAACAGTTCCTTAGAAAAAACTAAGATATAAGATGTTTATTTTTCCACCACAAACAAAAAATATTAGTTGCTTGTGAATAAAAAAATAAACACTTTTCCAGAAAAGTATCATATAAGATTATAAATATTCAATGAGAGGTTTATTAATGCCATGTGTTGGCACAAGGGGATTCCAACAGGGAAAATGACTGATGAGTTGGCATTGCTGAATGGCTGGTTTCTTAGATGTTCTTCTTTTGAACCCCTTTAAAAGTGTTCAAGCAGTATGGTGTTTCCAAGTTCTTTTGAAAGCTGTTTAAAAAATAATAATTTTATGCACATTATAATAACAATTTGAAGATTCTTTAGTTTAATACAAATGTTAATTATTTTTAGTTAGAAAAAGCCAACTCAAAAATAATAGAGTAAAAAAATGAAATTGTAAGCTTCTAATTATGATGTTCATTTGCTTGTTTTTTTTCCTTCCTCTCTCCCTTCCCTTTTCTTTTCCTTCCCTCCTTCCATTTCTTCCTTACTTCTGCCCTTTTTCTCATTTCCCTTCCTTCCTGACTGCTTGCATTCAGGGAGCACCCTTGAACATCTACTCAGTAACAGACACAGTGACAGGACCCAAAGATAAATAACAAAATATCCCCTTCCTCAAGTATACAGTCAGCTAGTGGTTATAAATACAGAAAAAGAATATAATGCAATGAAATAAATACTATAATAAAAAGAGGCCTTTGCAAAGTGCATTTTTTATTTCCAAAGAAACACTTCTAGACCTTGCTTTTAACCTAGAGAATTGGGATGTGTGGATTCACGTGCCTTTCAAACTGTTTTATACTGTTCCCATCCATTAATGTTCACTCCTTAAGTGTTCATAATTGGGGGAAGTGACTGACTCAGGTTTTTTCTTTTTTGTTTTTTGTTTTTTGAGAAACAACTGGCACCTGTGACCAGAAGCAGACAGGTGGATGGTCAGAAAATCGCTAGGCTAAAAACAACAAGAGTCTTAGTTAAGGCACTGTCAGGAAGGGTGAGGAGGCAGACACACTGGGAGGAGAAATCCTTCAGACTTGATTTGAGGCAGTCAAGGAAGGGAGGGTTTTGGGGTACAAGAAACATTAAGATCCCCGGCAGCAGTGGAGCGATAGGTTGATGTAGGAGGTGTGGGCTTGGCAGTGCTGATGCATGAAATAAGACTGCAGCTCTAGGTAAAGGGGGCACTTAAAAACCCTTCTAGGGCATTTTAGTAGTACTGACTGTGCTGCAGAGAAAAGCTCTTTTCTCTCTCACATAAAGATGACAACTACAAGAAATACCTAAACATTTTATCCCAGAAAACAATAAACATCACTGCTGTTGTTTTTAAAATATAGATCTTTTTCAGCAACAATTTGTACAAGGGTGTTGTTGAATCATTTCTTCCTTTAGAACAGCAAGGTTATTCTAGCATTTGTCATCGTCTTAGAAGGAAGGAGATATATCTATTTTATTGGAGTAACAGCTGTCAGTTTGAATATACAAGGCATAGCAACCTTGCCATAACCATTCTACTTGATCAAAACATGCGTTTGGAAGTTTTTAAATGAAAATGTTTTTAAACTCACATATCCATAATTACTTCACTTGATGGTAACAAGCTAATAATACCAAAAAAGAAATAGAAAAAAAGTAAAAGCTGAATATAAAAGCAGCACTTTTTTATTTTTAAAAAATATGTATGTATGTATGTATGTATGTGTGTATGTATTTTGAGACAGAGCAAGAGCATGCATGAACAGTGGAGGGACATAGAGAGAGGGAGAGAGAGAATCCCAAGCAGGCTCCACACTGTCAGCACAGAGCCTGACGCAGTGCTCAGTCTCATGAACCATGGGATCATGACCTGAACTGAAATCAACAATCCGAGGCTTAACCGACTGAACCACCCAGGTGCCCCCAAAAGCAGCACTTTAAATGTTCTTAATTTTGAACTTGCTGCTAAGCATTTGGGGCAAATTCCTGGTATCTCTATAATATTTAAGACAAGTGATGCAATGGCATGCATATGCACGTATGTTTTGGTGTGTTGCTTGTGTGCCCACAGGTATACCTTGGGGGTTTCTTTTGTTGCCTTTTTAGTAACTAGTAGTTGGTAAAAAAAACCTGGCTAATTGACATTTATAAAAGTCTTGGCTTTGTCTATAGAGAGAGTAATCAATATGGTTTGTGAGCAACTGGGTTGAATGGCATTAATTTAGACATTCCTATATAGATAGCAAGGTTTTTTTCTATTTATGCTTTGATCAGTTACAGGTAACTAAAAATCCAACTTGTGCTGGATAGCCCTGCCAATCAGTAAATCAAACAAAAGATGGCTTATAGTATAGCTGGAGTCTCTTTTCCACTTGTAGTCATGGTAGAAAAGTTATAAACTTTGGAATCAAACACACCTAGATTTGAATTCTGATTCTACCCTAACTAGCCACCTGCTGTTGAGCAAGTTCATACATTTTCTCTAAGGCTCAATTTAGCATTCCAAAAGCCCAGTTGGACTGTGTTCTAGTATTACCTCTAACAATGCACTTCTGCCCAGCATAATTCCCCACCCCCACCCCCACCCCCCAACCCCTCATCCCAGCAAAGCATGATTGGTTGTCTCTCTACTGTGGTTTCATATAATCTTGTGTATGCAGTTCTACAATCCACTTTTACAAAATCATATTCCAATTAATTATGCAACAAATATTTAGTGAGACCCTAACTGTGAACCAAACATTGTGTTTCCTGTTGAAACAAAGACTAAATAGACATAGTCCCATATCCTAATGCCTTTCTTCCTCAACCCTATTTCCTTAGAGTCCAGTAGGTATTCAACAAATGTGTATTGAATGAACAATTACCTTAGGTTTGTTAAGTGCCACTGCAGAACTCTACACATGGTAATATGGAGACACAGGGGAGAGTTAAATAATTGCCAGTGAGTGAGGAATGACGGTTGTGGGAGGAGGTGACAAGTGAGGTGACTCTTAAGGGGACCTATGAGGCAGAAGAAAGAGCTTAGAGGCAAGAAAGGGTTTTGTGTTTGAGGGACACTTCACATGAGAGCAAAGGTGAGAGGCTGGCAAGGTCAGCTGTAGCCAGACAATGCCTCACAGTAGCATGATAAGCTCAGTTGCGTGGTTTTGTTCTGTAAGTTAAAGAGGAGACAGGGAACAGTCTTAGTCTATGCTGTGGCCTGGTCATATTTACATTTGGATATATCACTGTTGGCTGTGTGAAGAATAAATTGGGGCAAAAAAGAGCAGGCTTCAGGCCTATCAATAAGGAGAGTGTTCCATTAGTCCAGTAAGAGATGCTGAGGGCCTCACAAAGGCTCTGTTTACAGGGTGGAGAGGTAAGATTAGATTTAAGAAATATTTGGTAGCAAAATTGACACTACTGCTGTTGACTTGAGGTGGAAGGTAAATAAGGAGGGAAAGAATGACAGGGTCCTGCTATTGCTACTGAAAGGAGAGTCACCAACTGAGACAGAATATAGAACGGAAGGGTTTTAAAGGGAGGAAAGTAGACTTGTTGAGTGTGAATATTCAAGAAAATCCAGAAAGCACACATAAATCTGAAGACTGAGAGATAGGGCTCAGCAGGCAAAATAGATTTGTGTCTTCAGTACAGTAGCTAAGAGCACGAGAATGGATGAATGTGATACCCTAGAGAAAGTGGGAAGATGAAGAGCCTCAAGTTGTTATTGTAAAAGGCATAAATAAAACTGTATTGCCCAGTCTAATGAATTACCTAGTTTTCGCCTTGCATGGCATCCGTGTTCCTCGACAATTCCATCAGTCCCTCCTTAGAACTCCCCGCTCCCTAGTTCCCTTGGCTCTGTTCTTAACAGAGTTTGGACTTCCCTGTTAGCATCCCCCATGCCCTGCTCCTCTGGCCTGTACCCTGCTCCATTTCTCCAGAGAGTTAGAACTTCTGAGCAGGCTGCTGACAGTCCCTCCCTGGCAATGACAGAAAGAGCCATCGTTAATGTTAATGAGTAGATTCATGTGGTGAATGTATATTACAAGCTTTTATGTAGTCAATTCTTAATTGTTTAGAACAAAGAAGAGAACCTTTATTCCTATTAAAGGCTACTGACACAGACAAGGGACAATTGAGGGCCCTGAGAGTTAAATTTAACACAATTAACCTTTATTGCCACCTCAAAAAAGAGAACAAATGTTTAATTCATTTACTTAAAATTTAAAGACAACAGAGTTAACTCTTTAGGCAATAAATAACCCCCCCCCCCACACACACACACTCACGCACATGCATATTCACTGAAGCCAAAATGAAAAATCAACAGTGAGTCTGCTTGATACTAGGAAATCAAGCAAAACATTTCTAAAGAGATACATAGAATACTGGCATTTCCTCCAATCCATGCTTAAGATTTAACTAATTTATTGCTGCTGTGGGTTCCTTACAGACACAGCAAACTACTTCTTGGTATAGAAAGGATAAATATCTCCAGGATTTTGTTAAAAACTAATTTTCACATAATTTCTGGAAGAATAGGTATCTACAAAAGATTTTCTTTTTTCACATCACTGTTAATTTAAAAAAGGAAATAACTTCCTTTCTGTAAAGTGGCTTATCATTTCTCATTTCACAGAAAAAAGTCAGCTTTCTGTTGTCCTTTATTGTCTAGCAGCTGCTAACAAATGAGGTTTTGCCAGGTCCCATACTCACACCTCACACGCATTGTTTTTAATCTATAACAACAAAGAATTACCACAAGGTCAATAAATGACAAACACAAGATGCTGGTAAAACAATCCTGGAAGGTAGAGGTTATCTCTTAAATAGGGGAGAAACTGAGATGTAGGGCTTGCAGGAAATCTGCAATTCAAATTCAAATCTGCCTGGTTCTAAAGCCCTACTGTTTTCCACTACACCAGACATTTCACTTCTAACTTCTCTTTGTCTCAGCAACTACAGGCTCTAGTGGAATTATGAAGCTGACCTTCCAAGTTAAATAACACCAGCTAGCAGGCAATAAGTGTGAGTTTACATTATTCATATCCTTTGCTTCTCTTGTTTCCTATCATTTCTCAGCACCTGGGGAACAGTTCATTATCTCTGAAGTCTAGTTGAGGGTCTCTTAAACTTTTCTGCCATGGTACAGTACCTCTAACAACAGAATACGGCGAACATGACTTGTTAACTTTGCAATGTAGATGAATTTTGTATTTGATTTTATAACGTATTCCTATTTCTCTCTTAGAAATCTTCTTAATTAGTTGCCATTCTGGAAAAACATAGCACATGTATACTATAGTAGATCCTAACTCACGGCCTCATATGTCTGTACTGAATTTTGGAAGCAAATGTTCACATGGTGATTTTTACATATGACTAGAGGTAAATCTATGGAAGATCAGCCTCATAATCAGGTTGAAGGAATTTCATGCCCCAATCACAAGTTGGGAGTGGCCTGACTTTCCAGGAGTCCCTGGTCAAAAACTGGATCTCGAAGTGGTTCTAAATCAGAAAGGGCATTCTACTAATGCAGCAATTTGGACCCACTTCTGGAATGAAATCAGCCTTTAGGGAACTGATGGAGCATTATTTCTCTACAGTATAATAAAACATTTGATAGAGGAATTGTGCCCTAATTTCTCTAGAAATTTAGAGGATAAATGTATAAAAAAAAACAAGCAAATAAGAAATGAAGCAACTTCATTTATACTCTAGGGAAATAATCCTCTATCAGTTCCCTAAAGGCTGATATCATTCTAGAAGTGAGTCCAAATTGCTTTTTTAGTAAAATGCCCCCTTTGCATTAGAACCACTTCACATAATAATGACTGAGCCAGGAAATGAATAACATTCAAAACAAGTAATAATCAGCTAATAACTATTGTAAGAATTAATTAAAACAATAGATAGCAGATACTGACCCACCTTTGTACATTTACATTTTTACTTCTTATATCATTTACTTTTCTCAAATAATACTTTATAATTTACTTGAGCACTGGACATTTGCATTCACCACTGCATCTTACAGATCATTTTCAAAAGAAAGGACCACAATACGGTCAGATCCAGCAAGAGGTTAACCCCTGGTTTTCTCTTCCAGCTCAAGTTTCTTTCTTTTAATTTTTTTTTTTAAATTAACGTTTACCTTGATAAGAACATTACTTCACTTCTTTGTCCTCTCATTTGCAACCTACCGTTCCTCTTATAGAAGTAGTTGTTTTCAACTTTTTAAGCTTTTATTTCTTATAATTTCTTCCATATTTCTAGAGATTACACATGTATTTCTTCTTCTTCTTTATTATTACTATATTTTTTATTTTTATTTTTGAGAGAGAGAGAGCATGAGCAGGAGAGGGGCAGAAAGAGAGGGAGACACAGAATCCAAAGCAGGCTGCAAGCTCTGAGCTGTCAGCATAGAGCCTGACATGGGGCTCAAACCCACAAACCATGAGATCATGACTGGAGCTGAAGTTGGATGCTTAACCAACTGAGCCACCCAGACACCCCTAAACGTCCTCTTTTATCAGTTGTAGACACTGTCTATATATAGCTGACCCTTGAACAACAAGGGTTTAAATTGCACAGGACCACTTATCTGTGAGTGTCTATCAATACAGTTAAGTCTTATAAGTATATTTTCTCTTCTTTATAATTTTAATATCGTTTCATTTTCTCTATTGTAAGAATTCAGTATATAACACATATAGCACAAAATATGTTAACCAATTGTTATGTTATTGGTAAGGCTTCAGGTCAACAGTAGACTATCAGTAGTTAAGTTTTGGGGGAGTCAAAAGTTATATGTGGATTTTCGATTGTACAGGGGTCGATGCCACTAACCCCTGTGTTGTTCAAGGGCCAAGTGTATTTCATATTATGGCAGTTGAAAAATCATATCATTTCTCACCATCACTTCCTCTCTTTTTCCTCATCTTCCCATTATACATACATCCTAATTTGTTGTCAAATCAGTAGTTAATGCTAATATTAATAATGTTTATTGTACACTGTGTTTTTGTTTACTCAAAAAAGATTTTTTTCCTTAAGTTCCTTCAGGTTTTATTTGCTTGGTTTCCTATGCATCTATCCTTATTTTTTTCCCCCAAATGCTCAAACAGCTCTATCAAATGCCCAGCAATTATATTTTCAAATGCTAAAGCACATTAGATAAATTTCATCTTAATTTGATTCTGGAGGAACTCACTTCTGCATCCTGTGTAGCCAGCTCCAGTCTTGGCAGATTGCTCTCTCAGTGTGATATGCACATGGTTTCCATAGTTACTCATTACCAGTCCCCTGAACTGGGGTCTGGTTTCCCAAATTCCATACTTTCTGTCTGTTGGTTTACACTCACATCCTCTTCTAGAAACCTGAGTCACCTGTCACTCATTTTACTTCTTCTTTTGAAATATAGATACAAAGCAGATGACCAAATCCAGTAAATTTTGCCTCCAAAAAGCATCTCCAATCTGTGTCCTTTGCTCCATCCTCAAGGGTCACCATCTGGGGCCAGACCATCATCACACCTCATAGATTTCTAGAAGATATGTCTAACCGGTCTCATTGCTTCTGGGACTACTCTTTTATTTCTATTCTTAGTGTAGCTAGAACTTTCAAAACTATGTGATGATGCTATTACCAGATACACTCTCAAATAAATTTCCATATATTTCAGGATAAAATTCAAACTGCCAATCTTAGAGTAGATGGCCTTCATAACTCTCCAGCCTTGTTTCTCACCATCTTTCTTACACTGTGTATTTAAGCAATACTAAACTTCTTTCAGTTCCTTAAATATGCCTCATATGCACTGTCTCTGGAAATACAGCTCTCTCCTCTTCTAGTGAACTTTTACTGTCGTTAAGTCTTAGTTGCAATGACATTACTCAGGAAAGATGCCCCACTACATGTTTCCAAAACACCCATTCCTTCTCCACCCATCATAATAAACAGTATACTTTATACAGTTATTTGTTCAATGTCTGACTTCCATGCTACAGAGTACATACATCTGTTCAACAGCTGCTTCTAAGTGACTAGAGAAGTATCAGGCACAAAGCAAAAGTGAATTATTTTTTCATGAAAAAAATAGTGAATATCTATATTAGGTTGCAAACTCCAATTTTCTATAGGAGCTAGACAGCCAACTTCAATGCTAGGGGACAGCCTGCATGGAATCTGTGGCAAACTAGATCTGCTATATCAAAAAAAGCCCAGCAAGTGGGGGAAGAGCCAAGATGGTGGAACAGCATGGGTTTTTTTGCATCTCATGTCCATGAAATACAGCAGATCAACACTAAACCATCCTGCCCACCTGGAAAACAGATTTGAGGATTAAATCAACAATCTACACAACCTGAACCACAGAACTCAGCAGGTACACAGCGAGGAGAGGTGAACTGGGGGAGAGAGAAGCTGTGGAGGGCAGGTAGTGGTTTTTGCTTGCAGAATGAGGATGGAGACTGGGGGAGAATACAAGAAAAGCACCCCCCACCCTGCCAAAAGCAGCTGGAAAGAAAGTGGAAAAGTGGAAACAGCCGTAGGGACTGAACTAAAAAAGGAGAAAGGAGAAAGGAGAGGGTTTAAATTCCATTAAGACTCTATAAACAGGGGGAGCACAGAGTCTGAAACTCCACGGCTCAATACCTGGTGGTGCTATGGTGGGAAGGGCAAATCCCCAGGATCAGAGTGAGGTCCAGGTGGTCTTTGGGCCACACAGGGAAAGGCAGTTCCCCTGCTGGGAGGACATTTGGTAGAGGCTGTGTGGCCACCCCACAGGCAAAGGTCCTAGCTGACCCCAGAAAACAACCACATTCACTGGTGCTGGAACAAGGACGTTAAGGATGAAGCCTGGTGCCAGATGTGTGTTGTGATTTCCTATAATTCCTAAAACACTGCTGCTACATGATTGTGTGAACTTTTTCTGGGGCAGGCTGGCACCCAGCCGCAGTCTCTGAGCATTAGCAGCAGCACGGTCCCACAACGTTCCTTGGTGTGGCCAGCACCCAGCCATTTCTTGGTGAGACCCTCCACCAGAATGTCTGAGCAGGTCAAAGCCACAGTCCCTCAGAAGTGAGGGATTGGGAAACACAGCTGCATCTGAGATAAAACTCAGGAGGGAAGTGCCTCCTGGCAATATGACGGCTTGGTCATGGAGAATGTAAAAGCAGGGAGTGGACGGAAGCTGGAAGCAAAGGAGGGGTGCACAATTGTTTGTCAGGGAAAGCACAGAGTTCTGATATTAGAGATTGAATAGCTGGGTGGTACCATTTTCACCCCTCCTGGGCATGCACATACACAATTACAGGCGCCACAACAATCCACCACAGTAAGCTGAGTAGCACTATCTAGAGGAGAACAGAGCCGTTACACTAAGCCCTGCCTGACTGGGCCAACCTGGTTCTTCAGGAACAATACAAGTCTCTCTGCCTGCTTAATGTACAGACTATAAAGTGCATCATAGTTTGACTTCTAGGGGAAAATGATGTAATTTCAATCATATTTCAGTCTGTTTGCTGGTCGAACTATTCAATATTCTTTTTTGTCTTTTTTGTTTTTTTTCTTTTTCTTGAATACAGAAAGATAAAAAATTTATTTTTATTTTCAAATTTTATTAAAAATATTTTATTTTTTCTACTATACTTTTTACTTTTTGGTAAATTTTTCAAATTCTATTTTACTTCTATCATTTCATTTTATTCTATTTCATTGTATTCATTTTTCAAATTTTCAAACGTTTTTCTTTCTTTTTTTTACTCCCTTTTTTCTCTAATCTATCAAGCTCCTTTCAACAACCAGACCAAAACACACCTAGGATCTAGGACCTTTTTTTGATTTGTTTTTATTTTATTTGTTTGTGTGTGCTGTTTTTAATTTTTTAGTTTAAAATTTTTTTTTACCTTATTAATTCCTTTTCTTCTTCAAAATGACAATACAAAGGAATTCACCCCAAAAGAAAGAGCAGGAAGAAACCACAGCCAGGGACTTAATCAACACAGATAAAAGCAAGATGTCTGAACCAGAATTTAGAATCGCGGTAATAAGAATACAAACTGGGGTTGAAAATAGATTAGAATCCTTTTCTGTGGAGATACAAGAAGTAAAAGCTAGTCAGGATGAAATAAAAAATGCTACAACTGAGCTGCATTCTCGAATAGCAGCCACAGCAGCAAGAATGGATGAGGCAGAGCAGCAAATTAGTGATATAGAGGACAACTTGTGGAGAATAATGAAGCAGAAAAAAAGAGGGGACTAAAGCAAAAGAGCACAATTTAAGAATTAGAGAAATCAATGACTCATTAAAAAGGCACATCAGAATCATAGGGGTGCCAAAAGATGAAGAGAGAAAAATTGATAGAAGGGTTATGTGAGCAAATCATAGCAGGAAACTTTCCTAACCTGGGGAAAGACACAGACATCAAAATCCAGGAAGCAAAGAGGACTCCCATTAGATTCAACAAGAAAATGGCCATCAACAAGGCATATCATAGACAACTTCACAAAATACTCAGGCAAGGAAAGAATCATGAAAGTAGCAAGGGAAAAAAAGTCCTTAACCTACAAGGGAAGACAGATCAGGTTTGCAGCAGACCTATCCACAGAAACTTGGCAGGCCACAAAGGAGTGGCAGGATATATTCAATGTGCTGAATAAGAAAAATATGCAGCCAAGAATTCTTTATCCAGCAAGGCTGGCATTCAAAATAGAAGGAGAGATAAAAAGTTTCCCAGACAAACAAAAATTAAAGGAGTTCATAACTATTAAACCAGCCCTGAAAGAGATTTTAAAGGAGACACTCTGAGAGGAGAAAAGGTGGAAAAAAAAAAAAAGAAAAGAAGACCAAAAGCAAGACTAGAAAGGACCAGAGAACACCACCAGAAACCCCAACTCTATGGGCAACATAATGCCAATAAATTCATATCTTAAAGTACTCACTCTAAACGTCAATGGACTAAATGCTCCAATCAAAAGACATAGGGTAGCAGAATAGATAAGATAATAAGATCCATTTATATGATGTTTAAAACAAACCCACCGGAGACCTAAAGACACCTTCAGATTGAAAGTATGGGGATGGAGAACCATCTATCATGCTAATGGTCAACAAAAGAAAGCCGGAGTGGTCATACTTACTTCATACAATCTAGACTTTAAAATAAAGACTGTAGCAAGAGATGAAGAAGGGCACTATAGCATAATAAAGGGGTCTATCTACCAAGAAGATGTAACAATTGTAAACATTTATGCTTGAAATGTGGAACATCCAAATATATAAATCAATGAATCATAAACATAAAGAAACTCATTGGTAATAATACCATAATACTAAGGGACTCTAACACCCCACTTACAACAATGGACAGATCATCTAAACAGAAAATCAACAAGGAAACAACAGCTTTGAATGACACACTGGACCTGATGGACTTAACAGATATATGCAGAACATTTCATCCTAAAGCAGTGGAATATACATTCTTTTCCAGTGCACATGGAATGTTCTCCAGAATAGATCACATACTGAGACACAAATCAGCCCTCAATAAGTACAAAAAGATCGAGATCATACCATGCATATTTTCAGACCACAATACTTTGTAACTCGAAATCAACCACAAGAAAAAACGTGGAAAGATAACAAATACTTGGAGACTAAAGACCATCCTACTAAAGAATGAATGGGCTACAGGGCACCTGGGTGGCTCAGTCGGTTGAGCGTCCAACTTCGGCTCAGGTCATGATCTCACAGTTTATGGGTTCAAGCCCTGCGTCAGGCTCTGTGCTGACTGCTTGCTTGGAGCCTGGAGCCTGCTTCAGATTCTGTGTCTCCTTCTCTCTCTGCCCCTCCCCCGCTCATGCTTTGTCTCACTCTGTTTCTCAAAAATAAATAAATATTAAAAATTAAAAAAAAAAGAATGAATGGGCTAACCAAGAGTTAAAGAGGAAATTAAAAAATACATGGAAGCCCATGAAAATAACACTACAGCCCAAAACCTCTGGGATGCAGCTAAGGAGGACATAAGAGGGAAGTATATAGCAATCCAGGCCTTCCTAAAGAAGGAAGAAAGGTCACAGATACACAAACTAACTTTACACCTTAAAGAGCTGGATAAAGAACAGCAAATAAAACCAAAAACAGCAGAATAAAGGATAATAAAGATTAGAGCAGAAATCAATGCTATCAAAACCAAAAAAAAAAAAAAAAAAAAAAACCAATAGAACAGATCAATGAAACCAGAATCTTGTTCCTTGAAAGAATCAACAAAATTGATAAACACTTCTCCTTTGATCAAATAGAAAATGAAAAGGATCCAAAAAAATAAAATCAAGAATGAAAGAGGAGAGCTCACAACCAAAACAGCAGAAATAAAAACAATTATAAGGGAATATTTTCAACAATTATACACCAATAAAATGGGCAATCTGGAAAAAATGGACAAATTCCTAGAAACAGAAGAAATAGAAAATTTGAGCAGACCCATAACCAGTAAAGAAATAGAATTAGTAATCAAAAATCCCCCCAAAAACAAGAGTCTAGGACCAGATGGCCTTCCAGGGGAATTCTACCCAACATAAGGAAGAGTTAACACCTATTCTCTTAAAGGTGTTCCAAAAAATAGAAATGGAGGGAAAACTTCCAAACTCTTTCTATGAATCCAGCATTACCTTGATTCCAAAACCAGACAAAGACCCCACTAAAAAGAACTATAGAGCAGTTTCCCTGATGAACATGGATGCAAAAATCTTCCACGAGATACTAGCCAACTGGATCCAACAATACATTAAAAAAATTATTCATCACAACCAAGTGCGATTTATACCTGGGATGCAGGGCTGGTTCAATATCCGCAAAACAACCAATGTGATTCATTACATCAATAAAAGAAAGGACAAGAACCACATGAACTTCTCAATAGATGCAGAGAAAGCATTTGACAAAATACAGCATCCTTTCTGCTAAAAACCCTCAAGAAAGTAGAGATAGGAGAATCATACCTCGAGATCATAAAAGTCATATATGAAAGACCCACTGTTAATATCATCCTCAATGGGGAAAAACAGAGCTTCCCCCCTACGGTCACGAACAAGACAGTTCACTCTGGCCACTGTTATTCAACACAGTATTGGAAGTCTTAGCCTCAGCAATCAGACAACACAAAGAAATAAAAGGCATCCAAATTGGCCAGGAGGAGGTCAAACTTCCTCTCTTCACAGATGACATGATACTCTATCATGGAAAACCCAAAAGATTCCACAAAAGAAAACTGCTAGAACTGATCCATGAATTCAGCAAAGTTGCAGGATATAAAATCAATGCACAGAAGTCAGTTGCATTCCTACACCAATAATGAAGCAACAGAAAGAGAAATCAAGGAGTTGATCCCATTTACAATTGCACCAAAAACCATTAAATACCTAGGAATAAGTCTAACCAAAGACATGAAAAATCTATACACTGAAAACTATAGAAATCTTATGAAGGAAATTGAAGAAGATACAAAAAAATGGAAAAATATTCCATGCTCTTGGATAGGAAGAGCAAATATCATTAAAATGTCAATACTACCCAAAGCAATCTACATAATCAATGCAATACCTCTCAAGATACCACCAGTATTCTTCAAAGAGTGAGAAAAGAACAATCCTAAAATTTGTATGGAACCACAAAAGACCAGAAATAGCCAAAGCAATCTTGAAAAATAAAATCAAAGCAGGAGGCATCACAATCCCAGACTTCAAGCTGTATTACCAAGCTATAATTCTCAAGACAGTATGGTACTGGCACAAGAACAGACACTCAGATCAATGGAACAGAATAGAGCACCCAGAAATGTACCCAGAAACGTATGGCCAACTGATTTTTGACAAAGCAGGAAAGAATATCCAATGGAATAAAAACAATCTCTTCAGCAAGTGGTGCTGGGAAAACTGGACAGCGACATGCAGAAAAATGAACCTGGACCACTTTCTTACACCATACACAAAGATAAACTCAAAATGGATGAAAGACCTAAACGTAGGACAGGAAGCCATGAAAATCTTCAAGGGGAAAGCAGGCAAAACCTCTTTGACCTCAGCCTCAGCAGCTTCTTACTCAACGCTTTTCCGGAGGCAAGGGAAACAAAAGCAAAAATGAACTACTGGGACCTCATCAAAATAAAAGCTTCTGCACAGAGAAGGAAACAATCAACAAAACTAAAAGGCAACCAACAGAATGGGAGAAGATATTTGCAAATGACATATCAGATAAAGGGTCAGTATCCAAAACCTATAGAGAACTTATCAAAACTCAACACTCAAAAACAAATAATCCAGTGAAGAAATAGGCAAATGGCATGAATAAACACTTTTCCAAAGAAGACATCCAGATGGCCAACTGACACATAAAAACATGCTCAACATCACTCATCAGCCAGGAAATACAAATCAAAACCACATTGAGATAACACCTCACACCTGTCAGAATGGCTAACATTAGCAACTCAGACAACAACAGATGTTGGCGAGGATGTGGAGAAAGAGGATCTCTTTTGCACTGCTGGTGGGAATGCAAATTGGTGCAGCCACTTTGGAACACAGTATGGAGGTTCCTCAAAAAATTAAAAATCGAACCGCCCTATGACCCAGCAATTGCACTACTAGGTATTTATCCAAGGGATTCAGGTGTGCTGTTTCAAAGGGGCACAGGCACCCCAATGTTTAGAGCAGCACTATCGACAATAGACAAAGTATGGAAAGAGCCCAAATGTCCGTCAATGGATAAGTGGATAAAGAAGGTGTGGTATATGTATATAATGGTGTATTACTCGGCAATCAAAAGGAATGAAATCTTGCCACTTGCAACTACATGGATAGAACTAGAGAGTATTATGCTAAGCAAAATTAGTCAGAGAAAGACAAATATCATATGACTTCACTCATATGAGGACTTTAAGAGATGAACATAAGGGAAGGGAAGCAGAAATAATATAAAAATAGGGAGGGGGATGAAACAGAAGAGACTCATAAATATGGAGAACAAACAGAGGGTTACTGGAGGGGGTGTGGGAGGGGGGATGGGCTAATTGGGTAAGGGGCATTAAAAAATCTACTCCTGAAATCATTGTTGCACTATATGCTAACTTTCTTGTATGTAAATAAAAAATTAATTAAATAAAATATCATTTTCAATGGGGGTGGGGGGGTGAGGAAAGAGCCCAGTAATACTCAATACTCAATTCTACCTATTTTTTACCAGTTAGGAATATGGACTCCACCAGATCTACCCTTTTTGTTGTTGTTGTTAAAGACAAGCCAGCAATGTGGACTTTTCAGTAAAATCTGATGTTTTATAATTTGAGCACTAACTCATTAAAAACAAAAGAAAACAAAACAAAAGCATAGACAGGCCTAACAGAACATGGCTTCCTGTTTCAGTCCTGTGGGTGAAGAATAGATATGTATTGCTAGTATTGATCTGATGAGGCCGTTTCTGATCTATCACGATCTTCTAGTATCTTTTTGAGAATTTTTGCTAATATCAAATATTATACATCTAAAACACAATATGTCATGTTTTTCTACATAATATCCTCTTCCAATATATTTTTCAATAGTGTTATTTCCCAGTTCTCTAGGATGAAAATCTTATCATCTTTAATCCCTCCTTGTTCATCCCTGAGTCTACTAAATGCCAAACTCTTAAAGGTCTTCCCTTGGATTAGCAAAGTGAAAAGAACATGAGATTTGGAGTGCTTTAGGCCAATTCATTATTTCAAATTCTTCAACCCATTTTGCTTCAGTGCCTTTACATTTAAAATGAAGAAAACAAACTTATCTGTTAGGGTTGCTCTGAAGACAAAAGAGCTATTGCATGTGAAGTACCTAGTACACAGTAGGTGCTCAATAAATACCCATTGCACTTCCTGCCTTCTCTTTACTTGCCCTGTCACCTGTTTTTTTTATTCTTTTCTGATTCCACAGCTAACACACTGGTCCAGGCACGTAAGCTAATGTAATTTTAACTTGCCTCTTGCATGTGTTTCTTGGCTACCGACCATGTCAAGAAAGAAACATTACATAATATAGCTACTTTATACAGTTAAGGTTCTCAATTTCTTTGTAAATTATAATCCTCTGTAATCCTAAACTTCATGCACCCATGTTTTCACCCTGTCAGCTCACATAAAGATTGACACTTCGTATCCTTTCAGTTCAATGGCTCCAGCATTTCTTTAACACGTGGAGACCCTTACCATTTGAACCAAATGTCAATATCCATCATGTCCCTCAAGTCATACAAACCATCATCATCTGTACCCATATTTTCTTTTTTCTCTCTTATTAAAATGGAGGAAGCATGTCTGTTTCTCTCAAAGGTAACACCTTCACGCATTCTGTGAATTCTCTGTCCTTTTACTTTCAAGACTTGGAATTATTTTCTTCTAATTTCTTCTCATTAGTGTACAAATGTGCTCTAATGTCACTGATCTTAAAACAAACAAAATACTTATCCTGACCTCAAACTTCTCTCTAGTTTGTCTCATTTCTCAGACTTTCCTCACAGTATAACCTTTTAAGAAAGATGTGTATCTCCATTTTCTTTTCAATCTACTTCACTGGGTTTCCATGCTACTCCTCGTATCAGGGTCACTAATTACTTCCACATTAGCAAATACAATGGTCCCTCTGTCATTTTAGTCAATCTCTTGGTTTGCCACTCCCTCTTCTTAGATCACTTTCTGTTCTTTTCTAGCTTTTAAGACAATACCTGATTTCCTCCTCCTATACCCACAGCAGTCCTTTCTCTCCTTGTTCTCTTTCTAAATCTTTCAGCAGGTCCTTATCTCTTATCTCTCAAATCCACACCCTTAGCAAATCCTATTAACTTTACCTACAAAACTTAGTTTGAAATGTTTCTCTTTTTCTTCACTTCTATCAAACTAGTTGAAGCTACTAACTTCTCACCTGAATAACTACCATAGCCTCTAATCTCCTCACCTTCACTCTCCACTAGTCACAATGTATTCCCACACTTCAGCCAGAGTGGTATTTTTTAAAATATACATTATTTCACATCACCTGTTTTCCTTAAAATCCATCAGTGGCCCCTCATCTCACTTAAAATATAAAATCTGAAGTTCTTCCCTGGCTTACTTGACCTTGCATTATTTAGCCTCACTAAGTACCTACCTCTCCTACATCTTGTACCCCTCTTCCCCTTACTCAATACACCTCCACCTTCTTTCTGTTCATTGAACATGCTACATTCATTCTTGCCTTAGAGTATTCCTTCTGCCTGGAATGCTCTTGTCAGAACTGCATAGTTGACTCTTCTTTGTCACCCAAAACACAACGTAATTCCTCTGCTTTATTTCCATCATGGCACTCACTGTTACCTAACATTTTCTTTTAAAAATCACTTGCATTCTCTTTTTGCAGCAATGTAGATTCTGTGAAAATCAGAACTTGTAGGTCTTGCTCAATAATGTATCTCTGGTACCTAGTGTATATACATAATTGGTACTCAAGAAATGTTTGCTGGATGAATTAACAAATCAATCAATGAATATATTTTGCCTAAAATGTGTTTTTTATACCATTTCCAAAAATATTGGCAGTAAAAGTCAGCAAATGGGTTGCTTAATCAGATTTCAACAAGATTTGATATTGGGTAAAGGTAAGAAATAAATGATAGGATAAGTAAGACTTCAGTTGGAAGATTGTGAAACAGTTCAAAAAATGACTGGGCTACTATGGATGCCCTAGTTTCTCACTGATACATAAATAAGAGAAATTGATACTATAAACATTCAAACAGCAAAATATTTTAAACAAAAATAGAAAGCAGAGTATGATAACAATGATCTAAAATCTTCCACACATAAACTATGTTTTTCACAAATTTTTTCTTCATCTCACTGTCCCTTGAACCCCTACAGAATCCATTTACATCTTTATTTACTGGAAAAAAAGGTACACATTTGAATGCCAAAATAATTGTAATAAACTAACATATTTGGAGAAAGATGCTTCAGGCAAGAGATTAAACAAAGTCAAATTTTGATTACGTATGCATCACTCATGTGAAAGTGTCATTCTGGAGGTGGTTTTATATATTCAGATAAATTCCATACCTCTGGCACTGGAGGAGGGAGTGATGCACCATGAATATCTTTGAGGGAGTGATAGAATTAAAAAGGTCTCCCCCCCCCCCCTTTTATTTAAACCCAGGATCTTAGAAGAACCCCCCATAGATATATGTGAGGCTATTTATTCATGTAAAATGCCAAGGTTATGGATAATTCTTTGTGTCTGAAAGAGAAATACTTAAGGAATTATTTGTTAACGTGCGGTTCAAAAACTGAGGCAATTTTATTAAACAAGTGGTAGTTTTCATGTTCGCCATTTGTAAATTTAGGCCATGTTTAATCTAGGGCAAGGCTTTTCATATTTCTCAATCATGACAATTGTTTAATCAGCAACTATAGTCATACAAGTAGTGCCTTCCATTTTGAAAGATTCCTTGGAGTAGAAGAAAAAAGGATCAATTATCATCCAAGTTTTGATAAACTAAAGTTAGAATCATGAACTAGCATTTTGAAATTTGTATGCCCTAAAATATTTCTTCTGTGGCTCCTTTGATCTCATTAGATTTCTCACAACATAAGCAAGTGCCCTTGATTTCAAAGGCCTCAGGAAAACATGCCCTCAGACTGCTGAATCCTGGTTAGCAAATATCAGTGAATAAAAAGAAAAAAAGAATCAATTAAATTGAAGATATATGATACGTAAAACATTGGAGGACACTGTTTTTTTGCTTGTCCAGCATCCACTCTCCTCTTTTTCCATTAGAACCTTGACCTTCCTTTCAAGGGCATCTCTCTTTGTATATTACTTGGGGAGGAATGTGGAATTAGTATCTTGGACAAGCATCATGATTACACGGGGGTGTTCGGAGGTTGGGTTCCTCACAAGAGCAGCAGTGCGCGACCCATGCTGCTACCGTGCTGCGGATTCTGTGCAGCAATCCAGAGCTCTCTTGGTTCCTATCCTTTTCCCAGGTAAAGTTCTCCAGGCTCCTATTAAGTTAATGAGCCCCTGATATATTTCCAATAAATGTTCATCTTTACCTAAACTGGACAGTTGGTTTTGTGGCCTATAATTCAAAAAACAAAAACAAAAACAAAAAAAAATGAGACAACTATAAATCCATATTCAAAGAAAATCCCCGTCATTTGTTTACCAATTAATTTTTTTTGTGTGTGATTGTGCCACTGGATTTGTCTAAATTTCTATTAATGAAAAAATCAACTTTATCAAATATGTGCCCTTTCTTACCACATTAAGTCATTTCTGTTTACTCAAGAGTGATTTTTCATTTTACTGTTCTCATAGAGCTTTCAGATACTTTATGTTATTGGCTCCTCACCACACTCCTCAGAAATGAACAAGAACAAATTTGTTTGTACCTACTGGGAATGAAGAAGCTATGGTTCAAAGGGGTTAAATAATATGTCTGAAGGTACATAGCTAACTAGTATCAGAACTTGTGTTTAAACCTAGGCCCGCTTTCTCTAGACTTCTTTACATTGTTCCATTATTATGTGATAATAACCGGTGATTACAGTCACTATTCTGTTTGTCAGAACACTTTCTTCTATTGCTTATCATTGTTATCTATTTAAAAGGAATTTCAACTGAGTGAATCACAAAACATTAAGTTTGAAAGAAATTAAGTTTAGAGGATTTATTCCTCCTCCATCCCCATATATGTGAAAGTGCACGCCATGACATCCCTCTGTGGACTGTTTTAGAGTCAGAGAACACATTCCTTAATCTTCCTTAATTTGAGAAAATATTGTGACAGATTTACTTTATATGGTTAAAGTACATAATGGAAAACATTATGCTCAGTGAAAAAAAAGCCAGTCACCAAAGGCCCTATGTTGTATGATTACACTTAGATGAGATGTCCGAAATAGGCACAACCCTAGAGTTGTGAGAGTAAAACAAAAAATGGAGACTGCAGGGTATTAGGTCGTGAATTATGGAGAAGCCACAAAAATTACCGTACCTCATTTCAACTCCCAGAATCAGCATCAAAAATTAAACAAACCACCATTAAATGAGTTTTATTTTCTGTGTCCTAGGTTGATATGCTCTAATTTTTCCTGTCCTTCCTCACCTCTGGCCACCATCAAAGGTCATACTCTTTGATAAAATAAGTAACAACAAGTAGTTGCAGCAATAACTATTTTATGTCTAAACTAACAGACATATCAGAGGAAGCTATCTATGCTGATGTTTTATTACGATGATTAAGTATTTAGGCAGTATCTTAATACTGGTTAACACAACTGAAATGTACAAAAACTCGAGAGATGTAACTAAGTCTTAAATTTTGTTGGAAGGATCAAGTGGTGGTGGTAGTGGTGGCAGGTGTTGCTATTTCATAGAAGGTCAAAACTTCTTTGGTAAGGTGATGTCTGAACACAGACCTGAAGGAAATGAAGGCACAGGCCATGTGGAATGCTGGCAAAGGGAGGAGCAGGGGCCATGTCTCTAAGCAGAGGGCTCCTTGGCTTTAACGTGCAGGCTCAGGACAAACAGCTCCAACACAGTTGTCATAGCTCATTTGCCGGTCATTAACTTTGAGCTCTATTTTACCTGCTGGCTGCTGGCACAATTCAGGAGCATTTTTGTTGCTTGTTTATTTTCTGTAGAGTCAGTGAGGATTTTTGCTATTCATGGCCCAGTGACTGGAGCCACGCCATGACAAAATTTCCATCCATCTAAAATATCCCTCTTTGGTAAATTCCTGACTGCTTCAGGTTGTAGGATCAATGTTTCAGCTGCACAGCCCTGCGTGAGTGACCAACGTGGAGCAGTGGGCACCAAGCAATGGTTTTTTGTAATTATAATTTTTTTTATTATTAAGAAACATTTTTTAATGTTTCTTTATTTTTGAGAAAGAGAGAGAGAGACAGAGAGAGAGAGAGCGAGCTGGGGAGAGGCAGAGAGAGGGAGACAGAGGACCCAAAGTAGGCTCTGCTCTGTCAACACTCAGCCCATGTGGGGCTCCAACTCTCCTACTGTGAGATCATGACCTGAGCCGAAGTCAGAGGTTCAACTGACTGAGTCGCCCAGGCACCCCCACCAAACAATGTTTTTTAATGTAGCCCTTGCCTGGTCCCTGGCTCCCAAGCATCTGTCTGTTTCCCTGGAGAAGCAACTGATAGATATGTGGGCATTTTTTCTAGGATCTGTCAGCTTACTGACAATACTGTATATTAGATGTATATTGTTAAGAGCTTACTTTCATTTTTATTATATACCTTTGGGAACTTGAATTTAAGCAACTGCTTCATTGAAAACAAAATACTGAGGTAGTTGGATACTGGAGCTCAACTTCATGTATACTATGGATTATAAAGCTCAAAACTGATGTATTTGTATTGGGAAAATAATTACACACTTAGATTACAGAAAAATAACACTTTTAGTAATTTGCCTGCATTTCACAAAGTGTCATATCTTATTTTTAAAAGTGGTATGTGGTATATCCATGCAAAGGGATACTATTTGGCAATAAAAAGGGATGAAGTACTGGTACATGCTACAAGGTCAATGAAACTAGAAAACATTATGCTCAGCGAAAAAAGCCAGTCACAAAAGGCCCTATGTTGTGTGATTACACTTAGATGAGATGTCCAAAATAGGCACAACCATAAAGAAATTTCCAGGGACTAGGGGAAGCAAAGAATGAGGAGTGACTGCTAACAGGTAGGGTGCGTTTTGAGGGTATGATTAATATTTTCTAGGATTAGACAGTGGTGATGGTATTAGAATTCTGCGAATATAATAAAAGCACTAAATTGTATATTTTGGGAGGGCGAATTTGATAGGTATGTAAATTATATCTCAATAAAACTGCTTTTTTTTAAGAGTGTAGGTTTACTGCCTACCTTTTCTTGTGAAAGAATGCCATTTATTCTGTGTTTATGAATGTTTTCCACTTTGGCTGTGAAAGCATTCTTTTACAGTAAAATAATAAAAGTCTTGTATGAGACTTTAAAATGTTTATTTAGCAAGAAAGAGAATGTCAGTTGCCATGTTTTGCTGGATTTTGAAATCCAGAAGTGAGGAATCAACTGATGTGGGTCAGGCTGGGGAAACAGGCCGCATGGAGACATTGTCAATATGCCTCCAGATAATCAGCAAGGTTTAAGAATGTAAAGTTTAATATTCAAATGAATATTTGTTTCTTTGGCCTTCTTGCTAATTATTTTATAATAGTTGTATCATTAAATGTTGTATGATGATAACTGTTTTGTGACCTTCTGAATGTTTTATGGTATTTTGATAGAAAGCTAGAACCTATCCTTTCTCGTATTTAAATCTCATATTTTCTAAGTAAAATGCTCATGACCTTCAATTTCAAATGTCTTGGAAGACTGGAAATTTCCAGGATTAGCTTTGATAGTACTACACAATTAGGGCTATCCTTATCTTCTATTCATTATGAGCCAATAGTTTTTTGTAAGCTATAGAAACCTAGATCAAGATTAATTCAGATGTCATATTCCTCTTACCCATGGAGGTTTTTATTTTTTTTAATTTTTATTTATTGATTTATTTTTACCTATATGAGCATAATAAAATTTCCTTATTTTATCCTTGTACATACAGTTGCCATGACTACTGGGGGGAAAACAAGGTTAAGTTCTAGGCAAGTCCTCTGGTAGTTTTGTACTATCATTTTGTTTTTAAAATTTTAATTATTTGTTTCTCAGCAATCAGGGACATGATCTTGTCTTCTGGTTCTAATTCTCAACTCTGGGTAGATGACTCTTAAATCCATCTCCAACTCTGACCTCTCTCCTGAGTTCTTTCACATTTTGTTTATTCCTCTGTGGAATATTTCCACACGGACAGATATTTTTTTAATTGATGTATCAATGTCTAAAGCCAAGCTAATAATTAGAATGTGTCCAGAATATTGCAACCAAGATGGTGAAGCATTTAGAAAGCATGTCTTTGAAAAATGTCAAAGAAATTTGGAAACTTGCCTTGGAAAAATAGAACTCTAAGGCAAAGCATATGAATGCCTTTCAAATACTTGAAGGCTCAAGCATAGTTCCTTGTCCAGAGAAGGCATGCCTTAATAATCTTTGTATCACACCAAGTACCTCACCCAGTTTTAGATGGATGAATATGGGTAAACATCATTAACATATTGTTGAACATTCTAATAACCAGAACTTTCTAATAATACACTTATTTGCTTCTTAATTTAATGATTTCTTTCACTAATAGAAATGTTCATGAAGAGGTTGGATGAGTGTTGCAAGAGCAACAAAAAGTTAACATTTCTGCACTGGGTGGAAAGTTAGACTAGTTGACTGTGGATACCTAAAGGGCAGTGCTTCCTTCCAACACTCACTGGACACCAAGAAAAACTTTTGTTCATTTGTGCACTGAACTTTTGACTTGTTGTTACTGCAGCATAACCTATTCTACCCTAATGAATACACAGATTTGGTAATAGTTTTCGACAGGAATCTAACATCCTATGTGGGCTAAGAGAAGTTAATTAACTTTCCTGGCCTGGATTTGCTTATTAGTAATAATTGAGGGCTAAATAAAATAATCTCCAAGGTTGCTCCTACTTAAAAATAATACAACATTGTGATTCTGTGAATCAAAGAAATTTTCTGGGAAAACAGTGATGCTATCACAAACCTGCTGGTGCAGCTGGTAGAGTCAAAAACCTATCGCCCATTGTAGTCCGGGAATTGTTTTCCTAGAAGCTGTCTTCGGAACTTTCAGGCAGAGATAAAGTCATGCCACAACAGTTTTTGTTAGAGAGCCAATGCCCAGAACTACCTTGAGATGTTACAAAATCTTACTTTTCTTTTACTCAGGGTAATTAACATGGGAATTTTCCTTCATCTGTGAGCGGAGAATAATGAATACGGATTATTGAATATTTTTCTATTCAAGGTGTTCCACATACATTATCTCACCAATACTCATCTATTTATCTACCTGTTATCTGTCATCTATCTCACTACTAGTAACCTCTATTATTTTCCCAGTTTTGCTAAAGATGAAACTGAGACTCCCAGAAAATAAAATATCTTCTCAACCAAAAAGCAGTGCTACGATCTAATCCCAGGTTTGTCTGGGTCCAAAGGTCAGGTTCTTAACCTGTAAAATATTTCAAGAGTAGGTTGTAAGTTTTAATATGAAGAAAATTTTGTAGGTAGGGTGCTTCAGATTTAGTTCCATCCTCTTTTATATATGGTTAAATTGACCTCACCTACCAAAATCACTCTCTATATCTTTCAATTTTGGTCACATAATAACTTTTCCAAAATTATTTCTTTTCTCTTTTTTAGAGTTCTCCTTCAGTTTCAAGAAGTTTCTCAGCAGTTTTTCTCCTTATTGTTTTTTTTTTTTTTTTTTTTTTTTACTTTTGCCTTCCCATACTACTTTGTATATAATATACACCTGTTATGGTCTATCACTCTGTCTATAATTTTAAGTTCCTGGTTCAAAATAGAAAGCAAAACAGTACTAAATTATAAGCTGTGTGGGTTTTCTATCACTGTGTGAAAGACATGTCATTTTGTATTTTTACCTTTTACTACAGAAAATTAAGTAACACAGATTGAACTATTCTTAATCAAAAAACTTCCTGTTCTTTCACTTCTATTTTTGCATCTTTTCTGACAGTTTTGACATACCTTTTTCTAATGTCATTAACATTGACACTGTTCTATACCTGTTGTGTAACATCTTACAATAGAAATTCTTGGCCAGCTAGAAAATTCTCAGTATAGAATATCAGAAAGAAAAAAAAAATTAAAACATTTGCAAAAGGTAATTCTTACCATAATGTAAAATCAAAAATACAAATAGCTATCTCATTTACTCAACAAATTTGAAGTCACCATGGTAACAATGCCAAGGAAACACAAAGAAAACAATAAAATAAGATGGCAGACAAATAGGGTTTCATTTCATTTAACTTTGAAGATTAAACTCCCTAGAGATTCAATACTTTGTTTACAAATCCTTAAAAACTTTGTAAATTGTCTGATTAACAGCAACTTTTCCTCACGAAGCAATGACTGCATAACATTTTGTTTTGAAGTGTGCATTGTGGTAATCTCCCTAGAGTCCTTGCATCCCTTCCCTTTTTGCTTTGTGTTTCAGCCGGCAATCACAAATCCACAGAGGTGGCTCATCGTTGTTTAACTCAATCAAAGTAATCTCATTTTTCTTGCCATAGTGGATTTCACAGCAAAGGGATTGGATCAGCAATGAACATGTAACACAGTTAAGGCCAATGAGACCTAAGAACAAATAAGGACTTTCTTGCTCTTCTCAGAAAGAGAGAGTTTTTATTTCTTAACTTCTTATTTTTCTAATATGCACAAATATATCCATGTACTATTATGATCATATCTCAATGTCAGATAATTTAGAACATATCTCAATATCAAATACATTAGAAGAAAGTAACACAGGACTGTTTTAGCAACAACTTTGAATTTGGAAACTCAAAGAAACCTTGAGAGATTATGTGAAAAATATTTGAAATATATAAAGCATACCAACAATTTTTCCTCAATTCAATACACTGGGAAATTACATTGAGTCTTTGGTTCACTTGTATTATTATTTTTTGTTTATTTATTTATCTTGAGAGAGAAAGAGCACAAGAGGGTAAGTGGCAGAGACAGAGGGAAAGAGAGAGAGAATCCCAAGCAGGCTCTGCACCATTGGCTGCAGAGCCCAATGTGGGGCTCGAACTCCTGAACTGTAAGATCATGACCTGAGCCAAAATCAAAAGCCAGACACTTAATCAACTTAGCCACCTAATTTATATGTATTGTTAATCCAAGCTCACTTAGGCTCCTAGTTACTTACTTGATATGTAAGCTCTCTAATGACATTATCTGCTTAATGCATCAAGTCAAACAATGCTGTGCAACTCTCAACACCTTTCCTAATCTGGGTCTTCCCTGCTCTCTCTCTTCTACCTACATATTGTTGACACTCCCTCACATGTAACTGCAGCTCTAGACTCATCACAGTTCTGCTGTTACTCTCATCTCCCTCTCCATATATACCATCTCAATTTTTGCATCTATACCTTTTGGTCAAGCCCTCTCACTCCACCTGCAAGGATGAAACTCCTCTAGCACGGTATTTGACTCCTTGGCTCTGATTACACGCTATCATGCTTTTGCTTCTAATGCTTCAGTTTTCTCTGTAATTAGGTTGTTAGATCCTTAAGAGTAAGGATTGAGATTTATGTCTCTTGTATCCCCCTATAGCCTCAAACACTGTGTAATAAGAATAGACACTAAATAAAAACTTGCTTGATTAATAAACCATGTTTTGGGGCACCTGGGTGGCTCAGTAGGAGAAACATCTGACTTCAGCTCAGGTCATGATCTCACGGTTTGTGAGTTCAAGCCCTGGAGCCTGCTTGGGATTCTCTCTCTCCCTCTTTCTCTCTGCCTCTCCCCCCCAACCCCAACCCCTTCTCAAAATAAATAAATAAACTTAAAAAAAGTAAACCATGCTTTTACTATTTGTTTTATGGAAACTGTTGCATGGATCTAGAAAATGATTTTAAATAACTAGTTGGCTTAGGGGTGTCAAGATTTAACAAACAAAAATACAGGATGCCAAGATAAATAACCCCTTTTTTTAGTATATCAAATGCAATATTTAGAGCATAATTATACCACAAATTTTCTGATTTTTAGTTAAAAATTCAAATTTCATGGGATGTCCTTTACTTAATCTGGCAATCTTATATTAGCCCACTCTAAAAAAAACACTTGTACTTGTTTTTCTAAATTCAAGCTAAATGTCACATTTATGAATCATTTAAACCTTACACAGTTTTGCTAATCAAGTTCTGTAATACACGAAGTTCTCTGCATTGTTTTACCTAGCGGCAACAACAAAGAGATTGAATATCCATTATGTGAAAGTCACCATGCATGTTCCTGTACAGGGAGGCAAAGATGAATAAGGTGCCATCTCTGTTCTCAAGAAGTTCATATTCTTTGGGAGAAAAAGCTCAGCTCATGCCAGTCTCTATTCGATGTTCATGTACATGCTAATCTATATAGTTAAAACTTCCTTTAGGACTGACCCACACCTCCTGACCAAAGATCCAAGACGACACTATATACTTTGATTGTCAAAAATGAAGTATTTTGGTTTTGAAGTACACATTAAATAGTTCCTGTCTCTGAAGTATTATATAAACACCATAATTCATAATCCTAAGTGGAAACAACTAATCATAATTTGTTTTGATCAGCATATTATTCTCAGAATTTGATAATGAAGCTAGCTTTTATTATGGAAGGTTCTTTTTCTGGTTTCTAGGTATTTAATATGCATTTTTTAAGCATAAGCAATGGAAATGTATTGCAAGACATTTTTTTGTTTCCCTTTGAGCCATGGTGTAAATCCTTCACAGATAAATGCCATACCAACTACTTAATATGAGTCACTTATTTAGATGATCATTAATATACAATGATTTAGATTTTGAAACTCTCTGCTGTGTGGTTTTGGTCTGCGTTAGCTACTCTCTTATCATCCAATCTTTTCTGCGGTAGAGAACAAGGGCATTTTCTTTGCATAGCATAATGTCATAATGGCAATGTGTATGTATGTGTGTGTGCACAAAGTTTGATATTAGTTAAAATTTTTAGCTACACTGTGCTTATACTTGTATGTCATATAAATCCAGTAATGTCTATAATAATCAAAGATTCAAAATTCCGGAAACAACAGCATGGTTTTCATAATAGTAGTGTGTGTGTGTGTGTGTGTGTGTGTGCGTGCGTGTGTGTGTGTAAAAGTATTTCCTAGACTTAGAACATACAATTCAAAGTTTTAAAACAATGTTACCTTAACATACAACATATAAATTATAGTTCTAGAATGGAGTGTCATGTTTTTCCTTTCTTTTCCAAACCTAACTATTGATCTCAGTGCACCAATATTGATCTAAATGCCTAATTCATAAAATGATGATTTCCATGGAGTTCAATTGGTTATAAGCATATCATGTGAAATGACAAATGGAGTGGTATTAAAAGGTAAAAAGAATATTGGGGAAAGTTATATCAGTTTGAACAATTTGTCAATTTTCCAGATAGAAGGCTATAGCTAACATCATTAGTAAAGTCTTTGAAATTATGAAATACTCATTTACAGTATATATACTTTAGGTTTTGTCAAAAATTACCTTAGGTAGTTCTTCAATTTGATTGGCATCTAGATAAAGCTCCTCTAATGTCCGCTCAAAGTTAAAGACCTCCTTTGGCACCTGCTGAAGGCTGCAGTGGGAGTAGTCTAAAACTGAGATGATTTCTTCTTCACCTCGGAAACATCGGCACGGCACCAGTCGGCCGATGATTTTCCGTTTGGTGGTCATCTCCAGGCACTGCACTAGAGAAAAAGAGAAAAACAATCTGCTTAGTTGTCTACCTTTGAAGGGAATTCCTGTAATATTTAAAGCCTTAGAAATTTACTTTTAGTATAAATTTCATAATTATGTGATGCTTTAAAATTTATATAAAAAGTGCGCATTATATTATTAACACTTGAACAGCCCTGTATGGTATGTAAGCTATAGGTTTTATTCCCATTTAACGACAAAGAGATGGAATTCACAGAAGTTAAGAGATTTCCCAACATCACGCAGCTTTGGAATGGCAGAATCTAGTCAGAACACAATCCTGACTCTGTACAATGCAATCACCATACTTACATTCTCATTTGACACACGAATCAGTATTTTTTAATTTTACGCATATTACACTACAGAACACAAACATCTGTAATTTGTTGAATAAAACTATATTTTTTCCATTTCCACCAAAATATTCAAGTTTCATTCCTAAGGTTTATGATAACCTCTTTTTTACCCACAAATTCATTCCATTAGTGAACATACATTTATTAAATAACCACTATGTTCCAGGCATTGATGTAGTTAGTGGGATAGAGTGATAAATTGAACAAAGTCCCTGTTTTCATGAAGCTTCTATTGTACTGGAACTACAGATTAGAGTTAGATTGGTTATTTGCTTCAGAATGAGAACCTAGCTTTATGAATCCTATGATTTCACTGGGAGAAAACAGGTTGCAATCATGGCAGGAATTCCTGTAACATCTTTGTCTAGATTAAACTGGCCAAATGCCATAAAATCTTGCACAGGCCTGTGCCATTTATAACATGCCATTATAACACTTTATCAAATTTATTAACTTTCATGTCATTCTTCTAGAATGTAAGTCTCTTGAGAGTAGAACAGTGTTTTATTTGTTTTGTATTTGTCTTGATGCTTGACATATGGTAGATGAATTTATTCCATAATAAATGTAGAATAAACAAATGAATTCATGAATGAATAAATGAATAAATTTAGGACCTCCCTCCCTCCCGCCCAACCACCATCAGCTATGGATAATTTGCTTGAAGCACTTCTCATTCTGACTAAAAGGTCACTATCTCTGTGAATGTCTCTCCAGGAAGAATGATTACAGTCTTCCTCTGAGTTCTCAGAGCACTAATCATATTTCTTCCCAATTACATGTTCTATTTCCCCACTAGGTGAGTTCTCTGAGGAGAAGTTCTTGTCTTACTCATCTTTGAATTCACGGACACAGTACAGTTTGCCAGCTGCAGAGTAATACTAAATGAACATTAACTTGAAACATGCAAATTTTGGTTCATTTATTTGACTTACCAGCATAAGTTTATTGCTAGAAAGTAGTGATAGTTTATAAAAACAATATAGAATTTTGCTTTTTATTTATTTAAGTTTATTTATTTATTTTGAGAGACAGAGAGAGAGGCAGAGAGAGAGAGGGAGAGAGAGAAAATCCCAAGCAGGCTCTGCCCTGTGGGCACAGAGTCCAATGTGGGGCTCAAACTCACGAACTGTGAGATCATGACCTGAGCTGAAGTTGGACACTTAGCCAACAGTCACCCAGGTGCCCCAGAATTTTGCTTTTTAAATTGCTCAGGTTAAATCCTATTTGGAGGAAAATGAGTAGAAAATGTTTAGGAGATGTTGGACATTCAGCCCAAGTTTTAACTTATGAAATTAATAAAATGAAATTTAGGGGACAGGTTTATGAGTTAGAATTTACAGATGGTTATCTGCCTTTGGTATTGTGTAGAAGGCCAACTACAAACATTAAAAAAAATGACCTTTCTTTTTTTTTCCCAATATATGAAATTTATTGTCAAATTGGTTTCCATACAACACCCAGTGCTCATCCCAAAAGGTGCCCTCCTCAATACCCATCACCCACCCTCCCCTCCCTCCCACCCCCCATCAACCCTCAGTTTGTTCTCAGTTTTTAAGAGTCTCTTATGCTTTGGCTCTCTCCCACTCTAACCTGTTTTTTTTTTCCTTCCCCTCCCCATGGGTTTCTGTTAAGTTTCTCAGGATCCACATAAGAGTGAAAACATATGGTATCTGTCTTTCTCTGTATGGCTTATTTCACTTAGCATAACACTCTCCAGTTCCATCCACGTTCCTACAAAGGGCCATATTTCATTCTTTCTCATTGCCACGTAGTACTCCATTGTGTATATAAACCACAATTTCTTTATCCATTCATCAGTTGATGGACATTTAGGCTCTTTCCATAATTTGGCTATTGTTGAGAGTGCTGCTATAAGCATTGGGGTACAAGTGCCCCTATGCATCAGTACTCCTGTATCCCTTGGGTCAATTCCTAGCAGTGCTACTGCTGGGTCATAGGATAGGTCTATTTTTAATTTTTTGAGGAACCTCCACACTGTTTTCCAGAGTGGCTGCACCAATTTGCATTCCCACCAACAGTGCAAGAGGGTTCCCGTTTCTCTGCATCCTCTCCAGCATCTATAGTCTCCTGATTTGTTCATTTTGGCTACTCTGACTGGCGTGAGATGATATCTGAGTGTGGTTTTGATTTGTATTTCCCTGATGAGGAGTGACGTTGAGCATCTGGATGTCTTCTTTAGAGAAGTGTCTATTCATGCTTTCTGCCCATTTCTTCACTGGGTTATTTGTTTTTCGGGTGTGGAGTTTGGTGATCTTTATAGATTTTGGATACTAGTCCTTTGTCTGATATGTCATTTGCAAATATCTTTTCCCATTCCATTGGTTGCCTTTTAGTAAAAAATGACCTTTCTTCTTCATTACTTTCTATCTCTTGAACTCCTACATTTTACATTTCTAGGAACCTGAATCAGAAAGTTTTGTAACTGTTATTTTACTTGACACTTGAAATCCCTGATTGTCAGTTGGTGCCTTCCATGTCTCTACCTGGGCTTTAGCACATATTAGGCAGCCAGTAAATGCATCTAGTAAATATCTGACACATATTAGGCACCTAGTAAATGTTTGTTGAAGTTATTACAGTTATAAAGGTAAGTGATGATGGCTTAGACTATGAGAATGAAAGCAAGGATAGAGAGAAGTGACGGATTAGGAAGACATTTTGGAAACAGAATCCAATGTGTTGGTGATACATTAAATGAGAGATGGAAGGGGAGACTGTGGAGGGAGGGATGGAGAGGTCTTGAAAGATTCCCAGATTTTTAATTTGAGTCACTAGTACTCACACCAACCACCCAGCTGTACTGTCATAGAGCTAACTCAAGGTATATACATGCCCTTGTCTGCCTCTCTGACCCACAGATGAATGTGGAATCAATTGTCCCTGCCTGTGTTGTCCAGTGACTTGCACTCACCCTATTGTGTTGAACCATGTGACTATGTCTTGATACTTGTCTGCTGTTGCCACTGCAAATTTTTTATTATAAACCAAGAGGAAAAAGAATATTCAGGCCTGCACCTAAACCATTTGGTCAGAGGATCCACTGTCCACCAAGACTTTAGAAACTCAGTTCACTAAGACTTCTTTCCCTTTCACTTCCCCAAAATGGAGTCTCTGTTGGTCATCCTCTGTATCCCTTCTCTCATCCCCACAATGTACCAAAGTTTTCCCCTGGCCCAATTTCTCTCTTCTCTATTCCCTGTGCACATGGAGAATGTGCCTTATATCATGATCAAAAACTTCATTGAGCCTTGTCCTCTTCACTGAATGCTCTCTCAGTCTCAACTAAAACTTGGTTCACTTGAAGCCTTTAAAAGTAGAGCATGCTGACATTCTCATGCCTTAAATACTTCAGGGCTGGAAAGTGGAATTGCTTTCCCCCTTGCTCTCTAAAAATGATTACTTTTCTCACATCCTATAAAACCCCTGTTCCTTTGGTAGTCTTATTACCTAGCAGTAACATCCTTCCTCTGTTCCTCATGCCATTCATTTACCATCTCTTGAACACTCCTCTTCACCCTTTGATGACTTTGGTATCTCATTACCTGGACTATTTCTTAATCATAACTGCTTCCATTCCTGATTTATACTCCCTATATCTAATAAATTTCAATTTTTTAGCTTTTCTTCATTCTAAATTTCTAAATAACTTGATTATAGTTTTCCTCCTTTATTTTTCAAAACTGTTTTTTTTTTTTAATGTTTAGTTATTTTGAGAGAGAGTGAGAGAGTGAGAGAGCCTGAGCAGTGACTAGGGGAAGGTCAGAGAGAGAATCCAAGCAGACTCCATGTTCTCAGTGCTGAGCCTGATGTGGGGCTCAATCCCACAAACCATGAGATCATGACCTGTGCCGAAATCAAGAGCCAGACGCTTAACTGACTGAGCCACTCAGCCACCCCTTGCAGGTTTCGAACATGTAATGTGCTGGTTTAACTTTCTTCTAATAAATTCCAACACACTTTTATTCTAACCAAGCAAAAATACAGAAATTTTGTTTCAAATCAATAGGATTTATTTTATTATGACTACACTATTGTAATTCAATCACATTTTAATTTTTTTTAATTTCCTTATTTTTTCCTTTGCTTGATTTTTCTGTGTACCTTTTATTAATTCGATTTTCTGACTATCTCCACTTAGTATAGTCAAATAAGTGTAATCTGTCATTTTTTCCTCTGAAATAATCCTCTTGTTTATTTTTATGTTTGTTTGTATTTTCTTGTTCCTATCTTGAATGTCTGTTTTCTTCTAGATCTGATATATATATTTTCCTGAAATGTCTCTTCACTATCATTCTGTGAATTTTCCATTTCTTTCTCATGTTATGTCTTTTATTTTCTGAATCCTGTGTCTTTTGTTCTTTCTGGATTTATTGGAATATAACTGCCAAAGTAGAACATAACGTCTAGTAACTTCCTGAGAAAGGATCTCAGGTAGATACATTTTTGAGAGCTTTGCATGTCTGAAAATGGTTTAACTTCACCAAAAACAATTGAAAGTTTGACAGGATATATATTTACAGGTCAGAAGTAATTTTGCTTCATAAATTTGAAGACGTCTTTTTTATTTTACAGCTTTTAAAGTTGTTGCCCCAAAATCCAGTTCCATTACTATTCAAAATCCTGTTTTATACCCACCTTTCTCTTCCATGAGAACATTTTAGGATTTTTATCTTATCCTTAGTGTTTCGAAATTTCATGATAATGTGCTTTGATGTGTTTTTTAATCCACTGTACTGGGTACTTGACAGACCCTTTCACTTTGGAAGCACTTATCTTTTAATTCTGTTAAATTTTCTATTATTATTTAATTGTTAATTTTGTCATCTTCTTTGTTTTTATTTTCTCTTTTTCTTCAATCTTGATCAGCTGGATGTAAGACCTATCTCCTAGATTCATCCTGTAATTCAATTATTTATTTTTTCTTTTGTAATTTCTTTGTCTTTGTCTTATTATTCTATTTTCTGAGAGATTTTTCTGAACTTTATCTTCTAAATGATCTTTTATCTGATGGCATAGTTTTACTGTCAAAAGTTATTTGTTGTTTCCTGAATGCTATTTTTACATAGTATCCTGTTTGTATTTCAGGGTGCAATATTGTTTTCATTTCTTTCAGAAGATATTAACTATAGACTTTTTGTCTTTGTCCCCTGCTTCTTGTTATTTCTGAGTTCTATTTTTCTGTTTGTTTCTTTTGATCTTTGTCTTTTGTAATAGGGGTTTTCTATAAGTATCTGGTGATTCGTGACTGTCCTTTAGTATCGAAGACTGAAGCTCTAAGAAGTTAATTGGAAGTTTGGTATGCAGGATAGGTTTCACTGCAGGATGATCTGGCAGTAAGCCAAAGAATATTCTGGTCTTCTGTCTGGGACATAGTGATGTAGCTTTAAATAGAGAGTAGTTCAGTCAATTTTCCTATTTTCAGTACTAAGTATCTTCAGTTCTTTGCCTGGTATTTGCTATCTCCCAGACTCTAAGGAGGTCTATGCAGTAAATCAGTTTTCATATCCCTTTGTGGGTACTTTATATTGTAGCTAACAGTGTATTTTGTATGTAGATGATATTAACTACATCTTCTTTCACTTTTATCTCAAAATTTGTTGAAATTTAGTATTTCCTGATACCTTCTCTTCTATTTTCTCTGCCCTTGTGAGTATATGTATTTTAAATTTTCTTTTAGTTTAATGGAATAATTTGGGTTGTAAGACTAGATAAATAAGGATGGTGAGGGATTAACTTCCATGTTTAAAATAAAGTTTTATTTTAATCCTTGTCATACTTTTCTTTCTTTTTTATCTAACCTATTAGGAGCACTGGGCAGGGAACTACATCCTTCTTTTGAGAATGCTCTCTTCCTTTGGCTCTCCTGACATCATTCTCTTCTGACATTTATCCTTCCACTTCGGTTCTTCCGTTTAAGTCTTTTGAGAAGGTGCCATCCTCTCTAACAAACCCTGAGATTTATAATATTAGATATGCCTCCATGTCCTCAGGCTTGGTACCCTTCTAACTGTAAAGAGAGTTCTCCCTTTACAATCTCATTCATCTTTCTCAACTCTGACCTCATTTAACTTTGACAATAGGTGGCTATGAAATTTCTTTTTATATCTACTCAGACTTATTTCCCTCATCATTTCCACTTTATATTTTAGGGGCATCTCAAACATAACATGTTCAAAATTGACATGATGCTCTTGAAAGGTATAGAGCCCATCATCACAGTCAGGAGCTTGGACGCTGGAGCCAAAACTCCCTGGCTGTGTGACGAGGCACATTATTTTATCCCTATGTTTAGTCCCTCATCAAATAACAGAGTGCATACAAAGCACTTAGAATTGTGTCTTCAGATTTTAAGCATTCACTAAGTGCTAGCAATTACTGTTCTGCCTAAATCTCTTCCCCCTCCCGTGTTCTCCGTCTCTGTGAGCAGCAATACGATTCACCCAGTGTTGCAAGATAGAAACCTTGGTATTGTTCTTGACTCTAGTACCTACACTCCACATCAAACAATCACCAAGTAGTAATGATTAAATAGCCTACATATTTCTTCAATGAAGCCTATTTTTCTTCACTTCTGGTGCCCAGCAACCTAGCTCAGACTATTATCTCTTACATGTATACTTGTCTCTGTCTTTCTATTGTTCTCCCTCCACAGTACAGCAGGAGTGACCTTTATAAAACAAATATTATATCACCTTCTTGCTGCAAATACTTCACTGAGTCCTCTGAGTCCTCTCTGCCCTCTAGGCAAAGTCAAAAATTTTTACTGGCCTGTTAAGAATAATATAGTCCTATAGGTCTAACTCCTACCTTCCACACTCACACCTAGCCCCCTTGCAGCCTGGCCAGGTTCCACTTTTCTGATTGTTTTCTGAGCTCTTTGCATTCACTATTTCTTTCACATTACTAAAACTAATTTTTTTTTTTTTAAGCTAGGGTCTTCAGAAATAGGGCTGTCTCTATATAACACAATTTCCCTTGCCTTTAAAAAAATAATATTAAGGGAAAATAGCCTCTATTCATCAAGGCAGGCTATGACTTCTAAGAATATGTTCCAACTATATGCTGCAATTCCCTTTTCTCACACTTTAATAATTTAATCAATATTGATAGTGTTCACTAGATTAAAAGCTCTGTGGAGAGAGGTACCATGTTTAGTCTGTTCAACAAAGCATATTTCCAGTAACTTGTCTAGTATCTGGTTCAGAGTACTTTAAAAATATTACTATTATGGGGCGCCTGGGTGGCTCAGTAAGTTAAGCATCCAACTTCAGCTCAGGTCACGATCTAACAGTTTGTGGGTTCAAGCCCTGCATTGGGCTCTGTGCTGACAGCTCAGAGGCTGAAGCCTGTTTCAGATTCTGTGTGTGTGTGTGTTTCTCTCTCTTTCTCTGCCCCTCCCCGGTTCATGCTCTGTCTCTCTCTCTCAAAAATAAATAAACCTTAAAAATTTTTTTAAAATATTAACTATTAAATGAAAATTGGGGGCTAAACATGATTATATGACTTTTATTTGTACAGGTTTTTGAAATTTTCAAACCAGTTTACAATTTACCACCTTGGTTTTTTTCACAAGAAATAAGTATTCGTATGTTATTTTCCTTATTTTATTTGTAATGTTTATTTATTTTCAAAAGAGAGAGACACACACACACACAGTGCGAGTGAGGAAGGGGCAGAGAGAGAGGGAGACAGAATCCAAAGCAGGCCCCAGGCTCTGAGCTGTCAGGACAGAGCCCGATTCAGGGCTTGAACCCACAAACTGTGAGATCATGACCTTAGCTGAAGTCGGACGCTTAACCAACTGAGCCACCCAGGCACCCCATATTTTCCATACTTTAATCATAATCTGAAGTTAGTGAGTCTGTGATGTATATATCACACATAAAATAATTAGTATACCTGAAATTAGATCTCATATCTCCTTACTCTAAAGCCATTGATTTTTTTTTTCCTTTAGCAGACTATGTATTACATTAGCAGTCATGTATATAGATTAACATATAAGAATTTACTAAGACATTAATTTACCAGTAATTCTATCTCTCTCTCTTTCACACACACACACACACACACACACACACACACACACTTGACAGTGATTTACACATAGAATATTTCATAGGTACAATATCATTGTTACATAGGTACAAATAACATTGTTCTCCTAACTAGCAATCAGTATTAAAGACTTTTTTTTATGTCAAAGGAAGGGGAATGTAGTAAGTTAGAATGGAGAAAGTGTTTCAAGAATTGAGAAGAGCACAAAACACAAGAAAGAGCATACATGTTACATACATGATATACAGAAGCACATATTTGCTTTTCTCTGAAACACAAACAGTGCCCAGTATACCACAGAAGCTCCACATCCAATATTTGTACTTTAACTCAGAAGCAGTCTGACTTCCTTTGCACAGATCCTTAGCACATATCCAAAAAAAAGTAATTCTTAGATTTTTTGTTTTTTCAAAGGGATTTAAAACTCAATCATATATATATATGTATATATATATATATATACATATATATATATGTATATATATATATACATATATATACATATACATATATACATATATATATATATACATATGAATTGCTAAAGAAGATTTTTCTTCTTCCATACCACTGTGCAATCAATAGTCTCCCTTTCAAGCACTCTCCCAAAGTCAAATGCATTTATACAGCAGGGCTTGATAACCTGGACTAATACAGGTGAAGTAACAAAAAGATTTATCTTGCTACTTTCTTCAAATCCTTCTCTATTGATTAAATGAAAGATAATTTCAACCACTTGAGAATTATACCTGTGGTAGTTGACTCAAACAATAAGAATATGCGTATCAAAACACCTGGACTTATACCATTGCATTCCCTAGGCTTTTAGGCCCGTGTTTGTCCCTGTTATCCGTATCTAATATTCCATACCTGGAAAGATAAAAGGACAAAGGAAAGTTCAAACTTTCTAAGATTTGTGATAAATACTCTGGCTGTCCTCATTAGCTGGCACAGTCTTACATTTTTCAAATGACAAATGTTTCTAATTTATTCACTGAGAAACCCTTTGCTTTACTAAGTATGCCACAGGGATATGGAAACCTGCCAAACTCTCTCCATGCCCTACTTCAAGAAACATCTTTAAAGCCATTACCTAACCTTAAGTATGTCTCTGAAACCTCCTTATCCAGACAAGATACACGGTGATTCTGGGACTCCAAGTGGAACATCTGAGGCTTCTTTCTTTGTTTTTTGACTGTTGAAATAATTATATTTAAAAAAATACTCAGATTTCATGGGTTTGTTTTCATTTTATCATTATAATATCTGCAAGCCTGCGACTGTTATACATGGTTTGATTTGCTATCAACATAAGGAAACCAGTTTATCTTCATGAAGATCAATGAACTGTTATTAGGACAAACCCCCTTGTGGTTTTTAATGCTGATGCTATCATGCCAGCAATCAAAACAAGAAATCAAGAAGGAAAGCATGGTGCCTGGTACTGAGAAGGAGCATATTAAAAATATTTCTAAGTTCTGCTTTTAGACAAGTTACTTATTTTAAGAACGGCAATGCTCTGTCTCTCTCTGCACAGTCTTCCCAGGAATTTTCATCTACTGACTTCAAAGAGACTTCAAAGAGTTTCTATGAATGATTTCTAATATAAACCATTATCCCCGATTTAGTTTCTAACTGCTTAATGAGCTACCACTCACTCTTTAATTAAAACTCAACTTGTGTAACGCAGAATTTGGAAATATTTACTAAGCTCCTACTCTGTACCAGACACTGTGCTCTCTTGATTTCTTGTTTTGATTGTGTTTTCATTCTCTCAAGTCTGTACCTTGGCATTATCTTTCATTGCTCCTTTTTTTTCTTCTGTATTACACATTTTACATCTTCCCCTTCCTTTCTTTACCATGCACTCAATCTAGTTCAGACGCTTGCCATCTCCTAGTAGTATTGCTGAAAGTACTACTGAATAAAAGTATACTATTTCCAGATATCTTTCCTCTACAATCATTTATTCAACAAATATTTATTAAATGTCTACTATGTGCTAGATACGGGTTTATATGCTAGGAAAAAAACAGTGAGTAAACTCTGGTCACTGCTCTAATGAATTCACTGGATGTGAGGGAGATGAATATTAAATAAAGAATTTTTCAAATAAATCTATAATTGCACATTATGATAATTACTATAAAAGAAAATATTAATGCTTTATCATTTTATATATGGACATGTACATTAAATATCTTGATTAGTTTTCTAAAATGATGTCCATTCCCCTGTTCTAGAAGCTTCACTGAGTCTACATTTTCAACAATAATATGTCCCAGCCCATGTTCCTGGGTTATATTCTCCTCCAAGAAAAAAGCAGTGTACATTAGCATATTAAGGACTCAGAGAGGTCCTGTGATAAAGAAATATGCTTATCTTTATTCAAAGCAGTGTTGCCTAAGGCACTTAAAAAAAACTTAAAAGCTAAAAACTTAAAGTTCATCACTCTAATTAGGAATTAGTATTCTGGTGTGTCTGTATGGCTCAGTCAGTTAAGTGTTTGACTCTTGATTTCAGCTCAGGTTGATCTCACAGTTCATGGTTTCAGGCCGTGTGCTCTTGCCCCTCCCTGCCCTTGTACACAAGTGCTTGCTCTCTCTCTCTCTCTCTCTCTCTCTCTGTCAAAAATAAATTGGGACACTTGGGTGGCTCAGTCGGTTAAGCGTCTAAGTCTTGGTTTTGGCTCAGGTCATGTACTCATGGTTTCTGAGTTTGAGCCCAGCCTCGGGCTTCGCACTGACAGCGTGGAGCTTGCCTGGGATTCTCTCTCTCCCTCTCTCTCTGACCCTCCTCTGCTCTCTCTGTCTCTCAAAATAAATAAACTTAAAAAAAATAAACCATTAAATCAATCAATCAATCAATAAATACATAAATAAATATTTTTTAAAAGAATTAGTGTTCTGAATCACACATTTTAGGAAAGGCTAGTCTACAAATTTCTTTAGCTTGGCATTCAAGCTATCTTCAACCTAATTTTTCATCCATTTTACTTCTAGGAACATATTTTTCCAGTTCTATGCTCCAGCTTGCACCACTCCTAATACCTAATGTCTCTTATTCATTTTCTTCTATACTCATCCAACCAATCTATGATAAAACACTTAAATATTTATAAATCATATTGAGTGATTTCTTTTGTTGGCTATTATAATTGGTTTGCAGGTCTTAAAACATCACAGTACCAGATGTTACAAAACTCTGTGGAATGGAACTTCTTGGAATAATAAATGGAATATTTTTTTTCACTCTACTTATTTTCTCACCTACTGGTCACAGTATGTGCTGTTAGAAAAAATCCACTTGAGTCTGGATCACTTATGGAAGCTTAAATTCTTCTTTACAAAGTCTTGTCTAAGTATTCTAGACTATAAATAATGCTGCTTTCCTTGTCTTCCTTCTCCTCATTATTTATATTGTCATCATAACACTAACTACCCTAAAGAACATCAACCTAAGGATTATAGAATCAGTCTGGAAAAAAAATCCCTTGAGAGAAGATTTGTAATAAGTAATGGCATATACTTACTCAAAATTTCTCCTTATTGTACCACATCTGTCCATACATCCTGTCTTAGAATTTTTATCTGCTGATTTACTTAAAGGTGAAAATATAGCTATAGAAGACAGTAGAGAACAAACTTCAAGATTAGATTAAAAAAAGCTCAAGTTCAGGAAAAAGTTCTAATTCTTTTTTAAAAAAACTGTTACAGTAAAATTTTTGAAGAATATTGCTCTCAGGCAAGTTGTGAACCTCAGCCAAGAGTAGCACGAAGAAACCAATTACAAACCACTAGGACACTTTCAAGGATCTAACTTTAATAAGGTGAAAACCTAAAATAATGTTTCTGAAATAGCTTCTGAAGGCTTGTTTAGACAGAGATACAGAATAAGGTAGTAGCCTGGAAGTAGTCAGATATAAGTTATTTAATTACTAGAAACTTAAGTTTGCTTGGAAGTTTAGCCTAATCACTTATCTCATCCTTGAATAAGCTACTCAGATGACGGTTTTATACCCTGATATCTCCTGACATATTTTTATACTGTGGTATAAGACAATGGTTTATGTTCTTAATGATGGCTGAGTTACTAGGAAAAGATCAGTTATTCAGCAGGATTTATTGAAGAGCTAGAGATATGTATAGTATATTTAGATGTAGTTTAATCAAATATTTTATTTTCTTTTAGATTTATTTATTTATTTACAGTGAGCATGAGCAGGGAAGGGGCAAAGAGAGAGGGAGAGAGAATTCTAAGCAGGCTCTGCACTGTCAGCATGGAGCCCAGTGCAAGGCTTGAACCCATGAAAGAAATTTGGAGATCATGACTACCCAAATTCAAGAGTTGGATACTGAACAGACTAAGCCACCCAGGTGTCCTGGTCAAATATTTTATTTAATGAAAATCTAGTTATATGATGACCAATATTTATTTTTGTAAAAAGTCCTTTTATGTGAAACATTTCATACTTTCTTGAGTAGGAGCTTTAGTAGAAGCTACTAAGAAAGTATTTTCCATGTAGTTCTCTCATCTCAGGGATTCCTTGCCTTTTGTGATGTTGACACAATGTCAATATAGTGCCTTTCACAAGACATGATAAAAGACCTATAACAAAGGATTTTTAAATGGTATTTCATGCTGCTTTATATTCATTCTTCAATCATAACTATAGATAACTTCTAAAACTGTCTATGTTTATTAATATTTTAATTAATGCTGATGATGGTGGTACTTGTGCCTTCAGGTTAGAGCAAATGCTGCCATTTTGAAACAACTAAATAAACAGAGCTTGTAGTGATGATCTTTTAATCAATTAAGTTGCTTTGGGTATAAATCTAGGCAGTTACTTTATAATTGGAAAGATTTTAAGAGATTATGAAACATATAAGCCTACTTGATGTCACCTTCAGGCTGAAAAAATAGTTAAAATAAAAGAAAAATTAATTTAAGAAGCTTTCTGCTAGGAAGTTAAAGGCATGTCATAATACACGTAGAGATTTAATAATTGTTAAATGAAATGTTCATGAAAGTTACCATGGCAGAATCAGACGCTCATATTTTAAAAATGTTTATTTACTTATTTTGAGAGAGAGAGGGGGGGGGAGAGAGAGAGAGAGAAAATGAATGAATGGGGGAGGGGCAGAGAGAGGGAGACAGAGAGTCCCAAGCAGGACCTGTGGTATCAACGCAGAGACTGATGCGGGGTTCAAAATCACAAACTATGAGATCATGACCTAAGCTGAAATTGAGTCAGATGCTTAACTGATTGAGCCACCCAGGCTCAACTTTAAAAGGACTCATTTTAAAAGGAACTACTTTCTAATAATTCTGAGATGGTTTTCATTGTTAGTGTCTGATATGAGTAAAAGTACAATTTCACATAACAAATTAAAGCATCTTCAGTATTTAAATGCTTATCTTTATTCATTTTGTAAGTAACAAATGCTACATATAGAATTTTTGCTGTTTGCTTAAATTCTTACTGAATTAAAGTGCTTAGGAAATGGTAAAAGGCAACAGAATTTGAAAGAATTAAGAGAATGAAACCAGGAAAAACCGTTTTGCAAAGAGGATTGGAAAAAGCTTTAAAAAGGTAGGAGAGCTCTTGGGATGAAAAGAGCACACCTAAATAATGGGGTCCTTTTGGTGGACAGAGTGTACTTCACAAAGATCACAGTGCTACCAGAGTAAACACTTCTAAAATTCAAATCTAAACACATGTAAAATTCTTCACAGCTCCCTGCTACCTTCACTATCAATCCTATTTTTCGAAGCACAGAATATAAGCCTCTGCCAAGATTACAGTCTCCCTAGCAAACCACACTTTTGCCTTGTATTCCATGCTTTTGTGCCTTTGTATTTCCTGTTCTCCTGAACTATCTTGCTTGATCATCTCTTTTGGAATACCCTTCCTTACTGTTTTTAACTAGACTCAGGGATTATCCTTGTAGAAAAATTTCCTCTACTATCCCTGTTATAGTTGAATTATATCCTCCAAAAATTCATGTGTTGAAGTTCTAACTTACCGTATCTCAGAATTTGAAAATAGGGTTGTTGCAGGTGCAACTAGTTCATATGGGGTCATAACAGAGTAGGATGGGACCCCATTCTAATATAAATGACACTCTTATAAAAAGAAGACATGTTGGGGGTGCTTGGGTGGCTCAGTCAGTTAAGTGGCTCAGGTCATGATATCATAGTTCATGAGTTTGGGCCCTGTCAGGCTCCGTACTGACAGCTGAGAGCCTGGAGACTGCTTCGGATTCTGCCTCTCCCTCTCTCTGTCCCTACCCAACTCATGCTCTCTCTCTCTCTCAAAAATAAACATTAAAAAAAGAAAAGAAGACATGTAAAGAGAGATGCACACAGAGAGAAGATGTGAAAAGACATGGAGAAGACATCCATCTATAAGCCAAGGAGACAGTTCTGGAACAGATCCATCCATCACAGTCTTCCAAAGGAATCAATACTAACAATGCTTTGATTTAGGATTTCTAGCCTTCAGAATTATGAGACAAAGAATTTCTGGTGTCTGAGCTATCTAGTTGGTGGTCTTTGTTATAGCAGCCCTAGCAAACTAACTCAACCCTCTTTATCAGCTTCCATTCAAAAGTTAGGTGGCCCTTAACCAGCGTCTATAAAACTCAGGGCCCAATATGGCAAAGACTTACTTACAATTGTTTTCTTGTCAGTCTCCTGAAGTAGTGTGAGTTCCTTCTTTTTATTTTTTTTTTAAGTTTATTTATTTATCTTAAGGGAGAGAGAGTGCACTCACCTATGAGCCAGGGAGGTACAGAGAGACAGAGAGAGAGAGCGAGAGAGAGAGAGGGAAAATCTCAAGCAGGCTCTGCACTGGTGGCATGGAGCTCAATGCGGGGCTTGATCTGAGCTGAAATCAAGAGTCAGACGTTTAACCAACTGAGCCACCCAGGCACTCCATGGTAGTGTGAGTTCTTAATTAGACCATAAGCTCTGTCCTTTGTTTTTGATGTTGTTCTCCTAATCCAAGATAGACATGGAATGTGAAATTCTCTTTTGTACAGATTAATGAAGACAGGCAAAGATGGAACTTTTGTTTTGCCTTAAATTCACCAACTGTTTGAAGTAAATTTAAAACTTCAGTTTCAGTTACAGACAAAATTGCCCAACAAAAGTATAAAATTAGACACTCTGCTATGTGTGACATAGCAGAAAGAACAAAATGGGTAGGTTACCTCCTCATTCTCAGAAATAAACATCCTAGAAAAGAAATGACTGCCAGTGTTTTTCATGAATACACATAGTGACTATAATAAACTACTCTAACATAAAAATTTAACCCAAAGATTTAAATAAAGATTTCAGAAGTGTCTTGAAAAATGGATATGGTAGTTATCATGCAAAAATGATGGGCATATCTTGTTTAGAAGGAACAGTTCTAATAGAAAAGAGATAGCACTATATGTCAATATGTACATCCTAAACTGATAATGGAAGTAAATTAAAGAACACTTGAAAGAGAATAAAAATAGAAATTATGTTACCTTGAAAGTGTGGAGAATAAGCTTAGGAATTGCACTGCACTGATGGGCTAACAAGGCATAAAGAATTAGAAAGCCACAGGATGAACACACCCAAGTTTGGGTAAATAAGATTAGGTAACAGGGCAAAGTCCCCAGTATAGGACAAAGACATAGAATAGAAAAGCCTCAGGATGAAAGCATCAAAAATGACATAGACAAGATTAGGTATTCAGGGAGGAAATACCCCCCAATTTAGTACAATAGCACAAAGCTGCTTTCACAGGAAGGAAGGACCAAAATAGGTAAACAGGGCTATAGACCACAGCAGGGAGAAGTTGCCCAGAGGGGAGTTAACTAGCAAAGGAAAGGTGCCTTGTTGACCCTGAGGTAGCATGCTCTGTCTTTCATGTCTCCTAGGCTAGTTTAGGTAAACAGAGGTGGTGCCTTACGTCTGCTGTAAACAACCTTCCACCCAGCACCAGACTTTTGTTTTGTATTGACCCAAATCCCTCACACCACATATCTTCGAAACCCCCTTTCCTCCATGCCCATGAGTTAATGTTCATGGTTTCATTTTCTCTTTGTGCGTGTCCATTAGGCTTGTAAGCCTTCTGATCGTAATAAGAATGGAGCAAGCACCCATACTCAGGGCTCTTGTCTCTTCCTGGACATTAGCCTCTCTCACATTTCAACCCTGCATCCGCTCTCTTGCTGGACAAGAAAGAACTCTAGATCTGGAGTCTCCGACATGAAAGGACGCTATTAACCACCAGATCATGTGAAATACATCTGAAGGATACTTTTCTAATGAATATTATTGTATTGACAGAGAAAAAAATAAGAATAATGAGAGAAGAGTTGTTTAGACATGGTGGGCACATAGTTCAGTTCAATCAAAATATTGCTACTTAAAATCTCATTTGTTATTTTCTCCAGAACATAAAAGTGATACATATTTATTATTAAGAACTTAGAAAATATAGAAAAGTGTAATAAAAGAAAATTCACCACATTCTTATCCAGATATAAAGCACTATAAACATAGTGGAGTATTTTCTATCATTCACTTAATGTTGTACTCTAGGTACATGCATACAGACACATACACACAGGCACAAACATGCAACACACATGCATATCATTAAAATTAAATATATTGTTCTGTGTTGTACTTTTCTACTTAGCATTATACTATAAACATTTTCTCATATTATTAAACATTCCTAGAAACATACTTTTTGAAGATGATGAAATATTCTGTTGTGAATATGTCTACCAATTTATGTGACCAATCTTTCTTCTATGCTTTAAATTTATATGTTTGCCATTTTCTCCAATTATAACTAATACCTTGATAAACAATTTCAAATACAAGTTCTTGTGCATTTACTAGGTGAGAAGGATTTAAATGCTTTTGTCCTTCTTGATAAATATTACAAAACTGCCCAATTGCTACTGCCCAGAATATTATATATGAATATCTATTCCCTTGTATAATGTATATTATCAGTTTATTTTCAGTCATTGTAAGTTTGATAGAGGAAAGTATAATCTGAAGTGTTTTCAATCATTTTCTTTGTTTGCTCCTTCTTTGTGCTTATAAAATCAGTTTGCTGAATGGACTTAACTCAGTGGCTTCAAACAGGAAACATTTTATTTTTCATCAGTTAGTCTCAGTCTCGGTGTGTGAATAATCCAGATATTTTTGTAGGTTTACTGTTGGTCATAGTTTTTGAGCAGGTGTGTCCAAGAGAACAACATAAATGACCATACAAAGGATGTATCCTTATAGGTGAAGAGGTAATAGAATTTAATCCTTCGTTTGATTGTGTTTCATGTAAGTGTTATATACAATAATGTGAATAAATGGGGAAAAATTATAAGATTTTATTCTCCACTGTCATAGATGGATCCTTTCAAATGGAAATGCCTCTTGATAGCACTTATGTTGATTGACCTTGAAATTTTGCATCAAACTTTAAATCAAGAATACTTATTTTTCTTACTTATACAGGATGCCACAGAGCAAATAATTTTTATAGTAATATAAATTCTGTTTTTCCTTTGTTTCATGAACCCAGTTAGAGGGCAACCTACCTCTGCCAATTATAGTGAGATAAACATATAAATGCTGTCAGAACAAGTTTTCTTTCTATTTCACATTTTCCAGATATATGTAGAACAAAACAAGGTACAGAGCTAAGCATCAATGGAGAAAAAATGCACCTAATTTCTCAGTAAGTAGCAACAACAGTCTTCCTAGACAGGCTAAGAACCAAGGGCCAACTGTAATCTAAAGCAAAAAAGTAACATAATGTCATTATTCACCTGGAACATCTTCTTAGTTTTTAATAATATTAGAAAGGAACTCATTAAATGAATTTATATGCATCATGTTTGTGTGTTTGTATGTGTATGCTGAGGTTAAGAGCATGTAGAGCTCAGAGCAGGGAAAAAGCTGGACACTGAGATAAATGAATATACCTGGTTATTAAAGTAATCTTTTTATCTTCTTAGAATAAACATTTCATTTATATTTTTAAAAATATTTTCCCCATAGTAAAGGGGATATATTTAGAATAATTACTTTCTTTCTGCTTGTCTCACAGTTATCATGAGTATTGTGGTATGTTTTGTAAAGATTATAATAGATATAATTGGGCAGAGTATAGAAATTAAAGAGCAGGTAATCATATATTTTAGACATTTTCCACTTTTAAATAGAAATAGAGTAAATATATACAGCCATACTACCTCAGTAATTATTTTTTTCTTCTTAAAAGTTTACATTTCAGCTCATCCTAAAACACCAGAATATGCATTATTTCTAAGTGCATATGGAACATTCTCCAGAATAGATCACATATTAGGCTACAAAACAAGTCTCAATAAATTTTTAAAAAATAAAATCATTCTATATATCTTTTGTGACTACAACATTATGAAACCAGAAATCAACCACAAGAAAAAATCTGGAAAGAGCACAAATACATGGAGGTTAAATAACATGCTACTAAACATTGAATGCATCAAACAAGAAATCAAAGAGGAAATTAAAAAAAAGTACAGAGACAAGTGAAAAGAAAAACACAGTGGTACAAATCTTTGGGATGCAGTAAAAGTTCTAAGAGGGAAGTTTATAGCAATACAGGACTACTTCAAGAAGGAAGAAAAAATATTGAATAAACAACTAATCTTACATCTAAAGGAGCTAGAAGAGTTAAGAATAAACAAAACAAAAAAACTAGCAGAAGGAAGGAAATAATGAAGATTAGAGCAAAAATAAATGAAACAAAAAGTTAAAAAGCAATAAAAAAGAACAATGAAACCAGGAGCTGGTTTTTTGAAAAGATCAAAGAAATTGATGAACCTTTAGCTAGAATCATCCAAAAAAAAAAGAGAGAGAGAGAGAAAAAGTGAGAGAGGACTTAATAAAATTAGAAATGAAAGAGGAGAAATAACAGCTGACACCACAGATACACAAAGCATTATAAAAGACTATTCTGACAAATTATATGCCAAAATATTGGACAACCTAGAAGAAATGAATAAATTCCCAGAAACATATAATATTCCAAAGCTGAATCAGGAAGAAAAAGAAAATCTGAACAGACTGATTATCAGCAATGAAATTGAATCAATAACCAAAAACTCCCAACAAACAAAAGTTCAGGATGAGATGGCTTCACAGGTGAATTCTACCAAACATTAAAGGAAAATGTAATACCTGTTCTTCACAAACTATTCAAAAAAATAGAAGAGGAAGGAAATCTTCCAAATTCATTCTATGAGGCCAGCATTAACCTGACACAAAAATCAGATAAAGGACTGAAAACAAAAGAGAACTACAGGCTAATATCTCTGATGAACATAAATGCAAAAATCCTCAACAAAATATCAGCAAACCAGGAGTGCCTGCGTGGCTCAGTCGGTTAAGCATCTGACTCTTGATTTCAGCTCAGGTCATGATTTCATGGTTCATGAAATTGAGCGTGAGTCAAGACTCATGCTAACAGCATAGAGCCTGCTTGGGATTATGTCTCTCCCTCTCTCTCTGCCCCTTCTGCACTTGTGCTCTCTCTCTCTCTCAAAAATAAATAAATTAATTAAAAAAATATCAACAAACCAAATCCAACAATATATTTAAAAAATTATTCACCACAATCAAGTGGAGTTTGTTCCTGGGATGCAAGGGTGGTACAGTATTCACAAATAAATAAAAATGATACATCACATCAGCAAGGGAAAGGATAAAATCCTTAGGATCATTTCAATAAATGCAAAAAAAAAAACCCACCCATTTAATAAAGTACAACACCCATTCATGATAAAAACATGCAACAAAGTAGGTTTAGAGGGAACATACCTCAACATAATAAAGGCCATATATGAAAAACCTACAGCTAACATCGTACTCCATGGTGAAATACTTAGAGTTTTTCCCCTAACCTCAGGAAAAAGAGTTGAATATGGAGTTTCACCACATTTATTCAACATAGTATTGGAAGTTCTCATCCCAGCAATCAGACAGAAAAGGAATAAAAGACAACCTAATTGGCAAGGTTAGAAGGAAAACTTTTCACCATTTGCAGATGACATGATACTCTATGTAGAAAACCTTAAGGAGACCACCAAAAAACTACTAGAATTGATAAATAAATTCAGTAAGGCTGCAGAATACAAAGTGAAGGTACAGAAATCTGTGGCATTTTTATACACTAATAATAAAGCAACAGAAAGAAATTAAGAAATCAATCCCCTTTACAACTGTACCAAAGAGAATAAAATACCTAACAATAAACTTAACCAAAGAGATGAAAGACCTATACTCTGAAAACTATAAAACATTGATGAAAGAAACTGAAGTCAACACAAACAAATAGAAAGATATTCTATGCTCATGGATTGGAAGAACAAATACTGTGAAAATGTCCATAATATCCAAAGAAATCTACAGAGTTAAACCAATCCCTATTAAAATACCAACAGTAATTTTCATATAAGTAGAATAAATAATCTTAAAATTTGGATGGAACCACAAAAGAACCCAAATAACCAAAACAATCTTGAAAAAGAAAAACAAAGCTGGAGGTATGACACTTGAGATTTAAAGTTCTACTACAAAGTTCTAGTAATGGAAACAGTATAGTATTGGCACAAAAATAGACAAATCAATAGAACAAGATAGAAAGCTCAGAAACAAATCCATGATTATGGTCAATTAATCTTCGGCAGAAGAGGCAATAATATGCAATAGGAAAAAGAAAGTCTCTTCAATGAATGATGCTGGGAAAATGGTACAGCTTCATGCAAAAGAATGAAATTGGGTCACTTTCTTACAACATACACAAAAATAAATTCATAATGGATAAAAGATTTAAATGTGAGACACAGAACCATAATAATCCTAGAGAGGAACACAGACAGCAACCTCTTTTGACCTCAGTCATAACAGCTTCTTACTAGACACATCTTCAGAGACAAGGGAAGTAAAAGCAAAAATGAACTATTGGGACTTCATCAAAATGAAAAGCTTCTGCACAGTGAAGAAAACAATCAATAAAGCTAAAAGGTAGCCTTCAGAATGGGAGAAGATATTTGCAAATGATACATCTGATAAAGGGTTAGTATCCAAAATATAGAAATAACTTCTCAAACTCAACACTCCAAAAACAAATAACCCTGTGAAGAAATGGGCAGAAGACATGAATAAAAAATTTTTCCAAAGAAGACATTCAGATGGCCAATAGATACATGAAAAGATGCTCAATATCACTCATCATCAAAGAAATAAAAATCAAAACCACAATGTGTTATCACCTCACACCTGTCAGAATGGATACATTGAACAACACAGGAAACAACAGAGATGCAGGGAAAGGGGAACCTTCTTGTACTGTTGATGGGAATGCAAACTGGTGCAGCCACTCTGAAAAGCAGTATGGAGATTCCTCAAAAAGTTAAAAATGGAACTACCCTATGATCCAGCAAGTGAACTATTAAATATTTACCCAAAGAATACAAAAACACTAATTTTAAAGAATATATTCACACCTATGTTTACTTCAACATTATTTACAATGCAAATTATGGAAGCAGCCCAAGTGTCCATTGATAGATAAATAGATAAAGAAGAAATAGTATGTGTGTATATACATATATATGTGTGTATATATACACATATATATGTGTGTATATATATACATATATATGTGTGTATATATATACATATATATGTATATATATATGTATATATATATATATATACACATACATATCAAGTGTCCATTGATAGATAAAGAAGAAATGGCACATATATATAATATATAAATTATATGTATAATAAATATAAAAAACATAAATATAATATATATGAAATTTATATATATATACTATATATGTGAAAGAAATGGTATTTATATATGTGTGTGTATGTGTGTGCGTAATTTTGCCAATTGCAATATGGATGGAGCTGGAGAGTATAATGCTAAGTGAAATAAGTCTGTCAGAGGAAGACAAATACCATATAATTTTACTCATATGTATAATTTAAGAAATAAGACACACAAAAAGAGAGCAAAACAAGAAACAGACTCTTTTTCTTTCCAAATTTTATTTAAATTCTAGTTAATTAACATATAGTGTAATATTGGTTTCAGGATTAGAATTTAGTGATTCGTCACTTACGTACAACACCCAGTGCTCATCATAACAAATGCCCTCCTTATTACCCATCACCCATTTAGCCCACCACCCCCATCCCCCTCCTCACCCTTCAGTTTGTCTCTGTAGTTAAGAGTCTCTTATGGGGTGCATCCCTCTCCCTTTTTTTCAAAAAAAAATTCCTTCCCATATGTTCATCTGTTTTGTTTCTTAAATTCAAGATATTAGTGAAATTACATGGTATTTGTTTTTCTCTGACTGACTTAATTTTGCTTAGCATAATACACTATAGCTAGATCCACAATGTTGCAAATGGCAAGATTTCATTATTTTGATGGCTAAGTAATATTCCATTGTGTATATATACCACATCTTCTTTACCCATTCATCAGTCAATGGACATTTGTGCTCTTTCCATAATTTGGCTATTGTTGATAATGCTGCCATAAACATCAGGATGCATGTACCCCTTTGAATCTATATTGTTGTATCCTTTGGGTAAATACCTAGTAGTGCAATTGCTGGGTTATAGGGTAATTCCATTTTTAACTTTTGGAGGAACCTCCATACTGTTTTACAGAGTGGCTGCACCAGTTTGCATTTCCCACCAACAGTGTAAAAGAGTTCCCTTTTTTTCATATCCTTGCCAACACCTGCTGTTTCCTATGTTGCTAATTTTAGCCATTCTTACTGGTGTGAGGTGATATATCATTGTAGTTTTGATTTGTATTTCCCTAATAATGAGTGATGCTGAACATCTTTTCATGTGTCTGTTGGCTGTCTGAATGTCTTCTTTGGAAAAATGTCTGTTCATGTCTTCTGCCCATTTCTTCACTGGTTCATTTGTTTTTGGAGTTAAATTTGAGAAGTTATTTTTATATTTTGGATATTAACCCTTTATCAAACATGCCATTTGCAAATATAATCTCCCATTCTGAAGGCTGTCTTTTAATTTTATTGATTGTTTTCTTCACTGTGCAGAGCTTTTTATTTTGATGAAGTCCCAATAGTTCATTTTTGCTTTTACTTCTCTTATCTCTGAAGATGTGTCTAACAAGAAGTTGCTATAGCCAGGTTTGAAGAGGTTGTTGTCTGTGTTCTCCTCTACGATTTTTATGGTTTCGTGTCTCACATTTAAGTCTTTCATCCATTATGAATTTATTTTTGTGTGTGTTGTAAGAAAGTGGTCCAATTTCATTCTTATGCATGTTGCTTGCTGTCCAGTTTTCCCAACACATTTGTTGAAGACACTATCTTTTTCCACTGGATATTCCTTCCTTCTTTGTCAGAGATTAATTGACCATATAGTTGTGGGTCCATTTCTGGGTTTTCTATTTTGTGCCCTTGATCTATGTGCCTGTTTTTGTGGCAGTACCATACTATCTTGATGACTACAGTCTTGTAATATTGCTTGAAGTCCAGAATTGCTATGCCTCCAGGTTTGTTTTTCTTTTTCAGGACTGCTTTGGCTATTCATGGTCTTTTGTGGTTCTATACATATTTTAGGATTGTTACTTCTAGCTCTGTGAAAAATGCTGGTGGTATCTTGATAGGGATTGTATTAAATGTATAGATTACTTTGGGTAGTACACACATTATAACAATGTCTGTTCTTCCAATCCATGAGCATGGAATGTTTTTCTATTTCTTTGTTTACTTTTCAATTTCTTTCATAAGCATTCTATAGTTTTCAGAGAACAAATCTTTTACCTCTTTGGTTAGGTTTATTTCTAGGTATATCATTGTTTTCATTGCAATTGTAATTGGGATAGAATCCTTAATTTCTTTTTCTACTGCTTCATTATTGGCTTATAGCAGGGGGTGCCTGGGTGGCTCAGTTTGTTAAGCATCCAACTTCAGCTCATATCATGATCTCACAGTTCATGACTTCAAGTCCCTCATTGGGCTCTGTGCTGATAGTGTGGAGCCTGCTTCAGATCCTCTGTCTCCCTATCTGCCCCTGCCCCACTTGTGCTCTCTGTCCCAAAAATAAATAAACATTAAAAAAAAGAAATGCAACAGATTTCTGTACATTGATTTTTATATCTTGCTATTTTGCTGAATTCATGTATTTGTTCTAGCAAGCCTTTGGTGCAGTCTTTCAGGTTTTCTACATAGAAAATCATGCCACCTGCAAATAGTGAAAGTATGACTTATTCCTTGCCAGTTTGGATGCCTTTTTTCTTTTTGTTTGATTCCTGAGTCTAAGACTTTAAGTACTCTGTTAAATAGTAATGGTTAAGAGTGGACATCCCTGTCTTGTTCCTGACCTTGGAGGAAATGGTCTCAGTTTTTCCCTATGGAAGATGATATTAGTTGTGTGTGGGTGTTTTTTATATGGTTGTTATGATGTTGAGGTATGTTCCATCTATCCCTACTTTCTTGAGAGTTTTTATCAAGAAAGGATGCTATATTTTGTCAAATGCTTTTCCTCTGTCTATTGAGAGGATCATATGAATCTTATTCCTTCTTTTATTAATGTGGTGTATCATGTTGATTGATTTGCCAATATCAAACCACACCTATATCCCAGGAATAAATCCCACTTGATTATGGTGAATAATTCTTTTAATGTACTGTTGAATTCAATTTTCTAGTATCTTGGTGAGACTATTTGCATCCATGTTCATTAGGGATATTGGCCTATATATCACCTTTCTAGTGGAGTGTTTGTATGGTTTTGGAATCAAGGTAATGCTGGTCTTGTAGTATGAGTTTGGAAGTTTTCCTTCCATTTCTATTTTTTGGAACACTTTGAGAAGGATAGGTATTAACTCTTCCTTATTTATTTAATTTTTAAATGTTTATTTATTTTGAGAGACATAGAGCACTCATGCAAGCAGAAGGGCAGACAGAGAGGGAGAGAAAGAATCCCAAGCAGGCTTCACACTCAGCATAGAGCCCCATACAGAGCTCAATATCATGACCATGAGATCATGACCTGAGCTGAAATCAAGAGTAAGATGCTTAACAAACTGAGCCACCCAGGCACCCCTAACTCTTCTCTAAGTGTCTGGTAGAAATCTCCTGGGAAGCCACCCGAACCTGGACTTTTGTTGGTTCAGTGATTTTTTATGAGTGATCAATTTATTTGTTGGTTATGGATCTATTCAAATTTTCTATTTCTTCCAGTTTCAGTTTTGATAGTTTGTATGTGTCTAACAATTTGTCCATTTCTTCCAGATTGCCTGATTTGTTGGCATATAATTTTTCATAACACTCTTATGATTTTTTTGTATTTCTGTGGTGTTGGTTGTAATTTCTCCTCTTTCATTCATGATTTTATTTATTTCGGTGCTTTCTCTTTTCTTTTTGGTAAGTCTGGCTAGGGGGTTATCAATTTTATTAATTCTTTCAAGGAATCAGCTCTTAGTTTCATTGATCTATTCTACTCTTTTATTGTTGTTGTTGTTGTTGTTGTAGTTTCTATATTGCTTATTTTTCTTTACTCTTTATTGTTTCCCTTCTTCTGCTGGACTTAGGCTTTATTTGCTGTTCCTTTTCTAGCTCCTTTAGATGTAAGGTTAGGTTGTGTATTTGAGACTTTTCCTGCTTCTTGAGGGAGGGATATCCTTTCCTTTTGGACCATCTTTGCTGCATCCCAAAGGTTTTGGACTGTCATGTTTTCATTTTCATTGACTTCCATTTATTATTTTTTATTTCTTCTTTAATTTCCTGTTTAACCATTCTTTAGCAGGATGTTCTTTAACCTCCACGTATGTGGTCTCTCCAAATTTTCTACTGTGGTTGATTTCAAGTTTCATAGTGTTGTGATCTGAAAATAAGCATGATATATTCTCAAAGTTTTGTACTGGTTGAAGACTGATTTGTGACTCAGTATGTGAACTACTTTGGAGAATGTTCCAGGTGCACCAAAAGAATGTGTATTCTGTTGCTTAGGATGAAATATTCTGAGTATATCTGTGAAATCCATCTGTTCCAATGTGTCATTCAAAGCCATTGTTTCCTTGTTGATTTTCTGCTTAGATGATCTGTCCATTGCTGTGAGTAGGGTGTTAAAGTCCCCTACTATTATTGTACTATTATCAATGATTTGCTTTTTGTTTGTTATTAATTGATTTACATATTTGGGTACATCCAAGCTGGGGGCATAAATATTAACCATTGTAAGATCTTGATGGATGGACCCCTCAATTATGATATGGTGCCCTATATCACCTCTTATTACAGTCTTTAAAATGTAGTTTGGTTTAAAATGTAGTTTGTCTGACATATGTATGGCTATGTCAGCTTTCTTTTGATGTCCATTGTTGTCTCTTGCAGGCAGCATACTGATGAGTCTTATTTTTTTTTATCCATTCTGATACCGTATGTCTTTTGAGGAGCATTTAGTCCATTTAAGTTCAGAGTGATTATCATAGACGTGAATTTAATACCATTGTATTACCTGTTTCTGGAGATTTCCTCTGTTCCTGTCTAGTCTTTTTTGCTTTTCATCTTTCTTTCCCACTCAAAGAGTCTCCTTTAATATTTCTTGCAGGGCTGATAGTGGTCATAAATAAACTCCTTTCGTTTTAGTTTGTCTGGGAAACTCTTTATCTTTCCTTCTATTCTGAATGACAGCCTTACTGGATAAAGAATTCTTGGCTATATATTTTTCCCATTCAGCATGTTGAATATATCATGCCAGTGCCTTCTGGCCTGTGACATTTCCGTGGACAGATCTGCAAAACGAATCTATCTTCCCTTGTAGATTAAATACCTCTTTCCCTTGTTGCTTTCAGGATTATTTCCTTGTCTGTGTATTTTGTGAATCTGACTACAATATGTCTGGGTGTGGGCTGGTTTTTGTTGAATTTGATGGCAGTCCTCTGTGCCTCTTGGATTTTGATGTCTGTGCCTTTCCCCAGATTAGGAAAATTTTCAGCTATAATTTTCTTTCCTTTCCCCCTCTCTTCTTCCTCTGGGACTCTTGTGATTTGAATGTTATGCTTTAAGGAGTCACTGAGTTCCCTGAGTCTACATTCATAATCCAATACTTTTCATTCCATCTTTTTTCAGCTTCATTATTTTCCATAATTTTATCTTCTATATCCTTTTCTATATCTTCTATATCTTTTATCTTCTATATCCTTTGCTTTATCCATCCTTGATATCATTGTACCAAGTTGGTTTTACATCTCAGTTATAGCATTTTTTATTTTGGCCTGACTAGTTTTTAGTTCTTTTAGTTCTGTAATAAAAGACTCTCTCTTCTATAGTTTTTCTCAAGCCCAGCTAGTGTCTTTATGATTGCTGTTTTAAATTCTGGTTCAGGCATCTTACTTATATCTGTTTTTGATTAAATCACTGGCTGGCCATTACTTCTTCCTGTTCTTTCTTTTGGGGTGAATTCCTCAGTCTTGTCATTTTCTCTAGGTCACTGGGGTGTGTGCGTGTGTGTGTGTGTGTGTGTGTGTGTGTGTGTGTGAGATTGTTAGGAAAGCCTGTTAAATTCCTGCTCCTGACAGTAATGGCTATATTAAGAAGAGTTCTGATACTCTCTTGGGCCTGGTGATTCAGGAAATATTTCAGAGTGTGCATCCTGCTTCTGTGTTTTGGCTGCTCCTTCCATCAGGTCAATCTTCTGCAGAGTTTTTCCCTGCCTCCAGTAGGGGCGGTGATTGGACCTTGTCCAATCTGTGGCAAGTTTTAAATAGGTGTGTTTTTGTCTGCTTGTTAAAAAAAATAAAATAAAATTTAAAAAAGGCTAGATCCTATTTCCCCTAGAGCTGAAGCTTTGGAGCACTCTATGATCAGTAGACTTGGTGTGTGCAAGAGGTTTGTGTTGGTCTCCTGGGGGAGGGGTCTGCTATGCTGGCTCCTAGGCTGACTTGTTAGGAAAGATGCACCTGCAGTGCACAGAAGGGGTGAGATTTAGGGTAAATGGCTCCAGCCTCCACTGGGGTGTGCTCTGTTGTCACTGAAGTTGGTTAGTGCTGTTGGATGGGGGCAGAATGGTGTTATCTTACTCTCTCATCCCTGGAGTGGGAAGTTCACACCTGCTACTCTTCAGGAAGCCCTCACAAAAGAGGAAACAATCTCTCTTTTTCTGTTCGTGGTTTGCATCAGATCTCTGCTTTCACCCTGTCTGTGACCAAGCTGTCTGCCCACCAGGCAACACAGTACTCCTGTGTTTTATCTCAGGCATATGGCTGAGTTTCAGAACCCCAAATTTTAGGGACTCGGTACAGTGTGGACATGCACTGATCCTCTGGGGGAAGGTCTTGCCATGTTGTCGTCAGTGCTGGTTTGTCCCAGAAAAGCACTGCATGACAACACAGGGGTTCAGAGTTTATGGAAAGGACAGCAAAAATATGCCATGAATTTTGCTGCTCTCAGTAGGTGTCTATGTTCCTATGCCAGTGAACAGGGCAGTACATTGGCACATGACAGCTCTTTTGTCCCCGGAGAGGCCATGTCACCACTTCCAAATGCACTCCAAGAAGGGGAGGTATTTCTCTTTGTGTGGCCCAGAGAATTCTCAGACCATGTTGCCTGCTTCTGGACCTCTACCCTCTTTCCCCACAGAATCACCGCTAAGCCCTGCTAAACTCCCTAGGCATGACCCTGGCAATGGCACAGACTTCTAAAACTTTAGACTTTGAGCTCCGCTGCTTATAAAAACTTGTGGTAGTCAGCCCCTCTTCTTTTCCCTGTGAATGGTTTTGGGAAAGAGATTTCCTTTGCAATCTCCTGCATGCCGCTTTCACTCTTTCTTTTTCTCTCTTTCCCTCTCACTTCTCTCTCCATGATTAGGGCTCCCTTCCCTCTGCAGCACTCACAATTCTTCTCCCCCAAATGAACTCTCTGCACCTCCTATCTCCCATGATGTAGCCATTTTTCTACCTCTAGATGTGCAGTTTGTTCTCTCAGTCCTCAGATCGATTTTTTGGGTGTTCAGAATGATTTTATATTTATCTAGCTGTGTTTGAGGGGTGAGGCAAGCTTAGGGTCCCCCTACTCCTCCACAATCTTAACTCATCCATAAGAAACAGACTCTGAATTACAGAAAACAAACTGGTGGTTACCAGAGGGGAGTAACCAGAGGGAGGGTGGTTGGGGGGAAGTGTGAAATTGGTGATGGGGATTAAAGAGTACATTTATCAGATGAGCACTGAGAAACATATACAATTGTTTATTATCTTATAAACCAGAAACTAATATAACACTGTATGTTAACTATACTGGAATTAAATTCAAAACTTAATACAATTTTTTTAGAGAAGTTTACATTTCAGATAAATATCTCAGATTGTTTTTCCCAGTAAATTTCTGCCCCTGTACAGATTCTCTAATTGACAACTACTATCACTGTCCTTTGAACTGATGCTCTTATTATTTTTCCCCCAAATCTGACCTTCTTAGTGTACTGCCATCTTGCAGTTAATGAATTAACACTCATCCAGTCTCCTAAACTAAACATTCAGAACCATCCCCCACTCTATATTTTCTACCATTATTCTCTTTCAATGTCACAAATGAGTCAGGTTTTCAAATGTGGCTCCTCTCTGTAATCATTGCAGGAATGTTGGATTATGTTGCTTCTCCTCTTCCTTTGATTTCTTAAATAACTTTCTAGTTGGTTTGTACATAGCCTACCCTATAAATGCTGTCAACTTTTTCCACCCAACACATCCATGATGCCTCTGCATTCTTCCATGCTTTTGGAAATGCTTTTCTCTGCCAGGAATGATCTTCACTCTTTTTTTTTTTTTTTTTTAAATTTGGAGAAATCTTAATCATTCATCCTCATGACAGCTCAAATGTCACTCCCTCTTCAAATCATTTCCAACTTCCTTAGAATCTAAGATATTTTCTTCTTTTGCCCTTAGACCTCCTTCTGCATTGATTGTGGTAAATTGTCAAAGCTCATTCTAAAGAATTATCACAACCCAAACCTACTCAGTCTTGATCAAGACAGACAATTCCAGAATTCTGTATTTTACAAGTGTCCATCCTTAACCAGCTAACAATTAAAATTTCTTTTTAAATTTCATCAGAAAGGCGAGTCACAGCACTTTCATCCTTTATTAGACGTTATATATGGGTGACATCTAAGTGATGAATCATACTTCTTATGAAATGTCTTCTATGATAACATTTATGTTCTAAAGAATACCCTGGCAGGTTATAATAAACAAGACCAACCCTGATTTCTTTAACAATAGGATATCTTATATACTTAGTAATTCTGCTTTAAGCATAAAACAATGCATATGTTTTTAAAATTCTTTGTCATTTATACATTACAATTATGCCCTGTAAACAATAAGAAAATGGCTGACAAAATTGAGAGCATTAATATATTTTAGTCCCAAAGATTTAAAATAATGAAGGACTATGACATATCTCTGTGAAATAACAATCATCTAATTTTTCTGATTTAATTTGAGAATGATTGACCATGCTAAGTGCTAAAACTGGTTGGTAAAAATATTATTAAATAAATGGGTCTTATATCTCCCAATTATTCATTATATATTCAGCTATTACTGAAATATCTTATAATATTTACACACACACACACACACACACACACACACAACTATACCCACAAACACACATATGTAAATATCTTCTAATGACTATAATCTGAAGACACTAAACACACCCAAAACAAAATATATAAAATGACATAAAATTGTTTTACTTACAAAAATATTGTGCCTTCAGAATTACTATTGGTTTGGAAATCCTTTCACTGGAAATATTCTCTATTACTTGGTTATACATAAATTATACAAAGTAGCATTGTTAAAGTATATTGTATTCAAATATTAAGCAATATGAATTCTAAATAGTTCAAACCAATAAGTTTAAACTACTTCATGTTTAGTTCTTCATAAGTAAAATAATAATTTTTTACTGGAATTTCTCAGACCTTTAGCAAAACTAATAGCTTATAATTCTAACTATTTGCATATAACTAGCTCTGTTTTATTTTATTTAGAGTCTGTAAGAATTTTAGAGTTTTCCTTTTGAGTTTTTGTGTCACATAATTTACATTAACACATACACACATATCATTTTTGTTTTGTTCTTGCTCTTTCAAAACTATGCCCAAATCTCCACTAGCTTTTAAATCTTGGCATCATTTTCTGAATAATTTGTATTAGCTTAAACAAGATGAAAGTTCATCTTGAAATGTCCTGAGTGTTCTAAGTGGAAAGGATCTGATCAGATCTTCATTTCTATCTTGCTAGAGAATAATTTGAAGAAGGTTAGGAAAGCTATCAGTAAGTTCTGTGGCCAAAAAAGAGACAGAGAAAAGAGAAGTAAACATGGTAATAGATGAAACAAATAGATAAATTACAGTTATAATCAGCAAAACTTGGTGATTGACTGGTCATGGTTGGTAAATCTCCTTTAGCTTGCTCCTGTACAGAATACCTTTGGGGCTAGTAGAATTTGGTTATTATTTCTTCTATCTCCTCCTCGTACATTCCTCTGTTCTTTACTCTGCTTCCCAAACGCCTGCTTCCCTCCACTAATTCTCTCTACTTGGCATTTTGGTGATTTCTACACTCACAACTGATCTCTAGCATTTTTCTTTTGCCAGGATTCTTCTTGCTTTTTTTTTTTTTTTGGTTTCCTATTCGTTTCCTAGTCTTATTCATTCCCTCAGGTCTTAGGTTATATGTTACCTCTGTGGAGCCTTCCTGATACTCCTGGATTGTAGAGTTGCCAGATTTAGCAAACAAAATAATAATAATAATAAATAATAATAATAATAATGGCAAACCACAGGCACAACCAAAAAAAAGGATGCCCAATTAAATTTAAAATTCAAATAAACAATGGATAGTGTAAGTATGTCCCATGCAATATCTGGGACAGTTATTTGAAATTCAAATCTAATTGGGCATTCTGTATTTTATCTGGCAAGAGAGAATTGCCTCTAGATGCTACATAGCTCAATGAATTTGGCACTTTCTACCTAATATATTTTAGTTGTTTGAATGGTTCCCTTCACCACTAATCTACAGAGTAAGATCTCTAAGTCTCCTTTTCCTTACTGCAGTTCCTCCAGTGCCCGGTGTAGTGTCTGGCACATAGTGGATATTTCATGGATATTTGGTGTATACATTTATGGATGGATATTTCTATTAACTTGCTCTGGTTTGGGGTTTGGCAATACTATGGAGCGAACTGTGTCCCCTTAAAATTCATAGGTTGAAACCTTAATTTAAATGTTACTCTTTTTGGAGAGAAGGACTTTATAGAGGTAATTAAGGATAAATGAAATCATAAGAATGGGCCCCAATCCAATAAGGACTGGTATCTTTATAAGAAAAGGAATAGACACCAGGGACATACAAACACAGAGAAAAGGTCATGTGAGGACAGAGCAAGAAGGTGGCTATCTGTGGGCCAAGGAGGGAAGCTTCATGAGAAAGCAAGCCTGCCAGCACCTTGATCTTGGACTTCCAGCCTCTGGAACCATGAGAAAATAAATTCTTTCTATTTAAGCCACATAGTATGTGATATTTTGTTATGGCCACCCTAGGGGATGAATATAGCAATCTTTGGTATGCATAGCCATCATCAATCAATATGCTTTTTCCCTTCTATTTAGAAAACTGACCAATCATACAATAGAGCCCATAACCACTCATCTCTTTTTTATTTTCTCCATTTGGTTGCTCTTTGTATTTGTATTTTTGATATTACTCATATTGTGAATGCTGGGTAGTTATGAAACCATATTGTGACTGACAGATGACAAAGGCTTTTTTTATTGTAAACTTTTCAGATGAATTCAATTTACCTAATGATAGTTCTTTGTTTAATAGCATCAACCAGGAGCCAGTTTCTCCTCTGATGATTGACATCTTGAAAATTCAGACTTATAGTCACCATTGTACAAAAATTAAACTTTGTTTTGGCAAAATAGGACTATATCTTCGTTAGCTAGTTTTTCATTAAATTAAATGAGGTATAAATTCTCTAGCACAGTTAACCAGTGAATTGCCTCGTAAACCACCAAATAGCCTGCTTCCTCTGATAATAAAAATATAAATATTCAGAGCAATTGAAAAGAAAAAGAACACACAGGCCTACAGTCAAATCAATTAACTTTCTAAAAGTATGCTCCCAATCTTATTTTACTCGTGTGCTCTCTCATGTTGTATCCATTCTGAGACTGTACAGTTTAAATCGTCCCATGTCTCCTAAGCAGTCTTGGCAGTAAAAAGATGGCCTCAAGTCATCCTGATCTTTGTGAGTTGAAAGCATTCATTCTTCTATATTCCTGGGCTTGGAATGGACGTGCTGCAAGCCCACAGCTCTACGGCCAGCACCTTTAATTACTATGCTTACCCTTATCTTGGCCTGCCTTCTGTTAGCCCCAGTGAGGGCAGGGGAAACTATATAATTTAAATTGTGATATTTCCTAGCTAGTCCCTATCCCTCTATCTTTTCTTTTCCAAGTTAGAAAAGAATAGATGGGGAAAAGCAACCTGATTTGCTTTCTCTATAGCCCTTATACATAAGCTCAACATAATCTCAGCAGTGTACTCTCCCATCAGCATCATTTCACCTCTGGTTACCATAGTGACCAGCTACTACTATCTTGCTTTTAGTCAAGTCTCTCAACCCCTCTTTATTGTTCAATATAAGAATTTTGCATTATACCCCATAACCTAAAAACTGCAGTTTGGGGCATAATTATAGTTTGTTTTTCCTCTCTAAGGAATTTCTCACTTGGCCATTTTTTTTAGGTCCTGTTTGTTTCCAAGCTGTTAAGAGTCTCCCAAGGACTTACTCCTGCCTATCTACTTTTTACTGAGTCTCCAGGGTCCACTTAAGTTTTTTTTTTTCTTTTCAAGCTGCCAAGAGTCATATTTGTAATTCCTGATAGTTTATTAAGTAAAGCAGTCTAGCTCATTCCGTGTCTCATTTCTCTCACATAAACTACCCCTGGGGGGCCTTGTCTTTTACAACTAACAGATCCATCAGTGTGTTGTTTTTGAATAAAAATAGGCTTTTTTCTCTCTCTCTCAAAGGAGTACTATTCAATATTTCTCAGCAATTGGCTCAAACAGCAGCCTACTATTACACTAACACTTTGTATAACAAGAAAAACACATTAAGGTAATTTTTTAAAGGTAGGCCTTTTGTTTTCGAGTTCCAGGTTTCAATTTTAGAAGACATTTGATGAACTGACCAAAAAAAACAGTAAAAAATGGCAGAAAAAACAATTTTTAAATAGGTTTATATCACTATCAGAGGTCCCAAAAGACACTCAATTGCAGATTAGTATTAGCTCGAGAGTAGGGAAAGCAGAAAGCAGAATGAGAGGTCAAGAACATGGACCATGAAATTATAAGATCAAGGTTCAAATTCACAGCTTTACCAGTTACTAGCTTTATAATCACAGTTAACTTTCCCACTAAAATAGAGATGTCCCCTTCTAAATAGGACAGAGTAAAATAATTAGTGCAAAATTCCTTATTAGATCTCAATACGTTTCCCATTATCTATGGTCTCATTGAGCCGAAGATGGCTTTCCTCAAACAATTCAGCCCTCATTTGGCACCCAAAAAGGTTCTCAGTAAGCCCAGACAAGACATTTTTCCCTCTGGAATAAAATGAGGCAGTTTCTGCCAAACATAGTCATATTCCCTGTTGGACAAGTGCAATGTGAGCCTACAGTCAAATTCCCTTGGGTGAGGGTGTGAAATAAATGCAGCCAAAAGCTCTTCTTTTCCTTCCCGCCTATCCTAAAAAAAGCAAGAATAAATTCCAGACCTACTATTTATTAAAAGACTCAGCTTCATAATCTTTGATCCAAAACTCCAGTATAGACTGTGGGAAGTTTAAATATATTAGGGCTGATCAAGGGAAAAACATATCAGAATAAAGCAGTATTTTAAAAGCTTTACTGCATAGCACATGGACAGGTTTGCAAGAGTTCTGGGAATTCTCTCTGGAAAGAAGACCTTCCAGAGACAGTGGGGTGAGATCAGCACTCAGAAGAGGAATGGGGCAATGGAGAGGGGGCTTTTATGTGTAGAGTATGTTGCTCAGCAGCAAAATAGGGAGTCTCTGAGTTGGAGAGGTGCCAAGGTTAACAGCCATTTGAGGTCTTTGTAGCCATAAGGTTTGCCTTATCTATAGGTAGCATAATGGGTTCAGTTTTGTGGGGCATGCAAAGCAGGCAGACTTGAAATCGCTTTTAAAAATACTTATTTGGACTCTTTTTAAAGCAATTGGATACATAAGAATTTGAATTTGGCTCTGGCAGGCTTTGAGCCAGCAGTCTTAGCTTGCTGTGAAGAAATAAATATAGGGGCCAATACACAGAGGTCATCTTTAACTAATTTATATAACCAAGACTCATACTTTCAGAACCTTTGTTTACAACTTTATTGTCTCCACTCAAGTCAGGGGCTGATAATATCAAAGGCAATGTAAAGACAATGATGATGATATTAATAATCATGATGGCTCCCTTAATTAGGTGAGGGCCTATAATGAATCTCCTAAGAAAGAGTTGGCAGCTTTAATCCCTTTATACTGCAAATAAGGAGACTTAGTCCCAAAGCAGTGAATGCATGGAGATTCAAACACATGAAATCTGTTTAAGTACAAAATCTGTATTTGTGTTCTATATACATTCTCTTCTTATCATGAGAATGAAGTTTTGTACGAAAATTAACCCAGATTTTCTGCAACGTTCTAAATAGCAATTCTGTTTTAGAAGGTGTTCTGTTTCTCTGAAAGACCATTACTTAACTTATTCACACACACTAATGAGGTATTTTTGAAAATGTCTCATTGTCATTGAAATACTACTGGATTTTGTTAAATATGAAGAAAACATTAAGTAATTTTTATTTGTGTAAAAAATTAAAAATAGAGAATAGTAACTATATATAAATTCAGTATCTCAGACATTTAAAAAGATGACTGGTTAAGACTTTCTAAAAGTTTTAGGTAGTGATAAATGGAGGAGTAAAGCTAAATGCCTTTGAAGAAAATGACAATTTTAGCAAAGACGGTATTTCTCTGCATTAAAAAACAAAACAACAAAAAACATGTGCAGTGTTAAGAAATCTGTGCAAGAGGTTTTTCGTCTTAGCCAAGAATGGTTTGATAGCTTAAAGAAGAGAAATGTTGGTCATGACATATAACACCAAAATTCAGGGAAAACCTGCAAAAATTGATGTGAGAGGCACCAATATACAACAATTTTTTCCACCATTATTCAGAAATAAAATTAAAAAAAAATTGGGAGTCACTTGTACCTAATATAGATGAATCAGGTACTTCATTAATGCAAATAAGGAAACATGAGCAGAAAATAAATAATCAAATCATGTTATTATCCCTGTTTTCTGTACAACTTAAATCAAATTACTTCACTGGCTTAATTTGCACACTCTTCTCTCTGTCCCTGGGTGAATAATGTGCCATCTTATGGAATCTGAGAAAGGCATGTTCACAGAGAAGTGGAACAAGGACCAATTATAAGCTTAATTGCGTGTCTAACAGGGAACATCAAGTATCATCAGGAATCTTGCCAGAATTCCACTAAAAAGCTTTGGATTAAGAGTCAGGAGACCTGAATTCTAGTCCCAGTTCTGCCATTAAGTAGCCACATGATCTGAATCAAATCACCTTTTACTTTTTAAGTGTTCTTATCTATAAATAGAGTACCCTGGTCCCCATTACTATAATTTTCTAACTTTACCATGTCTTAAATAGATAAGAAAATACATGTTCCAGTTAATTTTTCTTTACTTGTATTTTCTATGCAAACCCATCTAGATCTCTTCCTACACTGAGATCTCCCTTAGGAATTAGCTATTGCTTTCACAACTAGCTGTACAGAGGTACAGAGCCTCTGGATCAATTGTGGAGCCACTGACTGATTTCTACTTTCTCAGGAATGTATAGAGTCCTATTAACCATAAAAATGCTTTATTGCTAAGGTGTTAAAGTGGATTACACTATAGAAATAATTTGGCAAACATGTATGTTCAAAATTTAGAGTCAAAATATTGCCAAGTACATATTAAGCCCAATTGAGCATTGAAGAAATTTTTTATATCTTCTTCAAGAGATGGCTGTATCTTCTTCATTATTATATTTACTTAAATCTCACTTTTCTCTAGATTATTGTCCTTGTTTCTCAATGTCAAACAATCTTTATTACATTCCCTTACAACAGAATGTTAATGAACAGAGCTTTAAAATAACTGCTGTTTCACAGTTCCTGAATTTGGATGAGATATTTAGATTCTTTACTTCTAAGTTTTTAAGTTTACCTTTTTTAATTGACTAGAAGTTTTGGGATTTCTCAGTGATTGCATATTTTAGTCATAATTGTATGCATCTTCTTTTGAACAGTTAGCTACATATATGTTCTATCTTTCATTAGATTGCTCAACACCGTCTGATTTTTTTAAAACTACAAACGACCTTCAAAGATTGATTTTCCTTTATAAAAACATAAATGTTTCCTTTATTTAAAAAAAAACTCCTCTTTTTTTTCCTGAAGTTATGATTCAGATCTTTTTAAAGGAAGTCATTATTTTAAAAATTAGCTAAGTATTAATATTACTAAATTGGAATTTTTTGCAAGTTTAATACATTTTTAATTGAAAGCCTGTTTTGTATTTTATTACATTTTCTAAGCATTAAATGGTCTGAAGAGTAGTTCCATAATTTGTATAAAAGAAATCAAATAAAATTCTTTGTCTAGTATTTTTTTTAAACTAAATTAACTAGTTAGCAATAAAAATGTTCATTTTTCTGTAAAGTGAGAAAACTTAGGGATAGTATAAAGGACATTTTCACATTTCAGCTGGAAATATCAAGCAATAGCTTCTTATTACTAATAAGCAAGTTCTTTTAATAATGTCACTCCTAATTCATAATTCTATTGCTTATAACTGCTCAGAACATTTGATGTTATTATCTTATCTTCAAAATGTATCAATAGAGAATCCTTAGATAGACTTGATAACATTCACAGATGGAAACCACTTTCAATAATTTTAGCATTGCGTATTTTGTTCCAGATGCAGTTTTCCAATGTGTTATTCAACAAGAAGGTGAACACCTTTCAATATTACAATCCAAGTAAAAATTCACCTTGTAAAGGGTGTCTAAATACTTTGTTTTTTCTTTTTTGCCAGAGGTAAGTCAGGTGCATTTTGTTTTATGTTACCATCCTCCAAATGTATCTTATACATTTGTGTATAATGTGATGTTTCCGTGTTTTGGTAAAACAATAGCAAACACAGACAACTGGCATTACCTAGCTTATAAAGCATACCTTTTAGCAATGTGTTCCTTTCCCCTGGGCATAGCTTCAAAACTATACATCAAAGTTTACTTCTTTCATGTGTCAAATTCCTTGATTGCAAATAAAAAAGTTGTGGGGTTTTTTTTTCCTAGTAGAAAAAGTAGATCTGTTTCCTTAAAATGAAGGAAATGTAATTAATTTTCACAATTCTTTGGCTATTGATGATGGAAGAAGCTGGAATTTAGAATCCAGTGTTCTCTTTCCAATTCTCTTATTCTCCACAATGGCAGATATTTGATGTAGCAAGAAACAACCAATCTGTCTTGTTCACAAGGAGGGCCCCACACAGTAGGTGCAGCCAGTGAACTGCAGGATGGCTTTATCCCTTTTTCCCTTGCTGCATATTTTATTGCCTTTAATGTGTAGCTTCATCCCTTGTTAAATGCATACTCCAGGCAATTTGACAGATGGGATGGTTTTTGTTTTTTGTTTTTTTTTTGGTGTTTATATGGTATTTTCAAAGCAAGAACAAATCTGCCTTTTCAAATAGTCTCTAGTTAGAACTCTGTAAAACTGCACATGATTCTGTTTTGTGGGGGGAGAGGGGAGGGGTGTTTTTTGATTAAATGGGCATTCAATATATTAGAACTTCATAGTTTCCCCCCGCCGAAAGAAAACCCAGGCAATACATCACAAATATCAAACTATTCTATTGATAATTTAAAAAGATAAATAAAAATATGGCCCTATATATTCTGAAAAAAGTAATAAAGCTGCCAGGAAATATATATCCCAGGTGACTGCCAGAGGCAGTTGATAATGCATTAAGCACCACAGGAACGTAAGGATGCAGGATGATTAAAATGTGGTTGACATAATGATATATCGCATGTTGACTTAAATTCCCCTGGGAACTATTTTTATACTACCCTTACATCAGAGCTGCCGTAAATTAATAATCATCAAATTGATTAACAGCTTTTATTTAACCTTTTCTGTATTCATGAGCGTGAAATTATAGTAAGAGTTCATATTTATAATTGTAGAGTCTGTTTATTTAGTGTCTTCTAAGGAAATATAAAGCCCCACATGAAATATGTAAAACCAGACTCTTCAATACAGGGTCTTAGTGATACATCAAGTCTTGGTTTGTAATTTCCACACTCCTTAACTTAGAGCTTCCATGGAAAACCTCCTTTGTAATGGTAATTGATCTAGAAGAAGCAATTCCTGTAAAATATGGTTATTTTTCACATAACATGTATTAATGGACGTGCTATAAGGATCCTCTAAACTTACTCCTGCTCATATGGTACAGGATAGACCAAGAGTAACAGTGAAGAACAGTGAAAGAAAAGAGAGCCACTTAATTGAAGGCCATGTGAGTAAATGAAACATCTAAGAAGAAAACCTGGCAATAAAGGAGTTAGCTGGCAAGAAGATGGTGGCGGGAAAGAAAAAGGAAGAGAGCATTAATGGCTGAAATAATAAAAATCTCTTAGAAAAAAGTATTTAAAATAGAAACTTAGGGGCACCTGGGTGGCTCAGTCGGTTGAGCGTCCAACTTCGGCTCAGGTCATGATCTCACGGTTCGTGGGTTTGAGCCCCATGTCGGGCTCTGTGCTGACAGCTCAGAGCCTGGAGCCTGCTTCCGATTCTGTCTCCCTCTCTCTCTCTGCCCCTTCCCTGCTCATGCTCTCTCTCTCTCTCAAAAATAAATAATAAACATTTAAAAAATAAAATAAAATAGAAGCTTAGCACTTCCTATTCCTTTCCCCACTCTCTTCTCCGATGCTGTGAGGTGGCTGCCCAACCCAGATCCGGTTGTGGATGGAACCATTCATTCTCCCAGCTGCTGGAAGGCTGCCTGTTAATGGCTCACAGGTGCATTCCTCTCTGGCACTGCCTTTTACTGAAGTAGATTATCTTGCCCAGGTTATACTCCTCTGATAACTGGTGCATGCTGGTTTAAAAACCCAGCCACCTTTTCTCACTTTGGCATAATTATGAAGGGCTTCCCCAGCTCCAGTGCTACAAATAGGCTCTGTCGAAGCCTCTGTTACTACCTCACTGTAGTTAATTTCTCTTTCTACTCAACACTCCCCAATAATCCTTATCCTTATCCTTAGATCCCATTTCCAAGGAGCCCAATCTATGACACATTTGATTCCTTATCCTACAGAATTATAAAGTCCTCCACAGGTCCTCAACACTATCTTAACCGCCAGATTCCATGAACCCTTAAACCTTGTACTTTTTATCTAACTGTTGATCATGGTCTTTCCCTTAGCATTCTTTATACTCTTGCTTACATGTAACTGCTTTACCCTGGTTATCCTCCTACTTCTTTAAGCATTTTCCATTTTTACTTTTGGTTTTAACTCAAGTTTTTCTTTCAGTACTCCTCTTACTTTGCTTTGTACTTTTTCTTGGGAAATCTCATGTACACTCTTGGCTTTAGTCCCCATCTTCATAGTAAAACCTTCTGAATCCAAATATTTAGCTCAGATCTCTGTCCTATATTTCAGAAACCCACTAGGTATTGTCCCTGGATATTGTATGGCTGCTCCCAATAGACATTCTTCTACCTCCATGATCCCCACCAGTTTACCCTTCACACTATGACCAGAGGTACCACATTCAATGCTTCAATGCTTACTGCCACTGTCACTGTCCCATTGTTGTTGCTTTAAGAAGGACTTGTTCCATTTCTATTTCATAAACCTATGACTCTACACAGTTTTATAATGGTTATGAAATTTTATGATGTTCTCTCCATCCAATTTCTCTCATGCAAACTTTCTTGCTGGCAATACAGTAGAAAGGGAATGGTCCTTTGAGTCATATAGAAATAGACTGTGATGCTGATTATCCCTTTAGTTAACTGTGGTAACCGTGAAAAGTCACCTAACTAACTTCTCTGCAGCTCAGTTCCTCAACTCTCTTATAGAGATATCATGAGGGCTAAGTGAGAAAATGTGTGTATAAATGTACTTGGACTACATAAAAGTTACTCAATAAATGTCATGTTCTCTCCCTTCTGCCCTTCCTCTCCTCTCTAGGTTTATTGCTCCAGCTATGCTTTAAACAACTCAATTCAGTTTCTAAATTCCAGCTAAAAAGTGCTCAACCAGACCACAGGTAGGAAGTGGGCTCTTCGTTCAGCACAGATAATTAGGAATAAAGTCAGATAGACATGGCAGCACTGGGAACTCATTCACCTGGCATCAGAACACCTCAGGGTGCAGAAGCCAGTTGCTGGTTCATGCAGAGATCCCCAGAGCAGCACACACCTGGCCAGGAGCCTGGGGTATGCACCTGGTCATAGTCTCTCTCTGCTTATCGTGGCCTTGACAGTCAAGTACGATTTGTATCAACTTCACTGCTTCCCTATAGCTTCCCTCTCCTACGATCACTATTTTGTGGCTTACCCCAGCATTTAGTGACTTCTTTCCTCTCATAATATTCAAAACCTTTTGACATCTAAGTTATATACAGATAATATAGGATTTAAAGAATGATGGCATCAATTTCATCCTTTATATTTTAAATATCTGTCCCTATAGATGCCACCTGTAATCTGTAACAGCTGTTTTTCAATTTTAGGTTATTCTCAAATAAACCATATTAAATTATTTTAAATTTCTAGCAAACATGACTGATACACTTTCAGTAAGATATTGATTTGGAGGTGGTTTAGGTTAGTTTTTTGTTTTTTGTTTTTGTTTTTGTTTTTTTGTAGTATAGGCTTACTACATTTTTAAGGGAACCAAATATATAAACCAAATAAAGGAATACATAATTATTTGTGAAAACAGTTGAAGAGGATTTATTTAAAAATAGCAAATCCTCATTGTACATTGAAATGATTTTATTTACAAAAATTCAGTAACATTATTGTATAATTTTTGTAAGTCTCTCTGCCATTTATAAGTATAGACCTCTGTCTTCTCACCTCAAAAGAGACATGGCCTCTTGAGTGATTCCTACATCTCCTGTTTCTCCCTATTCCAATCCATATGTCGCACAATTCTCAGGATTTGTGTTCCAAATTCATAGGCCTAAACGATCACTCCTTTGTGCAAGACACACACACTCAAGAGAATGTGGATTTCATATTTTATTTATTGCTGTAACCCCAAAACTTAGAGTAGGGTTAAGCTTGTAGTATATGCTCAATAAATATTGGTTGAATAAATAAATCCTATTTAAAAATAACATAAATTTGTCCTTTTTGGGGTATAATTTTCTAACGTTATATTTTCCTTTACAAACTATAAATGAAAACTTTTTCAAAATAGTTTAGAATAGGTTAAGGTTTGAATACAAATTCTGCTTTAAATATGCTTTCCTTTGAAATAAATTTGTTTAATTTGGTTTATATTTATTGACTCAAACACGTTATTTTATTTTTGTTTTATTTTTATTTTGTTATTTATTGATTTTGGGGGTTTTTAATTCAAGTATAATTAATATACAATGTTATACTAGTTTCATTCAATATAATGACTCAACAATTCTACTCATTACTCAGTGCTCATCACAATAAGTGTACTCAATCTCCTTCACCAATTTTACCCATCCTCTTACCCACCTTCCCTCTGGCAACCACCAGTTTGTTCTCCATATTTAAGTCTGTTTCTTCTGTTTGTTTCTTTTTTTCTTTATTTGCATATTATGTGCTTGCTATGCATCATGTATTCTGTTGCTTCTTATGCCAATCTATTTCTTATACTGTTCTCAAATTTAAATTTTACATGAATAGCTCAAAATTCCTCATTTATAAGGAATGGGTTCTGTCATTTTCATTTGCTGCTTCATTCCCAACACCTAGGCAATCTTATGAGGCAAATGCGATTATGATGTCTTTTCTTTTCAAATGAGGAAACAGAAACAATGGAAAATTAAAGAATGTGCTCTATTTTATACAGCTTTAAGTGGAAGTGCTGGATTTTAAAGTAGATAATTCAACTCCAGAACATGGACTTCAGCCACTAGACCCTGCAGCCTTCATGGCGTAGACATCTTTGTTACCCCTTGGTGCATATCTAACACCGTAACTTGAAAAGAATAGGGGACTCTAAATATCACATAAGATGAATAATGATAAGAAGAAAGCTTTAATTCCCAGTGATCTTCCTAAAACTGTGGCAACTAGCCAATAAAACATGGAGATAAATAAGAGAGAACCCAAGGACTTTTGGCAACTTATGTAGTGTCAAAAACTGAAACAAAAAACACCAATACTCTTCTCCCCATCTTGGCATTTTGTGGTACTTTTTTTCTGTTAACCCAGTAAGTCTCAGATGAGGTTTACTATCTCTCATTTATTTGACATCTCTTATCTATAAAATAACATTTTCAGGATAGCTGCTATAAAAGTATGAAATCATCTTTACGGGTGCTTGGGTGGCTTAGTCTGTTGTGTGTCCAACTCTTGATTTTGGCTCAGGTCATGATCCCAGGTCATGGGCTTGAACCATGCACTGAGCTCTGCACTGAATGTAGAGCCTGCTTAAGATTCTCTCTGTCTCTCTGTCTCTCTCTCTCTCTGTTTCTCTCTCTCTTTCTGTCTCTCTCTCTCCCTCTGCCCCTCCCTCCAGCTTGCACTTGCTCTCTGCATATAAAATAAAAACAAATTTTTAAGTCTGAAATCATCTTTGTATTCCACATTAAATATAAAATGTTCCATAATTGTAAAAACTTTCATTATCACAAGTGAATTAAGATTAAAATAATAAAATAATTCAAGAAGACAGACTTCCTGTCATAATCTATAAGAAATTCCCAACTGCTTCTAAAGAAATAAATACCAACATAAATTATCTATAGAAGTATTATAGCAAAAAAAGAATTAATTCTACCAACAAAGAAAAAATGTATTTTCCCCATACACTAAAATCACACCTCAGGTGATGAAAATATTTGCAATATATATGAAAGAAAAAAGGGCTCGTATATATAATATAAAAAGATCAGTTACAAAGTGATAAGAAAAAGCCAACACAATACAAAGGTAGGCAAAAATCTCAATATACAAATTGCAGAGGAGCATGTGACTAATATACATATGAAACAATGGTTCATCTCTCTAGTAGTCAGGAAAGAATAACCTGAGGTAATTCAGATATTACTTTATATCCAGTAGAATGAGAAAAATAAGAAAACAGTGATTATGACTTATTTCTGAGTAGCAATGTGGGAAAGGATGTTAACATATCTGTGACACTATAAATCACTGTAGCTTTGAGTACAATATTCACCTATTAAATACAGAAAGTCATGTGCACCACATTATGGATAATGGTAAAAACTGGAATAAGCCCTATGCAGGTCAATTTTACAAATTCTACCAAAATTACAAAAAGGCATGACATTGTATATAGCAATTCCACTCTTCTTATGATAAGCTTGCATAGATGCAAAATAAGCTATGCATATGATCATTTAGAGTAGCTTTTTGTGATAGCAAAAGACTGGGAGTTATATAAATCCACACAATGTGCTATTTAGGAGTTTGTAAAAAAATGAAAATAAAATAAGCAAGTTTTCTAAAAACAAATATGAAATTATGTCTGATATTTTCTCCTTACTGGGGAAAAAATGCCATAATCTAAGGAAAAGAAAGAAAAATATGTATGTGTGTATACATAGGCTTATTATATATTGGAGAGATATCTCTGGAAGTCTACATAAGAAACTGACAATACCAGTTACATTGATGTACAACAATGCTAATGTACTTAGTGCCAAGTGAACTGTATACTTAAACATGGTAAATTTTATGTTATGTGTATGTTATGTGTATTTTATCACAATGAAATGATTTAAAATCTATGTCCTATATAAAAGTAAAATAATATAATTTAAAAATTATGTATGTACAAATTTACAAATGTAAAGTGTATTTATGTCCTACCAAGCTTATATCTGGGTATGTTCCCCCTTGGAAACACAAGTAAATAAATGGGGATATATTCAAGTTAGCTCATATACCATTATACTAAGAGGGAAAAACTGGAAATAGAGTAAATATCTCCGAGTAGGGGATTGTTTAATAAAATGTACCCAGATATTATAGAATCTAATACAACTGTTAAAAAGAATACATTATGAATGGATAAATAAACTACAGTACATCTGTACAATGAAATATTATTCAGTGCTAGAAAAAATTATCTATCAAGCCACAAAAAGATATTCAGGAAATATAAATGCATATTATTAAGTGAAAGAAGCCAATCTGAAAAGGCTACATACTGTTTGATTTCAACTATATGACATTCTAAAAAAGGCAAAACTGTAGTTATGTAAAAAGGTCAGCAGTTGTCAGGGATTAGGAGGGATGCAGGACAGAGGATTTTTAGGGGAGTGAAACTATTCTGTGTAATACTATAATGATGAATGTCATCATACATTTGTCCAAATCCACAGAATGTACAGCAGGAGTGAAGCCTAATGTAAACTATAGACTTTGGGTGATAATAATATGTCAACATTGATTGTAACAAATGTACCACTCTGGTGAGGCGTGTTGATGGTATGGGAGGCTATGCATGTGCAGGGTCAGGTGATATATGGGAATTCTCTGTAGTTTCCACTTAATTTTGCTGTAAACCTAAAACTGCTCTAAAAAAACCAAAAGTCTACTTTAGAAAAAATTCTAACAGAAAAAAGAGGAAGAAATGAAAAAAAGACATTAATCTATGCTAGTTGACATGTAAAAGTTTCCATGATACACAAAAACAAGGCACACAAAGTGTTTTTTGGCAGCATCAATGCTTCTAGAGAGAGAAACTGGAAAACCCATGTAAATGTAAACATCTGTTTTAATGATTCAAAGAGCTGAGGCAGCAACAAAGCTAGTTACTTGGGTAAGTTTTCAAAGTGGGGAGAACCAAAAAGAAAGGAGCTTTTGATGCCCAGCTCATCTCCTTTCTCTGGAAGCATTTGCCAATTCTATGATAGAATTTAGAGTCTGATAATCTGGGTTTAGTTTGATCAGAGGGCCACAACTGGGGAAAGACAGATAACAGCTTTGGGTGGTCTGGAAAGCCTAATGTAAACATTGGAGAATTGAGGAACCTTAAATGTATACTCCCCTTTGAGAGAGAGTCATTGGTATATTTTGACGCTTCGTGACACAGAACACTAGAGTTTTAGATAAAAATATCTAAAACACGGAGCAAAATGTCCTGCCTTATCAACAAATTCATGAGGGGCAAGAATCATAGTAAACACTCCAAGGTTTCAGTTGAAAATCTTAGAGGGCTATGCTTCAGAAAAGGAAGCAACGAGAGACAGACTGAAGCATTCAGCCTCTACTCATTTTAATCCCTGAAAAAAATTAGGTGGAATATTTTTTTCTGCTTTACTTGCCAGGATATTATCATCTGGTGACTCTAAAAGTTTTCATACTCCATGTCTGGCATTTAATAAAAAATTACTTAAAAAGGTAGGTTCATAATGGCCAAAGTAAAAGGAAATAAACAGACACTAAAAATAGATTTGCAGGTGATCACGGTATTATGGACAAGAACTTCAGAATAACTACAATTGATATGTTCATGAACACAGTGGAAAAGATGGACATGATAGATCAGATGAATAGAAATAAAATTTCTCCAGATAATTAGAATTTATAAAAACAGATCCAATAGATGTTCTGTAATTGAAAAACATAATCTCTGAAGTTCAGAATTTAACAAATATTTTAAAAATCATATTAGAGTGCGCCTGGGTGGCTCAGTCGGTTGAGCATCCGACTTTGGCTCAGGTCATGATCTCACAGTTAGTGAGTTCGAGCCCTGTGACAGGCTGTGTGCTAACAGCTTGGAGCCTGGAGCCTGCTTCTGATTCTGTGTCTCCCTCTCTCACTGTCCCTCTCCCCCTCACGCTCTGTCTCTTTCTCTCAAAAATAAATAAACATTAAAAAATTAAAAAAAATCATATTAGAAATTGGATAATGAGCTGGAAAACAGATCAATAGACAGTACCCAATTAGAGAGGAAAAGAATATAAAATAAAGGATAGAGTACAAGAGAAATGTGGGCACAGCGGAGAGACCTATGTAACTAAAGTCCCATAAAGAAGAGAGAAAGAATGAGATTGGAACAGTACTTACAAAGATGATGACTAAGTATATTCCAAATTTGATGAAAAGCTCTAGCCCAGGAAAATCTGTAAACTATGGGAAAATGACTGAAAAGAAAACCACCCCTGGGTGTATCATAATCAAATTGCTGAAAATAAAAAAAAAAATGAAGAGAAAATCTTAAAAGGCTATAACAACAACCAAAACCAGCTCAATTAAAAATTAGGCAAAGGATTTGAGCTGACATTTATGCAAAGATGTACAAAAGGCAATAAGCACATGAAAAGATGCTCATTAAAGCACTCATTAAAGGATAAATGGAAATTGAAACTACAATAAGATATAATTTCATATCCATTAAGATGGCTACCATCACACGCACACACAGGTACACTCACACACACTCACACACAAACAGGTGTTAGCTCAGATGTGGAAAAACTGGCTTGCTTTTTGCACCATTGGTGGGAATGTAAAATGGTGCAGCCACTATGGAAAACAATACGGCAATTCCTCAGAAAACTAAAAACAGAATTATCATATAATCCAGCAACTCCACTTCTGGATATATACCCAAAAGTATTGAAGGCTTGGGTTTAAAGAGATATTTGCACACCTATGTTCATAGCAGCAATAATCACAATAGTCAAAAAGTGGAAGCGACCCAAGTATTCATCAACAGATGAATGGGTAAACAATATGTGGTATATACATGAAATGGAATATTATTCCATCCTAAAAGGAAGAGGATTCTGACATATGCTACAACATGTGCAAAACTGAAGGACATTAATGTTGAATGAAATAAGCCAATCACAAAAGTACAAATACCATAGGATCCCACTTATATGAAGTTTCTAGAGTAGTCAAATTCAGATAAAGTAGAATGGTGGCTTCCAGGGGCTACAAGACATGTAGGAAGAAATGAAAGACAGACATGTTAGAATTGTTGTGAGAACGGCAGTCATGTGAGAGCAAAGAAGGAACACAGGAGAAGGACTGGGCTTTTCCCAACAGTGGCAAATGGAGTATTTGTCAGCCTACTATGGGAAATCATTTATGAGATTACTACATGAAATAATAATGGGCCATATATAATTGATAGGATTACCCTGTAAGAAAGAGTTCTTCAACCAAAATACATTAAGTTGAATTAGCTATTCAAATCAGAAGTTTCAGGGAGTTATGATGATATTCTGAGAATAAGCAAATCTGAATTAAAAATATGAAACTATGCAAGACAAATCTGAAAAACATAATTCTATTATTGGGATTGATATATGAAGGAGATAAGGTAAAGAATAAAGGTGCTATATTGGAAAGGATTCACAAATTCATCTGGCCTCCAAAGTTGGATTATCTCCATGGGGTTCCTAAGCACTGACAGATATCTCAAAGTTTTTTCTCATTCAGTCATCCTCCTCCAAGGCGTCTCAGCAGTGTTTGACATGGCTAACCTCTATGAATATTTCTGCTTTTGTTTCTTTAAAAAACAGAACAAAATACTGGAAGCCAGTTTTCCTCTTACTGCTGACCACTGCTCAGTTTTTGTGGCTGATTCCTCTTTCTCTAAGCAGAATTTTGATGACTGAATATTGATCCTAGGAACTATACCTATGGTAATATTCCCCTTCCACTGTGTACATGTTTTCTGCCTGGTGAAATCCTGGTGGCTTCAACCACTGAGTCTATTCAGAGAAATCTTCTAGTCCTACCTCCAGTTCTGCATTTCCACCAACCCTGAGATGTCCCCATTTTGCTATATGCTCCAGGCACCTGAACTTCACATTCTGAACTAAAGTTACCATTTTAACATCCTCTACTGAAGGTAAACTCCTCTTCTCTTAATGCTCCAGATTTCAAATAATGGGGTCACTATGCATCCAAATGAAGTTCCTATAGAATCCAGTGAAGAAGGTATTGTTTCAAATCAAAGTCCTCCTCTCTCTCTCTAATGCCATCACTTTAGTTTGAGTCCTAAGTTCCCCAGCAAGTGTCAGTTTCCTGGGCTCCCACCACCAGACTTTCTCATCTTGCAGAAGTTTTTCTTTTTAAAAATAATTCTTCTTTTAAGTTCTTTAATTCCTTTTAAATTATAGTCTTCTTCATTTCCTTCTGAGCTGAAATTGATGCTATTACCAAGGCATTTCTAAACCCATTTTCAGAATTTTCTCTCCTTTAATACAAAGACAGCCCAACTGAACTATTTAAAAGTCTGAATTTTGAATTTCAAAATTCTTACACCTTATAGTGTAAGCTTGTATCACTGTATGACATCCTAAGATAAAAAGTCTAAGTTTATAAACCAGATTCATTAGGCTTTCATTCATGCTTTTTTATCTCTGAAGTGTTTTTTGAGTTGTTGTTTAGCATTCTTCTTATCAAAATATGTGGTTTCAATTGTATAAACATTTGATATAATTTGTATGTGAGGTGTTTATCAACCATGATTTATCATTTATAAAGCCTTAACAAAAAGACTGAAAGGGAAGAAACTTTCTTTGGCTTATATAATTCTTTAGGAATCTGTACTGTTAAGCAATTGAAATATAATTTTAAATGATGTCTGTAATTATAGAAATTTCTACTACTATAGGATTTTAAATTAAAATACATATATAATTTCTAAAAGTTTTGATTGTGGATACTGCCATAATTTCTTATAGATTTTTCTTTGCAGATATATCTTAATCACCATCCATTGAAAAATATCTGTTAAATTAAGAACTAATTATATTATTATCCTGAAAAATACATGTATATTATGTATATATGTGCATATAAATATGTTTATGTGTGTGTATATGTGTAATTTTAACATGTAAAATCAGTTTCTAAGTGCAGACTTAGTTCCTTAATCCATACCAATGAAAGACTTGATGCAAATACTTTCTAAAATGAGTTTAGTTTTAACATTTTCTGATTCTATTACAATCTCCAAGATGCATTTCAGGAGAAAGAATCAGCTTCAAACACTTTAATATGGAACAATGAGATTTTCAAAGATTCTTGTTGCCATTCAAATAATCTTATTTACCCTTTCCACATTCTTAAGTCTTTTTTAAAATCCATTCATCCAAACATTACATGCTTTTATCATTGAACCTCCTATTTCATTTCTTGAAAATGTCAGTGAGTACTGATGAAGGGAAAGTTCCTACTTTATGTCTGGATTTCATTTGATATCACCTTGAAATTTTAAAATGTAACCTTCAAAAGTGAATGTAACTTCATTCTCTTTCTTAAATCATGATTGTATTATAATTCCTATTAATGGTTTAGGAGAGGAATTAATACATTTATACAGTGGTTGAATGTGTTGCAAGATACAGGGAGATTATCAGTCTTTTCAGAAAGGAATATATTGTTGAATTAGGTCTCTAAAAATAAGACCTAGGAAAAGACACAATATTTAAACTCATCTTTTTGACCAAAATCACTTCATTATCATTGACCAAAAATCTGTTTCCTGAAATCCATAGTTACCAATTTTCTTCCTAACTATTTTTGTGATGTAATATAGTTAACACAAATACTACTAAATATGAATTTAAAATTACAAGGCTATTTGTAATTATAGAGTAAAATTCCCAGAACACTACTGAATTCTATATACTTAAGCATAGTAAAATAACATAGTATCTACTTGCTAGTTATTCCTGTCTCTGCAGACTTCTAGGTTGTGACCACTTTGACTTGCATTTTTTTCATGTAGCGGGCTCCTTTAAAAAAAAAAAAAGAAAATTTAAAAAATTTTAATTACTGTACTTATAAATTGACAAATGCATCTAAATGAACATAATAAGCAAGAATGGAATGTGAAGAGCTTAATCAGATGTTTTTCTAATTGTCAGATTACACATCTTAATCAGAATAATTCCACAAACACTACCATTTTAAATATTTGAGCTTTGAATATATAAATTCAGTGTGGAACAAAGAATGATAATATTGTCCAATATTCCTTCTAAAAACAATTCTGTTTCTGCGAGGAAAATTCTTTGTATAGTGATTTTCTTCCTTGTGTGTTTGATTCCTAATAACTACATAATAAATGTGAAATGTTATTTTTACCTTGTTTTTAAAAATTACAGAAACAGAATTTCTTTTAAAATATTTCATAATTTAGATTCTTACAGGTAAGAGTTGCCTTTCCTCTAATTATTTTGAATGAATAAAGTTTTATGTTCTCACTATTACACCTTCAACCCTGATTTGGTAATTCCCAGTGATCATTAAAACAAAGTGCTTTGACACTGGCACTTATTACGTGTGTGGATACTCACAGCTTAATGTGTTTGATATAGTACAATGAAAATAACCCAGCCTAGAATACCCATATGCATTTGTAATAATCAAATTTATTTTTTTAAAGTGACTTTAATGAGATTAATGCACATACGCCCATTTATTTAGTATTGTAGTTTGCACTCGATATGTTACAACCTATGGTTGACAGGGGAAATAAAGAAGAAAATGACACCTTGAAATTATTTGTTTGAATACTTAATGTAAAGGCTTCATATTTATAAAACCCAAGAATTTCGATATAATTATTAAATATGTAAGTCAGGACTATAAGGTGATGAGGGAACCTAGGGCAAGCTGAAAGGCCTCAAAGGCTCTACCCCGTACCCCCAGGTGGGATATGTGTGATATTCCTGGCTGCCCAAGAACAAAGGAAAGGAGAAAAACAAATGGGTAAGTGGTAGAGATCATAGTGCTGCAGGACTTAAGTCTCCATCACCCCTCCATAGTGATGTGGGAAACCAAAGTAGAAGGAAATGGCAGACAAAACGAAATTTCCTTCTAACCTGCAGCCCATTGACAAACACTTGAGGATGGCAGAATAAAACATTTCTCCTGGAACTCCCTACTGTCTTAATGCTAATACTTTGCTAGAGGGAAAAAATAACCTTAAGCTAGACAATAGCTAAGACTCCACTATACGGGGAGTCTTGTTTAGCATATGAAAATATCACTGAAAACTTCCCCTGGACTTTACCTCCCCCAACAACCGGTGTCTCCTCATGGTCCCAAGGCAGCTCTTCCAATTTACAGGTCCTATCCCCGTGCTTCAATAAAATCACCTTTTTGCACCAATGACATCTTCAAGAATTCTTTCTTGGCTATCAGCTCCAGACCCCATGAACCCCACAAACCCCACTGTCACCCCAAAAACCTCATCATATGGAACCTCCATTTATCAGTGGAACAGAGAAGGATTTAGTCGACACAGAGTCAGGCAGAGCCTGGTGTGTTTTAGGAGTCATAAAAGAAAGCTTTATTGATATTATTTAGTACAATTATCTAATAAAAAATTTGAAAAGGGGCATTAAAGGACTAAGAAAATATTCAAGATCTGTTTAATAAAGCCAATTGTACATGGTGACATTCAGGTACCAAAAAAATCTCTTCTTGAAATTAAGACTCTAAAAGATATTTCGGAAGATAAAAACTGTAATGAAATATATAAATAGCAATTAAAATGCTGGAGATTATGTTTATTTAATTGATGCAATTATTTACTTGTATAAAATGCATGGTTTTAAAATAAGGCTTAGCAAACCATATGTTTAGGCTACAGTAATTTTCTGATTATAAATGCAATATTGAAATGAAATAGAAATTAACAATTTTTGTAGTTATTCTTAATATTTTTGTCTTTTCATTTATACTAAAATTAAAAATGATTTACCTACCACCATTACAGGTTACATAATGAAATGCTTACAGCCTGCAATATAGTATACTGAATTCTGTAGAACTACACAGATGCAGTCTGATTCAATACCATTTAACATAGTCTAGAGTCTAGATTAGAAAACTAGAATCATCTATTGTAACTTCTTTATCTGTATAGCGGCGATAATAATTAACCTTAAGTGTCTCACAAATAGTTTTTAAAAAAATAATATAAAGTAAAGTAAGTTTTTAGTAGCTAAGCATACAACTTAGGAGATCTGTCTTTGCTATTATTTTGTTTTATTGTAACAAGTAAAATTATAAGCTTAAAATATACTATTCTAGTGCCTAAAAAAGTGATATATACTTTAAAATAAATTATTATATTATTGTTTTCTGTTTCCTTCTTGCTACTTTGTTGGAAATAAAAATTGTCCCTCTACTTCAGGCAGATTCCCTTTCAATATAATGAAAAAAAGTCTGAATTATTAATATTATTATTACAGTTATATTATTATACTATATGATCCCATAGTATAGTATGCTATACTATACTATTATAATAGTTATATCATTATATTATTATAGTATAATATATAGTTACGTTATTTTGAGAATGAGTAGATTTGCTTTTGTTATTTGCAAATCACTGGAATTGGGCCTTGCCATGGCTAGCTGGGCATGCACACTCAGCAGGAAATGGAAACAATGTTAGGAGGACACACACTCTTTTAAACACAGTATTTTATTTTACTTCTATAAATGACCTAATATACTTAGTTACAGATAAAACCACATTTTAAAAGCTGATGTTGAAGGGGAAAAAAGGAACTCTTTGGTTATAATAGAGACTAGCATACCAGCCTTGATGGCAACCTTTTACTAAATAACTTAAAATGCTTAAAAGAGAAAGAATTTTCCAGTGTGTGTGTGTGTGTGTGTGTGTGTGTGTGTGTGTTTTGTTTTTTGTTTTCTGTTTGTTTGTTTTTTTCCCAGCACTATCACTGTCCCAGTTGGTGCACTGTATGTTTGGCTAAGTGCCTGAGCCTCAGGTTAAAGTCCATTTTAAAAGACTTAGTGCAAGAGCTTACATATGGAAGCATTGTGTGCAAGTCTTTTGGAAGGTTTCTTGCTTCAGGGTACACTCATTTTTCGGTATTTCTGGTTTCCAGTTTTTCAGTCAACAGTCTGGCAATATAATCTACTCACTCAGTGCCTAAACTGTATGTAAAGGATGACAAAAACAATCCATGTTATGCATTAAATGGATGCTAATTATCACTAGCTAGTGCTCCTTATTACACCCCTTTTCTTCCCAAACTGTCCATATCTTTTGATAGTCTGAGCTGCACTAACCCCAATTTGACCTGCATTTTCAACTTGCTACTCAAAAGTACAAAGTGCATATGAAAAGTCCTTAAAGTATGGGTTACTACTTAAAATACAGCCTGGGGGGGCAAGTCTATATTCAGTTATGCTCTAGCCAGTGCGTCTCACTCTGTAGAGGCTGTAATATTTAACAAGTACTGATACAGCCTTTGAGCTATGACTATGCAGTAAACAGGCCAGATTTGGATGCTAAGCACTACAACTCCCAGCTTCACATTTCAATTATATTTAAATGATATTGCCTAATATAAGTGTTTAAATGTTCATTAAAATTAACCTTTCGTATCGAGAGGGCACGGTGGGTATTCTTGACAACACTAAAATTTTAGACATAGGTTTCCAACTACTACTGGATAAATGAAAATTCAGAGGGTTTGAAATGTCAAGAATGCTGTGAAATAGATACTGAATTGGCTAAGAAGTTTAACTCTGTCTCATGGTTAATGTTCTCTTAGTGTTTCTGTGATGTGATTACTAATAGTAATTAACTATTTAATGCCAGTAATGCCAGCTAATGAGGTACAGACTCTGCTTATCACAGAAACTTGATAATATCAACCCAGGAAAGACTTATGTGGCAGGGAACAAACTTAGGTTGAATTACAAGGTTAAAACAAATTTGAAATACCCACAGTCTGTTTTAGGAGGAATTTCATCACAGCCCTCCTTAGCAAGTGAAGGTATTTTGAAGGTCATCAGTATCTTTAGCAAACTCAGGATTTGTTGTCACACTTGCAAGTATCAACCTATAAGAATTCTAGGGGGAAGGCTTTCCAGAAAGCATGAGACCATACACTTAAAACTGGATTTGTGAGACCTGAGTGGAGCAAAGGATGTCTTAGTAGTGGCACTGTACGTCATTTGACTTTAAAGAAGAGCCTGCAAGTTCAGATATGAAGGCTTTTCAGAAACCAGAGGGCAAAACAGAATTTCCAGTATGAGACTAAGGCCTTCTAGATATCCTACCTGTGTAGGCTCTCAGATAAATTATGAATAAACCCTAGAAGAGCTGATCATCGAGGGGCAGTGATCCAAAGCAGATTTAAGTATAAACTGAGCCAGGATATGTTAGAAGTGCACACATTTTGCTACAGGAGCTGGGGTGGCGGGGCACTCGGCACAATCTGGAAGTATCTGGAAGGCTCTGACTCGGTGATCAGTCAGTAACTTAGATGCCCTGAGCATTTTATACATTTTATTAGATTTTAATTGAATTTCAATTTATAAAACCAAGATTCTTTAAGTTTCTTCCCTGTATATGTATTACTTTGAAGGCCAATAAAAAGACCAAATATGACAGCGCCTTGTGAATCACTATAAGCCTTTGTGTTCCTTTTATATTTACTCCCCTCTTCAAATCCCTTAAACTCTTCAGGGGGGAGGAGGAGGAATAGACAAGCATAGAACTGCTGATATTTGGGGTTTAATTTGTTACCATAGTATGGTCTGTTCTTCCTTTCTCATATAATATAAAAGTTCACAGGTGAGACAGACAGTAGACAATGGAATACAAAAAGCCAAAATTGCTTGGAAGGCAATAAACTGAGCACTTTAAACTGGAATAAAAAGAGAAGACCTTTTGCAGTATATTGGATCATAAGTATTTAGATGTGTTCCCTTCCCACCCCTCTTATTTCCATGGGAGGAATAAACCACCGATGCTGGGTTTGGCTCTGTGACTTGCTCTAGTCAATAGAACAGGTGCAAGTAATGGTGGACCAGTTCTGATTCTAGCCCTTAAAAGGCCTTATGTGTTTCTGTTCATACTGTTACACCTCTGCCATGTATAAAAACTATAAAATGAACATGTTCAGATTAGCCCACTGGTCCCAGGAGGAAAATGAGAAATATATGGAGCACATTGTAGAGCAGAAGCATCATAGAGATCAGCTGACTTCCATCTGACCTCCAGGCATGAACAAATCAGCAGAGGCACTGAGTGAAGCCCAGGCTGCCTTGACAGATCCCCAGCCAACCCCCAGACACTTGGGCTAAAAAAATGTTCATTATTGCATGCCACTGAGATTTTGTTGTTTGTTATGCAGTATTACTGTAGTAATAGCTAACTGATACATCTCAGATAAGGTGGTCAAGGAAGGCCTCACTGAGAAGGTGACAATTAAGCAGACACCTAAGGAATGAGAGAGACCTCTTTATGTAAACAGCTGATAATTAAATTCCAGGAAGAAAGATCAACATTAAAAAAGACACTAATGCATGTGGCATACTTTGAGGAACTAAATAATGGCCAGTATGCCTGAGCCTAATCAGCATAAAGGAGAGTAAACCAAGAATAGATTGAGACATAAGGAGGTGACAGGTCAGATGTTGTATACCCTGGTAGGAAATTAATTTTTAAAAATTTCAAGAGCCAATAGGATCTTTAGGTTATCTGTTTAAGGCTTGCTTAGAAGTGGAAAATGAGTTAGAAGAGAAGACAAGAAATACTTGAAAATGTACTTACAAAAAAAAAAAAGAAAATGTACTTACATAGCAAGCACATTGGTTTTACTTTAATTTTGTGCATTATATGCACAGTTGATCCTAGAACAACATGCATTTGAACTTACATTGCACATGTAAGTGTGGGTCCACTTACATGAGGCTTTTTAACAGTACAGTACTGTAAATGTATTTTCTCTTCCTTATGATTTTCTAGTAATATTTTCTTTTCTCTAGCTTCCTTGTTGGGAGAATACAGTCTATAACACATATAAAACACAAATATGTGTTCATCAACTATGTTATTTTAAAAAAAATTTAATGTTTATTTATTTTTGAGAGAGAGAGAGAGAGAAAGAGAGACAGAGTGTAGGGGAGGAGGGGCAGAGAGAGGGAGACACAGAATCCGAAGCAGTCTCCAGGCTTTGAGCTGTCAGCACAGAGCCCGAGGTGGGGCCCGAACTCACAAGCCATGAGATCATGACCTGAGCCGAAGTCCGACGCTTAACTGAGCTACCCAGGCACCCCTACTAATGTTATTGATAAGGGTTCAATTCAACAGTAGGCTACAGTAGTTAGGTTTTTGCAGAGTCAAAAGTTATATGCAGATTTTTGACTGCATGGGAGTGGGGAGTTGGTGTCCCTAATCCCCACACTGCTGAAGGGTCAACTGTATATATAGCAGCTTTGAGTGCTGATGGAGATCAGAGGTCCTTTCACATTTCCACTGCTACTGCTACCTGACAAGCCTAGTATGACAGATAATCTCGGACCAATCTTATAGAATGCTTTGCTGATCTCTCAGCCTACTTTTATTGGCCTAAAGTGTGTGTGTGTATATATATACACACACATATATATATACACATATATATATACACACACATATATATATATACACATATATATACACACACACACATATATATATATAATATATATATATATATATATATATATATATATATATTTTACCCAGTGGTATCTTTATGGCACCACTGCTTTCTTATAATATTCCATTGAACCACGTAGTCCAGCAGAGTATATAATGTGCAGTAAAGAATACAAAAGAATAGGGGCGCCTGGGTGGCTCAGTCGGTTAAGCGTCCGACTTCAGCTCAGATCATGATCTCACAGTCTGTGAGTTCGAGCCCCACATCAGGCTCTGTGCTGACAGCTCAGAGCCTAGAGCCTGTTTCGGATTCTGTGTCTCCCTCTCTCTCTGACCCTCCCCCGTTCATGCTCTGTCTCTCTCTGTCTCAAAAATAAATAATAAATAAATAAATAAATGTTAAAAAAAAAAGAATATAAACAGGCCATTGTAACTACATTTTACTGGCATCTCACATTGTCCTGACTGGGGTTTTATTGCTTTTTGTCAGCCCTAAAGCTATTGTCTGCTTCTTCACTGGTTTCTAGGACTGTAGCTTTAGCTACCTCCAAAACAATAATAAAGTCTAGAGATGACTTTCTAAAACATTTCATCATGCATGCTTGACTTTGGGGAACAAGGGTGAGGAAACGGAGAACTAGCATTTACTGAGTACATATTCTGTTACAGATATTATCCTAAGTGGCTAGAGACGATATTTCTCTCAGATTGGTTTCCCCCTGCAGCAGATTCTGCATAAGGCATAGATTAGAGAATAAATGCTTTATTTAGGAGGCAATCCTATGAAACACCAGTTTAAGAGTAAAGAAGTGAAACAAGGAAGGGAAGAAAGCCAGTAAGTGGTGTTTAATGAAGCCAGTGCCACTCTGGGCAACTTAAGCTGTATCTGTATGGAATATATGTCAGGTGGGTATGGGGTGGGTGGTGAGGAAGGTAAGCTATTTATTCCCTCACTCCCATCTGTCAATGACTGAATCTGCACTGGGAGGCATCCACTCCTATGTACTTCCAGGCTGCACTGAACACTTGCTGGAAGAATGTTCTCAAGAGGATTCAACAGTGTTTGCACTTAGATACCATGGGCACACAGTAGAATGTTAAGGATCAAGAGGACATGGATGGGTCCCCCGCAGCTACAGAAACTTTTTCTTGTTTATTCTTATTTTTTTAATTTTTAAAGTTTATTTAAATCCAAGTTAGTTAACATATTGTATATTAATAATTTCAGGAATAGAATTCAGTATACCCAGTGCTCATCCCAACAAGTGCCCTCCTTAATGCCCATCACCCATTTAGCCCATCCCCCTACCCACCCCCCCTCCAGCAACCCTCAGTTTGTTCTCTGTATTTAGGAGACTCTTATGGTTTGCCTCCCTTTCTATTTTTATCTTTATCTTACTTTTCCTTCCCTTCCCCTATGTTCATCTGTTTTGTTTCTTAAATTCCACATATGAATTATGTCACCATTTTACAGAGGCTTTTCCTGATCACTTAATTTAAAAATACAAACCCCAGTTCTCTGTCATTTGTTCCTTTCCTTCTAAGCCTATATCACAATTGTTCACTATTTTTTCTTAAACTAAAATCAAATGATTACAACTTTAATGTTTATTTATTTTTGAGAAAGAGAGAGACAGACAGAGCGTGAGTAAGGGAGGGGTAGAGAAAGAGGGAGACACAAAATCTGAAGCAGGCTCCAGGCTCTGAGCTGTCAGCACAGAGCCCAATGTGGGGCTCAAACCCACTAACCAACCATGAGATCATGTCCTGAGCTGAAGTCGGATGCTTAATCAACTGAGCCACCCAGGAGACCCACAATATATTTCTGTATTTGTCCCTAGTATGTGAGCATATCAAGGTCAATAATGGAGTTCGTTTTTTGTTCAAAGACATCTAGTACAAAGTAGGAACACAGTATTTGCTGAATCTATTATTGAATGACAGCTCTATGAAGTAGGTAGTGTGATCTTCATTACTGACTGGGAATACTAGGGCCATATTGGTGGTGACAGTATTCCAATCCAGGATGGTCTGACATAAAATCCCGTACTGTGATAATGATACCATGCTGTTTTTCTATTTCTTGCCTCAGAAAATTCAATTATTTCCTATTTCCTGCATCATTAAATTTAAATTCCTCTGCCTAACTTTCAATTCCTTCTATAATCTGGCTAGTTAGATTATTCGTGCGTCTTAAAAAAATTGTGCATAAATACATTATAGGATGAATGAAATGTTGCTTAAAGCCACATGTAAAAATGACTTACAGGCTGCTTATTGTCAATAACTAGCTTAATATGAGAAAACAGTGTGATCTGGCCTCCAGAAAGTCCAATATAAAAGGCTAAATGAGAGGTGCCTGGATGGCTCAGTTGGTTAAGCGTCCCATTCTTGATTTCAGCTCAAGTCATGATCTGAGCATTGTGGGATCAAGCCTCATTGGGTTCTATACTAGGCATGGGGCCTACTTAGGATTCTCTCTTCCTCTCCCTCTGCCCCTTACTCATTTGCACACACACATGCTCTCTCTCTCTCTCTCTCTCTCTCTCTCAAAAAAATAAAAATAAAAATAAAGGCTCAGTGAATGTAAATATAATATTTAGAGCAGCCAAAGGAAGGGTGTGAGTGCTGGTGGAATGCAACACTGTTTCTGAGGCCAAAATGACTGGAACTCAAAGTAACTAATGATAGAACAGCAAATTCCTTTTATCCATGCATAGGTAAGCGATTTTGCTTTAGATAGTTGGGCCTGAACGAAAACCATACAACTATACAAGCAAAACAGAATCAGGAAGGATGAAGCCAAAAAATAAGAGAATAAAAAAAATACCCACAATGTATTCCTACTTATATTTGCTAAGAATGTATAGATGCTTTCATTTGCATGATCTCATTTAAGCCTTAGGACAAGGACATCAATATGGCTGTAAGACCTGACAAAAGCAAGAAAATAATTTAACATTCAGTCTTGCAGTAAAGAAGCAACTGAGCACTAGAGTAAAAATTCATATAAGAAATAACTAGGTGGTAATATAACCAATTTTTTTTTTTGAGGAAAGATGTTGTAGAATGCATTGATTGATCAAAATATGTGAAGTATTTTCCCATGCTATCAGGCTCCTTCTGTAGGTGCCTCCTCTCATGGGAGGATTATAGCTCCTGCCCCAGCAATGTTAGCCCAGGCCGTGTGACTCACTTTGGCTAATAGAATATAAGCCATGGGAAAGCTTTACACCAGCTTGTGCTACACATACTCGTGCTATGTGCTGTCCGTGGCAAACCCTAGCTACAAGCTCCATGTTTCTTTCTAGATTCTGCAACAAAGAGAAGGCAGAGCTGAGCCCCAGCCAATATGTAGCCAACGTGTAATGGTGGTGAAAAATAAATTTTTGCTATTTTAAACACTAAGGTTTGGGGTTATTACTGGAATGGTAAAAGTTGTGTGAGAAGAAGTAGGTAAAAGTGTCCTTCTAATTCTGGGAAAATTTACAAATTAAAAATTGAGATCATGAAGAAAACCACTTTCTATTCATAATTTTGAGTTTAACGTAGGAAAAATTTATAAATGACATTAAAAGTGCTTATAATATTTAAAAAAATTGACATATGAGGGCATAAGAACATGTGATTCCAAACAAAATGAGAAATGAATTATTGAGTTGTAATGTGATGGGGAACAGAGTATGCCACTTTGGCATGTTAATTATTTTGAATTAAAGTTACTTCAGAACAGCTGGTACAAAAAAGACACTCCGACTCTCCTTTGTCTCCCGAAAGCAGGAAATAAACTTTCTCATGTGAAAGGTACCCTCACTGAACCAGAAGAGTGGAAGGTCTTCTTACACCCAAAAATAGGGAATTATAGGGCTCAGGAGGCAGTACAAACAAATCTTGTTACTTCTTCACTAATTTACTACCCTAAGCCCAAACCTCTTTGTCAGTTCTTTACAAATGTATTCTTTGTCTATCCTTTCTTTTGTCTACAAAATTAAATTCATTTTTCCCCTGTTAATTTGTCTATGTCAATTTAATTACTAGGCCAGACAAAGCACTTGCAGGGGAAGAAAGGGAAAGTTTCCTGCCCCTATACATGTTTATTTGAAATGTGTAGGAGAATTTTATTTACTTGGTTAACAATAGTACTGTGATGCCTAAAAGAACTTAAAATATACTACATTTATACATTTAATTGATTACATTTGCAAGAGTGGTTTAAGTGCTTAGGGAGGTTTTGCATGTTACATCACAGCTTGAAGAACGTAATTGAGGAACATAAAATGTATTAGATTTATGAAGAAAATAAAAATGTTTTAAAAATTTAATAGATTTTAAATAATAAAGTTTTAAACTAATTGGTAAAATGTACCAGATTTATAAATAGAGGAAGATTTGTATGTTTAGCTTTAAAAAAAAGTACTGAAAAGCCAGGTTTAAATGTAAAAAAAATTTAACTTATAAAATAAAAATTAATTTAAAATTGCAAATAGCCATAAATAGTCTTGACTGTGCAGAAAAGTCTTCCTATAATATTAAAACCTCACAATAACAGAAGTCACTATGAAGCAGTACCATATTTCCCATTTTATAGATGAGGAAATAGAGGCATAGAGGAATTAAAGTTGCCCAAAGCCAAAATTATGGTAATTTACTCGATTTAATAATTCCACAAATTGCAAAATAGCTTTCAAAGGCTTCCTAAAATGTACTTTGTTCTTTTTTGTACCTTTAAAATATTAATGCGTGTTTACTTATAAAAGTTTTCTAAACTGTCAGGTTTAAATGAAGTACTAGCTATTACAGATATTTGCATATTGGAAGAAAATTATTCTGTCTGATTTTTCTGTTGACAATTAAAAAAAGTAAAAAAAGAGAGAAAACATAAAAAGGAAAAGAAAGAAAAAACTTCTTAAAAGACTGGCATTGAATGAATCTTTTTGCTTCCTGGAAGAAAGGCAACAGTGGAAAAGCACAAGCTACAAATTTTGGTAGTCAGTTTCAAGGAAGCTCATTAATTCTGATCCTAAATTCTTAAAGGGTGTTAATTTGTTGATTTATGTACCTTTTAACCAAGAATACCTCTAAATAAGAACATAACCAAATCCTTTACTTTTTCAAGTTTAAGAAGAAATGGAAGAACTTTTGATAAATCAAACAAAAGTGATTGTCAGATGCATGATCACCTCTATACTTTTATATTGATAGCCTTTTGTGATAAATCAGTGTCATTAGTTAAAGAACAAGTCTCACAATGAAGTTTATTTTACCATATGCATTATACACGTGAGACATAGGCACACACACACACAAACACATTTATACCATCTTGAGGATCTGAAACATTTACATAATCTGTTGTATGATTCCCTTATATCAGAAATTTCAATTTATTCTTACATAGGTATATAAATATGTAACTAGTGTGCTATCATAAAAGACTCTAAAGTTATGGTATCCTTGGGTAAACAAGCTAAGAAGTGCAAATTTAAGATTAAAAAATAACCTTCTCAATTCTCATATTTCCATATAAAATTTGTCTAGATTTAACATTGAAATTTTAAAATACAGCACCAATTTTATGAAACAAAGGAAAATAAGATTTATTTGTTTTTGTTTTGAAGCATTAAACAACTAGAAAAAGTAATTATGTGGTCTTAACCATGTGTAATCTTTTTAAAATAAATATATATTTTAAAATTTTATTTAAGAGAGACAGAGAGGGGCGCCTGGGTGGCGCAGTCAGTTAAGCGTCCGACTTCAGCCAGGTCATGATCTCGTGGTCCGTGAGTTCGAGCCCCGCGTCAGGCTCTGGGCTGATGGCTCAGAGCCTGGAGCTTGTTTCCGATTCTGTGTCTCCCTCTCTCTCTGCCCCTCCCCCGTTCATGCTCTGTCTCTCTCTGTCCCAAAAATAAATAAACGTTGAAAAAATAAAAAAAAAAAAATAAGACAGACAGAGAGCACATGCACAAGTGGGGGGGAGGGGCTGAGAAAGAGAGAGACAGAGACAGAGAATCTCAAGCAGGCTCCACCCTCAGCTAAGAGCCCTATGTGGTGCTCCATCCCACAACCTTGGGATCATGACCTAAACCAAAGTCAAGAGTCAGACGCCCAACTGATTGAGCCACCAAGATGCCCAACCATGTGTAATCTTTAAAAATGATGCGAGGAGAGACTCATTTCACTGAGATTTTACAAGATAAAATAAATCAGGACAAGGTAAAAATAAAATGGGGTTGGTAAATCTGAGGTATTATTCATCTAAAACTTTTGGTATTTTCTCTTCAGAATCTTGCAGGGTCTCACAAGCACTAAAAAAACATTAAATAATTAAAGGCTGGATTGGATGGATCCAATCGCTGATGGATCAGTGAACCAGGGATTGGCCACCTCAAGCACTTTGCTTAATGATGGTGTAGGTAATACATAACTAGAAATATAAATGATGTCTATGCAATAACCATTGCAATTGATCCTAGGAGTAAAAGAAAAACATGTCTGGATAATGCTTGCCATAAAGCTGCTCACCCTTTCCTCACTGTTAGTGAATTTTTTTAATACAAAGGTCATTATGGCTATTAAGTACATATTATACTATGCCGAGAATACTGCCTACATTTCACATATCATCAGAAATATTCATCTCAATAATAAGTTTCCCAAGTGATATAATTATTTGTTTAATCAAAAATCTTTTTTTTTTTTGCATTATTTATAATCTTTAAGTTCACCTCTCTATCATACTCAGTCTTGATATCCTTCGATATGCACTGCGGTTCTTAAAAATTGGTAAATATAGCCTTTGAGCCAAGAATGAAAAAGTGAGCTTTTAATAGTCACTTTTCCGTTTTTCCTCTTTCCAATTAATTTTATAATAAGTTTAGTTAAGAGTTTGCCTGAAGGGGAAAAAAAAAGCCTGAAAAACTAAAAGCCTTAGAAAAAGCTTAAAAATCATTCTGTGGCCAATGATGCAGGAACTATTTATTGTTCCACCATAGATTATCCTTGGTAATACTGTCTAGCCAAAGTATTATTAATAACAGGATGCCAGCAGAAATGTTGCTGATCACAAAAGCTGTCATATTCACTGTCATCTGCAGTGCTTGGCTCCATAAGAGAGCAGTAAGAATTAATGCCCATTTTGACATGTTCTATCTTGCCTGACAGTAAACTGATAGGCATGTGACATGTCAAATACCAGAGGTGAAAATATATTCTTGATTAAACATGGTGTGTGATGACCCATGAATACATAGGTAACATTAGTCACTCTTCAGGATGCAGCCAAATGGCAGAACTAGTCACATATATTTACACATTGAAAATCAAGAAGGAAGTATTTAGCTTTGGTCTTGATGACAGGATGTTCGAACTCACACAAACTAAAGCAACACGATGCCTGGTTTGGGGGCATTTGTTATAAAAAATGTAAATTAACTTAAAAACAGAATTTAGAGCAAGACTTTCTGCACTTTGTACCATATGGATACACCATCAGTTCAAGTAGTTAAAATATGCAAAATGTCATCCTTCTTTTGGCCTGTACAATACTGAGGATGCCATTTTAGAATCTTTAAGTACAGATACCCTCTGTGTACCAATTTGAAAATAAATTAAGCCAACTCTTTCTAAAATAGCATGCTCCAATTAAACCTTTTTCTTTAATAGAACCAGAGAATCTTCCAAAGGGGCTAGAATACATTCCTTGGTTTCAGAACCTTTATTTAATAGAAACAATTACTTATTCTACATATAAAAACAGCCTCATGTGGATCAGAGTTTTAGAGGTTATGGGTCCATCAACAAACTCCAAGGAACATGAATTCATATATATTCCACTGGCTTTAACATGCTATCAATGTAATGACTTTCTTTTTCATTTTAGCATGGGAGATAGATGAAACAACAAAAATTGAAGTGTGTGTATTTTTTTAATGCAGATTTATTCTGCTATTCATTAATTAACTCATTTAATAAGTAAGTTTATAGCAAGCATCCCCATGTGCCAGGCACTAGGCTGAGCACTGGTGATGCAGATGCAATGGAGGCACCATCTCTATCTCTACAGAACTAAGAATCTAGTGAAGCAAACTTCACAACACTACATTCTATCCAAAGTATTTCTGCTTTTGGTGGGTATTTTACACTAACTTTATTCCAATAAACCTGAAACATTTAAACTGCATTGGGTTATTCTCTTAATATATACTTCTTGGTTCTTTTTTTAAAATTTTTTTTTAACGTTTATTTATTTTTGAGACAGAGTGAGACAGAACATGAACGGGGGAGGGGCAGAGAGAGAGAGGGAGACACAGAATTTGAAACAGGCTCCAGGCTCCGAGGTGCCAGCACAGAGCCCGACGCGGGGCTCGAACTCACGAATCGCGAGATCATGACCTGAGCAAAAGTCGGACTCTTAACCGACTGAGCCACCCAGGCGCCCCTTCTTGGTTCCTTTCAATGCAACATTTGATTTGACAGTTTAGAGAAGAAGTTTCTGGAGGCTTTGTCTACACCTTTATCCATGATTTTAAAGCCAAAAGTACCATTAAAAAATAATAATTTGAACCAAATGCAAATCACCTGTCATTTTGCAGCCAGGGCTGCAATGGGTCAGAAGTCAAGGATGCCAGACATTAATAATAGAGAGGGAGCCAAAATGGGACATAGAAAAGTCATGAGCTCCAAACTGCAGTGGATACCTCCTGGGAATCATTTGACCAGTGAAAATTCTTTCTCTCTGGTAATGGCTGTAGTACACAATGCAGCATGACCCTGGACTTGGGGGACAGAGAATTGACTCAAACTGACTGGTCGTATCATTTCTCTGTTTACAAATAAAACATGAAATGGGGGAGATGGTGATTTTTAATCTTTGGATCTGAGTCACATTAATGCTGTCACTTGAGAGAGAATAGCCATGAATCCTAACTGAATTCCCTAGAATTTTGTAGGTCCCTGTCTTTTCTTTGTTTTGTTTTGTTTTCCCCTCTTCTTTCTTTTTTACTTGAGTGAGGAAGTTGAATGTATCAAGTTACTAGATGATTTCCCCCCCTGGGGCTAGCACTGCTATTCTATGAAGTAATGGAACCAACCTCATAGTAGGTAGAAATCTCTCGTGGCCTCACTGCTTTACTCTGGTTTTCCATCCAATGGTGTGGGGAAGGACATGAAGATGCCAGGTTAATATGGGTTTCTGTTAGCCAGCAGAAAAATGGGAAGTACTCACAAGTATAACAAGATGTTCAAATACAGAATTCAGTAGACGCAGAAAGATAAACACGATATTCCAAAGCCAAATCTGTGTACAGAATTTACAAAAGAATAATAATAGCAAATCATTATATAGTGTTTACTGTATGCCAGCAATTGTTCTAAGAACTTTATATATGTTAACTAATTTAATCCTTACCATTGTCTTCAATGAACAAAGTGAGGGACAGAGAGATTAAGTAATTTCCCTGAGTCACACATCTAGTTAAGCAGTAAAGCTGTTACTGAACACAGGTAGCTTGGCTACAGGATCTGTATTGTAAACTACTCCCAATTGTTCTATGCTACCTAATTTCAGGTTCTGCAACTTTTGGATATCCCAGCCAAATCAATAATTTATAAGGGATCAAAATATTGAAAGAGAAAGAGTTTATGAAAAGATTTCTTTGGAGAAGCTACTGGCATTTATGAATACTTTCCCCACCCAGGGGTAAGGATTCTTGATGTTCCTTCCATCACTTCAGGCTTGCTGAGTGAAGCATCTACGGAACCGTTCAGAGAGCTTGAAATATAGTCTCTGCAGTTGGAAACACACAAGACTGGTATTTGACTCATGCTCAGAGTGAGAATGCAGCATGTACAGCAGTTTATGGGAGGCTACATGGCTACCTCAGGATCTGTATGCATGCCCAACTTTTGAGCAAGAGATGTGTAAGTGTACCTGTCCATTGAAGTAGGGCACACAAAAGAGAGAACTCAGGTGGGGTCATCTTTGTTTATGTCCAATATGGCTGCCTAGAAGGACAGATGAACCCTGAGGCAATAACCTGGAAGCAAATTCTGAATTCCTAGGAATTGCAGAAGATGTTGCAAAGACAGAAAAGAGATGTTTCTGCAAAGACTAGGGAGAAGTTCTGCCAGTGAAGCAATTTGCCAAAGAAAAACCATGGAAATAACTACCCAAATAGTTACTTTTAACCTCTAGCCAAGCAAGATCTTCCATGTCACTTAAAGTTTCTCCACTTCCTTTTTTGGTCTTAAGAGGTTCTGACCACACCCACTTGCCTAAAGTCAAAAAACAGCTACAAATGGACTGGGATGTGAGGGAAGAAAAATCTTAAACTTGAATGAAGATTAAAGCATTAATCAATAATTTGTACTGACATAGTCTAATGACAAAATTGAGGTTGTGATTTGTGACTTAAAGCAATTACAATGCTGTCTATTCCCTAAGAGTGGATCAATACCATTAGGGTCCGAAGATGACTATCCCCTTTTAGAAGGATACAGGGAGACAAAAAATATAGTTGCATCTCAATTATATCATGAAATGTGGTTGCTCAACATATTGATTATATAGGGACGTCTGGAACAAAAGTAGAATGCAACATATTTGGTTGTAGGGATACGAGAGGATTCTAGAAATTTTGTGCACTTTTCTATATGTTCCTGGAGAGTAGATTTAATAAAAGGAGAGTCAGGTTGGATTCTCAAATTATGGGAGGCTTCTTGTTGATTTATTTAATGGCAGCTTTGGATAGAGTCTTTGCTTTCTGGGGCATGGTTTTGAAGTCATTCTGGGTGAAGTATTTTGGCAGGAGGTCAATTTTGTCAGGTACCAGAGAGGTGGCATCAACCTAAGAAGTATGGGGGTTGAAAACTAAATTTAAATAATATAGGAAAATCTGTATGGTGTTATGGTACCTCATGGATGGGTAAGTCTTATCAGGAGAAGCTTTCTGGGTTGGCTTTTCATTCTGAAGCAAGTGTTCTAAGTATTGGCATGCATCATGGCAGACTGAATGGGGATAACTTCTGCCAGAGACAGTTCATGGTTATAAGTGACATAGGAGTGTAGTAGGAGAGGAGAGACTTATTGTTTACTTCTCAGATTCCATTTTTCCTAAACTTTCCTAAACTTCCTAGGCACTTGCCCCATTCTCTTTTCCATGAATATAGAGGGTTCTTTCTTCAGAAAGAGCATAGATGCAGAGCTCGGATCCTTACCCTCTCTTCCTCCTAGAGCCTGCCTGTGAAAATTTGGTTTTACCCTCCAAGGCCTCAGCTGTACTACAGTAGGCCACATGAGATGAGGCTACATGGGTTAATTCTCAGACTGTAGCCACGTACTTGAACCACATCCAACAATGTCAGTTTTATCAACAATAAACATAAATAGACAAAAAGTAGATTTGGGTGATTTAAATTATACCTGGAGAAGTTTTTGATGGGACCAGGGCATATGACTATGGGCTTTCAGCTTTAACAAGTGAGCCATGCAGGATTTGATTTAGGCACTTGTTATAGCTCGCAGCAGTTTTATTCCCAAGGAAGTGGTTGTTTTTGTACAGGTGGAACTATTTTATCAACACTGTACTGGCCCTGCTGACGTTAGTGGATAGTAGCAACAGGGCTTGTGTTACTAATGTATGACCTGAGCTTTGGGTTGAATAAGCACATAAGCACTGTCCATGGTCTTATAATACAGAGAACACTCATTGTGGAGGCGCTCACAGTAGAATGGTGAATCTGATTAGTAAACAAATAAAAAGTAAAATGGAGCCCTTAGAATAATGAGCATATGCCCTTTCCTAGGTGGAATTGAAAAAGATAACAAACAAGTCAGTGAAATTATTGCATACCTAATGGATATACAAAGAAATAATAAAGCCTGCATTTGGAACACATAGCCTTTAAGAAGTGAGTTTGTGTAGGGTATCCAGAATGAATTGCAGTGATGTGAAAAGAGTCTTCAGTTTTATTATCAGAATAGAAGCAACAACAAAAAAATAAAAACAAAATACAGGAAAACTAGCTTATTCCTTTGAAAAAGAGATTTCCTTAGGAGAAATACTGAAATCATATGGGATAGATTAGACAGATATGAAGCAGAAAATGGTATCTTGAAGGCTGAGAGAAACAAATATTAAAAGGAAATGGGCAGGGGTGCCTGGGTGGCTCAGTCGGTTGGGCAGGTGACTTCAGCTCAGGTCATGATCTCACGGTTTGTAGGTTGTGGGTTCGAGCCCCACCTTGGGCTCTGTGCTGACAGCTCAGAGCCTGGAGACTGCTTCAGACTCTGTGTCTCCCTCTCTCTCTGCTCCTCCCCCACTCATGCTCTGTCTCTCTCTCTCTCTCCCCCCCAAAATAAACGTTAAATTTTTTTTTAAAGGAAATGGGCAGACCCAGCTCTGACTAATCTTAAAAAGCCAAGTAGAAAAGTAGATGTCTCAGCTGTATAAATCAAACAATTGTGACTGGATCCTAAAGAAATCTAACCAAAGCAGGGTGATAGAATTTGAGAGAGCAACCTAGAATGAATCCTTGAGATAGGGCAGGATCAGAGGAACTGAGGATGTGGCCTTTTAAATGTGTGGATGAAAAGTTCAGAGTGACAGCTATTGGGAATTACAACTTGAAGAATAGAGAACTATACCAAGGGTCCAGAAAACCTGGACAAATTTAAGGGTAGGAGGCAAAAAACCAACACAAAATATTTAAAGCATTCTTGGAGGAGTTTCAAAGTGATACAACCATTAGAGGTAATGGTACAGGTAATGCCTTGCCCTTGGGTAACATTCCAGAAATTTAAAGAATCAGCATTTTAAAGAAAGATCCAACAAAGGGGTGCCTGGGTGGCACCTTGATTAGGTGACACCCAGGCACCTCTTTTTTTAATTAAAAAAATTTTTTTTGATAGAGAGAGTGTGCACATACATGAGTGGGGGCGGGCAGAGAAAAAGGGGGACAGAGAATCCAAAGCGGTCTCTGTGCTGACAGCAAAGAACTGGACATGGGGCTTGAACTCAGGATCCATGAGATCATGACCTGAGATGAAGTCTGATGCTTAACCAACTAAGCCTCCCAGGCACCCCAAGTGTCCAATTCTTGATTTCAGCTCAGGTCATAATCTCACGGTAGTGGGATGGAGCCCAGTCTGGGGCTCTGTGCTGGCTGTGTAAGCCTGCTTGAGATTTTCTCTCTCCCTCTCCCTCTGCCCCTCCCCCACTCATGCTCATGTGCACCCACAGGTGCTCTCTCTCTCTAAAAAGAAAGAAAGAAAGAGGCAAAGAAAGACAGAAAGAAAGAAAGAGAGAGAGAAAGAGAGAAAGGAAGGAAATATCCAGCAAAGAAAGACGACATATTAAAGAGGACATATTATAGGAAAAGGCATGCAGAATAATAAGAGCTCAAGTCCAGGCTTTAGCCTGATGTTACTTCATGGGAATCTTCCTGGGTGGGATTATCCAACTCAGGAAGGAGGTCATGGATATGATTTGTTTAAAGACTGAAGGCTTTGAAAGACTCAGTACTTACTGATTTCATATCTCATATGGGAGACCTCACAAGACAATATTTAAAAAATATATTAGAAAAATATATATTTGCATCCAAAAGCAATGAAAAACAAAACAGAACAAAAGGCACCAATAAGTAGTACTAGTTTTACACTGTTAAAGAAAGAAATAGATCAACTAAAGGCACAACTTAAACTCTTAGAAACTCAACTGAGGCCCCCTGAAAGTTGCCAGATTTAGCACAGAAAAATAAAGGACATTCTGATGGTTAATTTTCTGTTAACCTGACCATCAACCTAGCCACAGTACCCAGATATGTGGTCAAACATTATTCTGGATGTTTCTGTGAGGGTGTTTTTAGATGAGATTGACATTTAAATTACTGGACATTAAGTGAAGCAGATTGTCACCCATAATATGAGAGACCCTCACCTAGTCAGCTGAAGCCTTTTATAGAAAAAGATTGATCTCTGAGAAAAACCAAATTCTGTTACCAGATGGTTTTTAGACTTGTCTTGCAACATTGGCCCCACCTTGAGTCTCTTGCCTACCAAGCTACCCTACAGATTTTGGACTAGCTAGACTCCATAAGCATGTGAGCCAATTCTTTAGTAAATCATACACACACACACACACACACACACACACACACACACAAACACACATACATACACACAGGGAGATCTATACACAGAGATCTATCTGTATCTACAGATATAGATATCTATGCCTATGCCTACAATTAGATATAGTGTTAAAAATGAAACAACAAGCCCCAAATGGAGTCATTTGCCCCCGCAATAGCACACCAAGACTTAATTACAGTTTCAACCTCTCCCAGGAATGTGAGCTTTTACCAATCAATCTAAAATCTCCAGAACAGCACTAATGAGGTAATCTGTGTGATAAAAACCCTGCCATCCTTTCCCCCCACAAAAAGATGTGACAATCCTTTCTTGTCTTTTGCTAATAACCTCTTGCCCCACACTTCTTATATAAACCTCTTTTGTACAGTTCCTCAGAACATCTCTCTACTTGCTGGATGGGATGCTGCCCAATTCATGAATCACTTAACAAAGCCAATTAGATCTTCAAATTTACTTGGTTGACTTTTTTTTAAACAATAGATAGATGGATATATTATTGTTTCTGGTTTTCCGGAAAACCCTAATACAGACACTCAGTTACATTTCAGATTCACATAAGAAATGAGTAATTGCTACTATAAATGTGCCCTAAATACTGTCTGAGACATACACTAAAAAATTATTTATTACTTATCTGAATTCAAATTTAACCAGGTGTCTTGTATTTTATCTGTCAACCTTACTCTAAAAGGAATAGAACACTATGTGCCTATGTCACTTCTATCAAAAAGATACAGTAGAAAGAAACTCTACTCAAGATCTATCTGGAACAATATAATGTGGAGGAAAGCAAGTTTCTCCAAAGAGGAGGCATTTACCCTCATGAGGTCTTCAGAGGCACACAATTCAGCCGTAACAATGGCTGCTTTTGGTCAGGAACATGCTGAGGTTAATTCCCCACAAGAGACAGGCAAGAATGACAGCGGTTGTACAGGTCTAAGAAATTCCACAGCAATGCACATGGCCGTGGCCACTAGGCTTCCAGGATCAAAGACACTTGCTCACCAGACTGTAAAATACATGCCATTAGACAGATGCAAATTCAGTGCATTGCTGGCACTCAAAGAGTGCCAAAAATTAAAATTAAAAGTTTGGAAATGTTTCATGGGAAAGAAAGGCACTCTGATGATTACAGTGTTCATCATTATAAATTTCTAAGTTTTGGAAAAAAACCCACTCTCTTAATAGCCTCTGAGAGAAGGTTATATATACAGGTGACATATCATAAATGCATCAAGCCAAAATTAATCTTTGGGGGTGTTCTCCCAGCTGAATTTAAATGCAGAAGTCATGGATTCTAGATAAGTAGTAGACTGGTGTGGCTAACAGCTTTACCTCCTTGCTTATATGACATCCTTTGTGTGAGGTTTATTCTATTCTCCCCACTTAAAATTGCCCTCAAATCTCTCTCTGGTCCTAACCCCCCATAACTTTGCTTATATTTTTCTACAAAATGAATCACCTTCTAATGAATTATTACTTATTTATTTTGGTTAATGTCTGTTTTCTTCAACTAGAATATAACTCTGTTGAGAATGGGAAAGTTTGCCTTTTTTGGTTTTTAAATTTTTGCTCACTATGTATCACAAGCACCCAGAACAGGGTGAGAGGTGCAAGGCAGGTACTCAATCAATATGTGTTGAATAAATGAGCGAATTTAAGCATATTGCAGAACCCTAATCACATAGGACATTATTTGGGATGACAAGTAGAACATGAAATGAAGTGTCAAGATTTTGTTTTAAAGTGGTCTTAGAGTGAAATTTATACTACTTCTCTCTGCCCCCAATGATCCCAAAAGGATCCACGGAAGAGTAGCACTTGATATCTGGTTAGAGACTGCCCTAATAAATCCCCCCCCCCCATTGTCTAAGGGCCTAAAGTTTAAGCCCAGTAGCTTAAGAGATAAAAACCCTAGGAAACATTGTAAGTGGAGATTCTTCTTATGCACTCATCTAGTTTCTGGGTGCAGAAATTTCCCCAGCACCCTTGACCTTTATTTCTTTTCTAACTCTTGTTAGGAAGTGAAGCAATTTATGTAATTCATAAATTTTGAAGGGGAAGTAGACATGTGTAGCCCAGTTTGTTCCTCCATGTTTCTTTGAGACGAAGCTGCTTCAGGAGATAAGCTACATTGATCTGTTCCTCAATGCTATAAATTTTTTAAGAGAAATTCCCCATAGAAAGAAGCGTGTGTTTTTTCCTTATTGCTGTGGCTGAGTAAGTACATATGCATACATCTGAAGTGTACTATGAAGTAGCAGATTGTTACCAAACATCTTAGCTATGTCCCCCTATCTATCATTAAAAATGATTCTTTATCTCTGACATTTTGTCAATATTTAAATTGGTTCCAAAATTTTTCTAGAATGCAGAAGTTATTTATTGGATGTCTTTAAACTCTAGTAGGTGTCATGACTGAATCAAATTGTAAGTTTCACAATTCATTCTTTTTTGTAAATTTTTATTGGAGTAATGACTATATATCAAATATTGTGCTCAATGCTAGTAATAGATGAATAAGATGTGTCCTCTTGCCCTTAAGCCACTTATAATCCAATGGAGAGGAAATAGACATGCAAACAACAGGATAAAATACTGTGCTGTAAGCACTGCATTCACAATCTGTACAAAGTGTTCCAGAGACAGATAGGAGGGAGGTACTGCCTTCTGTCAAGAAGAGAAGCTTTGGTAAGGAGGAATGAATTAGCAGGGTGGTTACTACTGAAATGAGAGGAAGGATGTAGAAAAGGCTGAAATTTTATGTGAAAAAGCTTTTCACCAGATAATAGAACCAACTCTTAGCAAAAATAGTAGCAAGTCAAATTTATTTGTCAAACTCCTCATCTATGTATTTTTCGGAGAACTTTCCTTTTCTTCCTGGGCATCCAAATATGTCTTGATGCTTGATTCCTTCTAATTATTAAGGTCAGTGACCTAAAATTGCTTTTATGTCAAAAAGTTTCATGATTTGACTGAAGTTCCCCCTTGAAGGAATTTGCATTTTAGAAGAAGTCCAGCGGAGGTTGAAACCCTAACACAAATGAATGATATGTTAAGCCAGTGATGCTACAAAATAATCTTTTCTGAAATTGCATCCTAAGTAAAATCTTGGAAGAAGCTGTTTGCAGTGACAACTAAGCATGCTGGCTTAAACGTATGGACTTTCCAGAGATCTTAAGACATATTTTTTGTAAGTTACTTGCCTGGATTTCTATTACAACCTTGGATATGATGTATCTAAAATATATCAACTCTATACTGAATTTGCATGAGCCTGATTTCAATTTTCTAATAGGTCTAAGAATGCTCAGTCTGCAGATCAAGTTTAATCTAATCTTCCTTTAATCTTATTTTTATATCATGCCAAAATAATTAGTCAATAACATGTTAATTTCAAGTGGTGATTCAACTGAGTGCAACGTCAGTTTTTGTTATGGCGCTGCATAATCACAATCTACAATATTACTAGAAGTGTAACATTTAGTAAGTCTTCCTAGCCAATGAGCAATCACTGACCATTTATTTCTCTTGAGTTGTCTTCTATTAAAATTATATACATTATTCGCTTTGTTGTAGGACTTAAATGTTCACCTTAAAAATGGATCTAAGCAATGAGGAGTAGGGAAGACTGGTCTCCTGGAATGGAGGTATTGAACTAAAAGAGAAGAGCAGAGGTGGGTAGGAATATGCAATTTAGCAATTCTGATATTTTAGGCACATCAATGCTAATTTATAATTCTTTAAACTGTACATATATGCTATTTCTTTGTATATATGATATTTTATGTTTAAAAATCTGTAAGGATTAAGCAGAAGATGAATTTTAAAGAACTAAAATGAGGACACAGCATAGTGGAGTTATGTAGAATGGAACAGAAGAAATTAGATGGTTTTCAGAATCAAACTTAGGTTTGTATTCCAGCATTGGCACATAGATGTGTGAAAACTGTATATGTTACTTAACATGTCTGAGATTCTATAGCCTCATCTGTAAAATGTGACTAATAATTATTTAAGCTTGAAAGTAAGAAGAGCCACCCCCAGAATGGGAGATACAGGAGAAGTGGGTCTCATTTCAAACCAGAAAGAAACTGGGGGTTGATGGGGGCGGTGGGGGAGAGGGGAAAATGGGTGATGGGCGTTCAAGAGGGCACTTCTTGGGATGAGCACTGGGTGTTGTATGTAAGCGATGAATCATGGTAATCTACTCCCTAAGCCAAGAGCACACTGTATACACTGTATGTTAGCTAACTTGACAATAAATTATATTAAAAAAAAAAGAAAATTAAAGGAAAAACTGAAAATAATGGCAACACAAACTTCCCATAAAGTGTAGAGCTTGAATAGGAAAATAAGGTGCTGAATTATATATGAGGTCCCTTTAATATCAGTGCGCAGATTTCTGATCTTCCAGGTAACATCCCTTATTTCCTTTATTCCTATTCCCAACCTTAAAATATTTTGGGATAGCTGAAAAAATATAGACAAATACTACAAATATTATAAGCCATAGTATGTGATACAGTGTTGGATAACTATATGAGAAGCCAAATGGCAAATACATTACCTAAGATTACTTTTAACACTAAATTAACTCTTTAAAGTGACTGGCACATTATTATAGGCTTAAGCCAATGACTGTATAGCATTTCCCTGGAATACAGTAATGGTACACAAACAGATATATAACAAAACTTAAGCTAGTGAAATGATAGGGAACATTTTCTAGGAGCTTCTTGGAGATTTTCTAGCAGAAAGAGAAGTCCAGGAAATTTTCGTTGTACCTTGACATTGTTATACACATGAGCAAGGTCTATAACTGTATAGCCTGAGAATTTCATTAGATTTCTTTATTGGATATGATCTTCATTAGATTTCCCCTCCATCCCCCAATGCCTAAGTCCCCAACCAAGTGAGCGAAATGACAGTAGCACCAGGTAACTAACATCATGGTTGAGTGACTACAACATGGTTGCTAGAAAAGAACCCAAGTATCTGGAAAGCTAGCACAGACCTGAAATGAGGTCAGTTAGAAAAAAGGTAACCTCAGGATATTTTAAAATAAAGCACACCACTTCTGCAACTGAATGTTCTATAATTCTTTATCTTATTTACCATAGATCATCCAAGGCTTGATTGTTTTTCAATCCTTGATTCATTAACATTTATTTTATGATTCTTAACAAGGATGGTCTATCACCTTTTTGAAGGAGGAAACTAAGACAGTAAACAAAATGTCAAAAAGAAGTAGCTTAAAAGCAATAATTATCATGGCAAAAGTGACAGATGACAACTTGATATGGAAGAAAGCACAGATGGAATTCTATTACCACAGCTCACAGTAATGGGTATCTATAAAACTCCTTGAATCATCAGGAGAAGTTTCAATCATGTTCAATAACTTCTAACATGAAGGAAGGAACATGACTAATCATCATGATTTTCACTAAACTGGTTAATACGAGAATATTTGGCATTTGGAAAGGTAACATTCAATTATTTGAAAACAATATAATTTTAAGTGTTATCTCCTGATAATATCAAATAGATTTTTTTTTTGTTAATGGAAAGTATAATATCATTGCCATAAGGGTAGAATTATGTTTTTAGGAATTTAAATTCTATAAGAAGTTTAAATAAAAAAAAACTTTTCAATGTGTTTTTCTTATTATTCAGAAACTCAATAGATAGATAGGCTTTGTGGAATTTTAGTTTCCATAATACAGACTCAGTTTAATTCTGAGTTAAAATTACACCTTCATAAACGTTTCCCTATATAAAAATAGTAGTGTTTTTGTTTAAATAGGCCAGAGTCATAACTATGCTACCAAGAATTTCTTAGTATTACAGTTCTTAGAATTACAGTTCTTGAAAAAGAAACTGTAAAAACAAACAAAAAAAAAAAAACAAACATTATAACAAAGCTAAACTAAAGGGGAAGTATATACAGCTTAAAGTTATATACAGGTAAAATCAAAGAAAATATAAGTTTGTAAAAAATAAATTGAGGATTGTTTATCATTATGGAATGACTTTCTTTATTATGTTTGATTTTGAACTTTTTTTAAATATAATTAAAGTCCCTCTAGCTTTCATTTAAATAGTATGATATATATATGTATATATATACATATATATATATTCTTTTTTATCCTTTTATATTTAATCATCTGTGTCTTTAAAGAGATTTTTTTATAGGCAACACATGTTGTCTTTCCTTTTTATCCAATCTGACAAGCTCTACCTTTTTTTTTTTTTTTAATTTGAGAGAGAGAGAGAGAGAGAGAAAGAGAACATGAGCAGGGGAGGGGTAGAGGTAGAGAGAAAGATAATCTTAAACAGTCCTCCAAGCTCAGCACAGAATTCAATGGTGGGCTCAATCCCATGACCCTGAGATCATGACCTAAGCAAAATCATGACTTGGAAGCTCAACTGACTGAGCCAACCAGGTGCTCCAACAAGCTCTGCCTTTTAATTGAAACATTTACACCATTTATAATTAATGTAATTATCGATATCATAAGGCTTAATGCTGCCATTTTATTATTTTTTGTTTGTTCCTTGGTTTTTCATTCCTCTGGCTTTTTTTTCTTGCCTTCATATGGGTTATTTGGATATTTTTATCTCAATTTTTATTTATAATTTATTTTTATTTACTTATGATTTTTGAGTATATAATTTTGTATAATTTTCTTAGCGGTTGCTCTGGATAACATAACATAACTATATAACTATCACAATTTACTGGATTTTCAATGTCATTACCACTTCGTGTGAAATAGAGATCCTTATTTACATTTAGGTCCCTTTACTCTCCCTACTTCATATATGTTCCTATGTTAATTAGTTCTTCTACATACGTTGTGCACTTTATCAAGTTCTGCTATAATTTTTACTTCAACAATAAAATATGACAGAAAAGAATGTCCTATTAAGTTTAGTTCTATTTTTACTCAATTTTGTTGTTCTTCTTTCACATCATTAGAATTTGTGTTCCTTTATAGGTAAAGGGCTAAGTCTTTGTTATTTCTCTCTGGTTCTAAGATTTTCTTCTTTATCTTTAGTTTTTGTAAGTTTAATTATGACATATCTTATTGGGGATTTTTAGGTTTTATCATTTTTAGAGTTCATCTAGCCTCTTGAATCTCTAAACTTATGTCTTTTACCAATTTGGGAAGTATAACCAATACTATTACAAATTCTTTTTTTTTTAGATGCTCTTTCTCTTCTCTAAGACCCTATTATTTTTACAGAAATTCTAGAAGTTTTGTCCATTTTTGTTAAGTCTATTATTCTCTTTGTTGTTCAAATTGAGTAAATTTGCATAATTTGTCTTCCAGCTCACTTACCTTATTCTTTGCCATTTTCACTCTACTATTGAGTCTATTCAGCAAGATTTTTATGATTTCTATTTTTAATAACTTATTTCTTTGTTGAGATTTTCTATTTTTTTCACTTGCGTCAAGAGATTATGTAATTGTTTGTTGAAGCATTTTTGTAATGCCTGCTTCAATTCCTTGTCATATAATTTCAATATCTGATTCATCTTAGTACTGGTGTCAGATAATTGTGGTTTTCCTGGTTCTTGATATACTCGTATAATATCATTTTTACCTTACAAATATATAATAAATCCATTGGTATAATACGGTTTTATTTTTTTTAATGTTTATTTATTTTTGAGAGACAGAGTGTGAGTGGAGGAGGTGCAGAGAGAGAGGAAGACAGCAGATCCAAAACTGGCTCCACACTGACAGCAGACAGCCTGATGCAGGGTTCTAACTCGCGAACCATTAGATCATGGCCTGAGCTGGAGTTGGATGCTCAATCGACTGAGCCACCCAGGCACCCCAGAATAATACAATTTTCAATCCTATCTTGGACATTTCTGGTTGTTATTGTTGGAGACTCTTGAACCTGTAAGAATCTTCTACTTTTACCAGGCACTTATCTTACTTAGATTTAGCATATAGATTCTGGACTACTTTTGTGGGTTTTAATTACAATGACAGTTTTCTAATCCCTTGTAATGCTAATGCTATTCTGGTCTGCTTTATTCTTCTGGCACTGTGGGCTATTGCTCACACACTACTGGTGACATCTGCCACAATGAAAGTGCCTTTCTGGGAACCCTAATGTTGCAGAGTACCTTTCTGGGAAGGCACAGAAAGCACAGGGTCTGGGTCTACTTATGCCACTGGGTGGAAGGCAGGAAAACACAGGCTTTCACAGCCACTCTCCCCTGCTACCTGCTACTGAAGGTGGGTTAAAGTGCCTGTCAGCTGGGATTTTAGAATGTTGGTTAGGACTCTCTACAAGATATCTACTGGGCTTCTCTCCCATTCCTTTGGATTGAAAGAACAGGTTTTTCTTGCTTATTACTATGTGTTTGTTGTTGTTGTTGTTGTTATTCATGTCTTTTGACAATGCCAGTTTGCAGTTATCTATGGTGTCCAGTCCAGGGATATATGGAAGATAAAAAAAACAAAACAAAACAAAACAAAACTCAAAAAACACACAATGTTGTCTTTCCTCAATTACTGAAGTCCCAGCCAGTTTTTCTTCTTCTTTTAAGCTTTCAGAGTCCTTTCACTGAATAATTTTCAGGGAAAATTAGAAGGGAAAATCAGGGAAAACTGAGTTCTTGGCATCTGTTTTAAAATGAAAAATTTGTCCTTCCATTCTTGCTCCCTCCCTTCCTTTCTTCCTTCCTCTTTTCCTTTGTTTCTCTCTTTCTTTCTTTCTCTCTTTCTTTGTCTTTGTCTGTTTCTAATTCTTTCTCTCCTCTTCCCCTCTCTTTCAAGGGGACTCTTATGGTACACTTTTATTTTAAAAGTTAAGTAATTAATTTCTTCACTTTTCTGAAATATTTGTTAAATATCTCCTAAGTTCGAGACACTACATTATGTGTGGCTGATATAATGGTAAATAAGACAGATATCTCGCTCTTCAAAGAGTTGATAGTGTGATTTAAAAAAGCTTATCAAGGGGCACCTGGGTGGCTCAGTTGGGTAAGCATCTGACTTTGGCTCAGGTAGTGATCTCCTGGTCTGTGAGTTCAAGGCCCATGTTGGGCTCTGTACTGACAACTCAGAGCCTGGAGCCTGCTTTGGATTCTGTGTCTCCCTCTTTCTCTGTCCCTCTCCTACTCACACTCTGCCTCTCTCTCTCAAAAATAAATAACATTAAAAAATTTTAAATAAAAATGTTTGTCTAGATGTTTCTGGAGGCAGATCTCATTTAAGTGACTGTATAGCATACTGTAAGAGATTTTAATATGTAGTCACATGTGTTCATTACCTGGAGAAGTATACTCAACTAAGTCTGATGACTTTTTCCTTTGAATCACTCTGATTTCTTTCTTAAAACAATTTGTAATTCTTAGGTTGGATTCTCATTTTTTACTTCTTCATATATTTGTCATTATTTCCCTTCATCTTTTTGGGGGGAATATTTCCCTTGTATTCATGGGTTTTCTATATTTGTTCTTCAAAGATCTGATATTTTGGGGTGCTTGGATGGCTCAATTGGTTGAGCGTTTGACTCTTGATTTCAACTCAGGTCATGATACCAGGGTCATGGAATTGAGGCCCAATGTCAGGCTCTACGATTAGCATGGAGCCTGCTTGAGATTCTCTCTCTGCCCCTTTCCCCCCACTGCTGGCGCTCTCTCTCTCTTTCTCTCTCTCTCTCTCAAAAATAAATAAATAACAAATAAAAATTTTAAAAACATCTAACATTTTACAATGTCAAATTTTCTTTTATGGACTCCCATGAAGATTATGTCGAGTTTCTTCTAATACCTTTCCTCATCAGAGTTCATTTTTATTTCTGCTTTTTACTTGCCAAAAAAAAAATTCTGCCTTTTCCTTATTTTTTACTTTGCAATGGGGCACCCGGGTGGCTCAGTTGGTTAAGTGTACTACTTCAGCTCAGGTCATGATCTCGAGGTTTGTGGGTTTGAGCCCTGCTTTGGGCTTTGTGCTGACAGCTCAAAGCCTGGAGCCTGTTTCAGATTCTGTGTCTCCCTCTCTCTCTACCCCTCCTCCACTTGTGCCCTGTCTCTCTCTGTCTCTCAAAAATAAATAAATGTTCAAAAAATCTCTTTATACCTTGCAGGTATTTAATAGAATATTTATATTCTTGTGATTATTAAAAAATTCATACTACTTTATTTTTTTTCATTTCTACATTCAATATTTTTCAAAGGTATACTATTCCTTTCCAAGGTAATTTTTGTTGTTGTTCTCTGATTCTATACCATTTAAAAATATATATATTCTGTCCCCCTATCACTGAATATGTTCAGGAATTAAAAGAACACCCATGTGGTTGAAATACAGAGAGTAAAGGGATAGAGTGTGAGATGAAGTTGAAGGGGTGGGTACAAGTTAGACTCTTGGAGGTCCTATAAACTATAGTAAGGCTTTTGTCTTTCTTGAATGAGCAATGGAAATCCATAGGATCATTTCAAAATGAAAGATTTTCAGAAGTGTATATAGGAAAACCACTTTTTGGAGTATCTGGTAGAATCTTAAAATCTTTGCAAAGGAAATGATTTGTGAGCAGATTCAAAACGTATTCAGAAGGCAAAATTAAGAAGCCTTGAAATGGTGGCTATAGGAGGAATGTGAGAAAAATGTATGAAAAAAATCACTTCTAGCTTTATGTCTTTTGAAACTGGACAGTTCAGAAGATACAACATGCAGACAAAAAAAAAACAATGGAAGAAGCTCAGGTTTTGAGGGAAAGAGCACTGATTTTGAGACTTTGAGGTATTTTTTTTAATTATGTTTATTTTTGAGAGAGAGAGAGAGAAACCGAGTATGAACCAGGTAGGGGCAGAGAGAGAGAGATGAAACACAGAATCCAAAGCAGGTTCCAGGCTCCAAGCTGTCAGCACAGAGCCTGACATGGGGTTCAAACTCATGAACTGTGAGATAATGACCCAAGCAGAAGTCAGACACCCAACCAACTGAGCCATCCACTTTGAGGTACTTTTAAGAAAACCAAGGAATGTGTCAAGTAGATATTCTGATATATGGAGAGAGGCCTGGGTTGGAGGTACCAATCTGTGAGGAATCTGATTGTAGTAATAATTGATGCTGTGCATGTAATTAGATTGTTCATGGAAAGAGTATTTTTGGAAGAAGAATTCAAACAGTCTTCAGAAATTTTAATATGTAATGGATGGAAATAGCAAGTTGAGCATGCAAAAAAGTAATCAGAGAGACGGACAAAAATCAGAAAAGTTTTGTATTATGGTAGTCAAAAAAATTTCTTTCAAAAGAGAATCAATAGCATTGATTTGTGCTAAGAAGTTAAATAAAAAGGACATTATAAAAGTTGTTCACTGAATTTAGCAAGTGGTAGGCAGAATTCTAAGGTGGCCCCATGGTCATCATAACCCCAAGTTCAGAACCCCAAGTTCAAGCCCTATATAATTCCCTCCCCTTGGAAACGGGTAGGATCTGTGATTTGTTTATAGCCAATATGTGGGGGATAAGCTTAGGAATGCCCTGGGCTTACACCAATGGGTTAACAAGGCATAAAGAAATACAAAGCCATAAAATGCTTACACTCAAGTTTGGGTAAACCAGATTGGCACCTCATGAATAGGGAGATGCAAAGGTACCAGGAATAGGGAGGTGCAAAGGCACCCCAAAATAGAGAGGAGGTCCAGGGCCCCCAGAATAGAAAGGGAGGGGCAAAGGCCCAAAATAGGAACGGGCACAAAGGTGCCCAATACATAGGTATATGAAATAAACAAGATTAGATATTCATGGTGGAAGCACCCCTAATTTAGTACTATAGCATAAAGGCTGCTTTCACAGGAGAATAGGGCCAAGTTCAGTAAATTGCTGAATTGGACTATGGAGCGCTCCGTTGCAGGCAAAGCAGCCCAGAACGGAGATGGTTAACAAAAGAAAAGGTGCCTTGTCAACCCTGAGGTTATTTCCCCTACCTGTCTCATCCCCTAGACTAGCTAAGATACACAGAGGTGCTGCTTCATGCCCCCTGTAAACAACCTTCCTTCCAACTGCCCAGATCCCAGATTTTGTTTTGTATTAACCCAGACCCCTAATCCCAAGTATCTTCAAAACCCTCTTTTGCTCACGTCCACAAGTTAATGTTCACAGATTCATTGTCTCTTTGTGCATGTCCATCGCCATGTTTGTAAGCCTTCTGATCTTAATAAAAATGGGCAAGGACCTTTGTTTGGGGCTCTTGTCTTTTACCAGACATTAGTCATCTTTGCTTTAATCCTGCATCTGCTCTTTTGCTGGCCAAAAGAGAACTTTAGACTTAGAGCCTATGACACCAACAGAATATGGAAAAGGTGAAGGTGTAGTTAAAGTCCCAAATCAGTTCACTGTGAATTAAACAAAAGTGAGATTATCTTGGGTGATCCTGGCTTAATCGGCTGGAAGCCCTTAAAAGATGGATAGGGCCTTCCCTGAGGACAGAGTCTCCTTGTTGTCTCAATGAAGTGAGCAGCCATACTGAGAACATACATGTAGCAAGGAACTGTAGGAGGTATCTAACACCTAAAGATGGCTTCCCGCTAGATGCCAGCAAAAAGTAGGGCTTTGGCCATACAACCACAAGGAAACAAATTCTTCCAACAACCTGAGTAAGCTCAGAAATGGATGTTTCCTCAACTGAGCTCCTGGTAAGATCCTGAAGCAGAGAACCTGGCTAAGCCCACCCTGGACTCCCAACCCACAGACACTGCAAGATAATAAATGATGTTTTAGCCACTAAGTTTGTGTAATCTGTTGCATGGCAATTAAAAACAAATAACAGCAACACAAAGCAATTATTGGTGGTCTGAATGAAAGCTATTTTAGTTGAGTGACTGGGTAGGACCCAGATTGCATGGGTTTGGACGACTGAGTGGGAAATAAGTAAATGGGGTAAGTATAGATGACTCTACAGAGGCTTACCTAGGAATAAAACAGAATGTAGTGCTGTAGCTGAATGGGGCTGTGGTTTGGCAGACAAATTTATATCTTTGTTTTTTTTAATAGGATGTAAGTTGAGCATATTTCAAAGCCTGTCTTTTACAGGGAGCAATTTATTTTTACTGAAAGTTTGCTTGACTATGCTAGATATAAAATATCAAGATATAATTCACATGAAATAATTGGTTAAGAGCTATGTCTGGTGACCTAATGTTGATCTTCACTTGAAAATACTGCAGAAAAGTATAAAATATTATAAAAGAGAGCAGTATGAATTATGCTACTTAGCAAAACCTTCTGTATGCAATATCTCCAAATAAAAGAGACTTCTCCTTGCATCTAAAGGAGTCAATTTCTACTGTTCCTTCCAATTCAAAGGGGAAGCCACATTTAGCTTTCTATGATGGCTTTCTAAGGTGGCAGCTTTCCATGGGAATTGACCCAGCAAGTCTTGGTCAAGATCCCATATGGAATTTGTAGAATAATAAAGAATGATGCTGCTGTGTGAGAAAATTACTACCTAACATGAATTACTATTTAACACTGCTGCAAGAATTTCAGATTTATGTCATTTGTTCACAAACTGTTGTCTGCTGTGCATTATTGTTTCTAAAGATAGTGGTGGTAATTTCTATTAACTTCCATTTCTGTGACCAGAAACATGCTTTATTATCTTCACACAGATGCTAAGTTTGAAATAAGAATAATAATAAGTGAAACAAAAGAGAGAAGAAAGAAAAGAAAACTATGTCCCAGGTTCTATACCAAGTACTTAATACAGGCATACCTCAATTTATTGCATGGCACTTGATTGTTTCACAGATAATTGTGTTTTTACAAACTAAAGGTTTGTGGCAACCCAGTGTTGAGCAAGTCTATCTGTATCATTTTTCAAACTGCATTTGCTCACTTCACATCTCTGTCACATTTCAGTTTTCTCACAATATGTCAAACTTTTTCACTACTATTTTATTTGTTATGGTGATATCATGTGATCTTTGATGTTGCTATTACAATTGTTTTGGGGAGCCACAAACTATGCTCATGTAAGATGGCAAGTTTAATCAATAAATGTATGTGTTCTGTTTCACCACCTGCCATCTTTCTCCCTCTCCTAAAGCCTCTGTATCTTCTGAGACACAACAATATTGAAATAGGTCAATTAATAACCCTCTTACATGTTCAAGTGAAAGGAATAATCACATGTCTCTAATTTTAAATCAAAAGCTAGAGATGATTAAGCTCAGTGAGGACAGTAAGCCAAAAGCCAAGACTCTTGTGCTAGTTAGCCAGGTTGTAAATGCAAAGGAAAAGTTCTTGAAGGAAATTAAATATGCTATTTCGGTGAACACATGAATGATAAGAAAGCAAAATACCCTTATTGCTAATCTGGATAAAGTTTGCATGGTCTGGATAGATCAAACTAGCCCCCAACAGTCCGCTAAACCAAAGCCTAATCCTGAGCAGGGTCCTAACTCTCTTCAATTCTATGAAGGCTGAGAGGTAAGGAAGCTGCAGAAGAAAAGTCTGAAGCTAGTAGAGATTAGTTCATGAAATTTAAGGAAAGAAACCAACTCTAATAACACAAAAATGAAAAGTGAAGTAATAAGTGCAGATGTAGAAGCTGCAGCAAGTTATCCAGAAAAATCTAGCTACGATAATGAATGAAGATGGCTACACTAAACAACAGATTTTTAATGTGGATAAAACAGACTTCTATTGTTTGCAGATGTCATCTAGGACTTTCCTAGTTAGAAAGGAAAAATCAGTGCCTGGACAGGCTGACTCTCCTCTTAGGGGACTAGAGCCGCTGGTGACTTTATGTTGAAATCAGTGCTCAATGACCATTCCAAAATTCCTAGGGCCTTTAAGAATTATGCTAAATCATTGGTGCCTGGGTGGCTCAGTCGGTTAAGTGTCCAACTTTGGCTCAGGTCATGATCTCAAACCATGATCTCAAACCATGATTTGGTTTGTGAGTTCCAGCCCTGCATAGGGCTCTGTGCTTATGGGCTCTGTGCTGACAATTTGGAGCCTGGAGCCTGCTTCAGAATCTGTGTCTCCCTCTCTCTCTACCCCTCCCCCACTCATGCTCTGTTTCTCATTCTCAAAGATAAAATAAACACTAATTTTTTTTTAAAAAATTAAAAAAAAAGAATTATGCTAAATCTACTCTGCCTATGCTCTATAAATGGAACAAAGCCTGGATGACAACACGTCTGTTTGTAGCACGGTTTACCAGATATTTCAGTCCACTGTTGAGACCCACTGATTAGAAAAAAAGATTCCTTTCAAAATATTACTGCTTACTGACAATATATCTGGTCACTGAAGAGCTCTCATGAACATGTACAACAAGATTCATGTTGTCTTCCTGCCTATTAACCTAACCTCCATGCTGCAGTCCATGGATCAAGGAATCATTTAGACTTTCACATTTTATTATTTAGGAAATACATTTTGTAAGATTATAGCTGCCATATACGGTGATTTCTCTGATGACTCTGGGCAAAGTCAATTGAAAACTCTGGAAAGAATTCACCATTAGACATTTGTGATTAAGGACATTTGTAATTCATGGGAAGAGGTCAAAATGTCAACATTAACAGAAGTTTGGAAGAAGTTGATTCCAACCTCCTGGATGACTTTGAGGGACTCAAGACTTCAGTGAAGGAAGTGGTTGCAGATGTGGGGGAACTAGCAAGAGAACTAGAATTAGAAGTGGAGCTTGAAGATGTGACTGAATTGCTGCAATCTCATGATCAAACCTTAACAGATAAGTTGTTTCTTATGGATGAGCAAAGAGAGTGGTTTTGTGAGATGGAAACTACTCCTGGTGAAGATGCTGTGAAGATTGTTAAAATGACAACAAATGATTGAGAATATTGCATAAAGTTAGTTGATAAAGCAGTGGCAGGGTTTGAGAGATTTGACTCCAATTTTGAAAGAAGTTCTACCATAGGTGAAATGGTATCAAACAGCATTACATATTACAGAGAAATCGTTCGTGAAAAGTAAATCAGTATACAAAATGTTTTGTTGTCTCATTTTAAGGAATCACCACAGCAATCCCAACCTTCAGCAACCACCGCCCTCATCAGGCAGCAGGCATCAACACTGAGGCAAGGTTCTCCACCAGCAAGAAGATTACAACTCACTGAAAGCTCAGATACAGTTTGCACTTTTTAGAAATAAAGTATTTTTTTATTTAGATTGTACATCACTTTGTTAACCATAATGTTATTGCAGACTTGACAGACCACAGTATAAACATAACTTTTAATATGCACTGGGAAGCCAAAAAAATTCATTTGACTCATTTTATGGTGATATTCACTTTATGATATTCCCATTGTCTGGAACTGAACCCACAATATCTCCAAGGTATGCCTGTATAAATACCTTCCTTTAATTCTCAAAACAACACTATAAGGTAGACTCTATCACTATCCTCATTTTTCAGATTAGTAAATGGCGTCTTAGATTAAAAAAAAATAATACCCAGATTCCTGCAGCTGGTCATACTAGTGTCACATTAGAGAATAAACTCTTCTGTGAGACTCTGAAGTTAATGTATTAATTAATTAATATGATATACTGCTTCCATTCTGAAAAAGAGGATTTTTTAGGGAATTAACACTGTTTGGTAACAAAGCAAGAAGAATTGTTCATTATACTAACAAGGGATAACGAAGACCTCTCTAGAAAAGAATAACATTTTATAAGTTTCTTATTTCTCATTATGTCTTCCCACGTTCAATAACTTAGTCAACCCAACTGAGTTCCTGAGATGATATTTGAAAAATGCCCTGACTGCCACAATCCAACTGATGAGGACTTGCTTGTGAATACAAGCATCAGTTATGTTATATACCTTCCATACGACAAGAATAAAACTGAACTCTAAAATATGCCCACCTTCATTAGTCTTTTGTATCCATGATGATTTACTATCATCTGCAGCCAGTCATTTGACTTAGCCTAGTGGTTTTCAAATTTAAGTTGGCATCAGAATGCTCTGCAGGGTTTCTTCTAAACACACAGATTACTGCACCCAACTCTCAGAGGTTTTGATTCAGTAGTTGTGGATCACAGCTCTTAAAATTTGCACTTCTAACAACTTCCCAGATGCTGCTACTGTGTTTGCTCTGGAGAGCATACTTTGAGAACCAATGGCCCAGATCTGGCTTTAGAAACCCTTTCCTGTAAAGAATCAGGTAAATACTTTTGGCTTTGTGAGCCATCTAATCTCTGTCATAATTACTCAACTTTTCCTCTGTAGTGTGAAAGCAGCCATACACAATACCTAAAGAAACAGAGATGGCTATGTTTCAAAAAAAAATTTTTTTTTTTACAGAAACAAGTGTCAGGCTGGATTTGGTCAATGGACTCAATGGTCAACCTCTGGCCTAGACTAACTCAAAGTTTTGAAAAAACACTTTATATATGTTAAATAGCAATTCTGAGAGAATCATTGGTAGATTCATTCACAAAACTTTCTTATAAGTTTTAAAATAAAACTTATAGAGAACTAAGCATTTGTGTTAAACCAGCATAGAGGAGAAACCCCAGAGCTTCCCTATGAACCCAATAAAAGAGCAGTACTTTTATGTAAGAGTCTGCTTCTTATACTTTTAATTTTATCATGCCCAGAATTCAATTTTCATTTTCAAATTTTAGTTTTAATTGGATATTGTTATAGTGTTAAAAGCCATAAATCTATGAAATAAAAGAAAACACTAAAAAAACTAACACTATCCTGAATGACATAGATGATAACTCAATCAGATTGTCTATTAACTTTATAATAAAACAAAATAGAATGAAAACACTCTTCCTGCCATGAGTGTGCCCAGTTCTAATTATACGGTCTTTACTCAGAACTGCATACTCGAAACTAATTTAAAATGCCAATATTATCTAAAAAGTCAATTAAACTACATATGCCAGTGAACCAACCACATTAGCTCTATCCTTATAAAATGTAAGTTTCTGTAAAAGGAAAAAAAATCGCATACATTGTGGTCATAATAGAATGTGTTTTAGTTCCCTGAAAATAATTATATGCAAATAGCAAGAGGAAAGTTAGTATTATTGGTCATCTTATAAACTTAAAATGCAAATATTATGTCAAACGTCTCCAACAATGCTACAGGCTAGAAATATTAAAGTCTCCATAGACAATTCCATATTCTAATATTTACTAATCTGCAGATGGAATAAAATGATTTTATGGTAAGATATATGACTTCCATCTTTCAAAATATTTTCGTAAATTTGATTGTTTCCTTTTGATCAATGTTTTTGATCAAATGTTTCCTTTTGAGCAATGGTTTTATGTTTACCATTAGATATTTATTCTTTAGTCTAATGCAATGGTTTTCAAGGGGTTCTCAGTTTTAAAAAATGTTGAAAGAGTGTTGTGGTCAAATGAAACCGGAAACTATTGATTTGAAACACATTTCAAAAGTTTCTTTTACATCAGGACTCTTCAGAAACATTAATATTCATGGTATGAATATCTAACAAAAACGTGGTAGACTATGCAGCCTTTTCCAATCTCATTTGAACATGGAACCCAATTATCAGTAGAATATCTTGATGTACAAGAGAAACAGTCAACAGAACAATGTTCCTAGTGTCTGAATCAAGGCATCATTTAGTCATACGGTTTTAAAAATAAATTGAATTTGATTCAATAAATATTTATTAAGTACTTCTGTTATTTGACTAATCACTTAAAAGTTAATCCTTTATTGTAAATGCTACTCACCAAACTCTATCTAGAACATAACCCTATTAAACATACTTACACTCTTCTTCAGGCCTCTTCCTGAGTGCTGCACGAACTTCTTTACAAGGACTTCTCTGATATTGTGGGGGATTCCTTCCCCTTATTAGGTTCTCCATCCTATAAGAGAGAATCAAAACTAAATTTAATACCAAAATCTTTATAAATTTTGACTCTCCAAATGGTCTAAATCAAGAGTCAATAATTCAAGTATCTACTAAGGCTTGGTAGACAACACTATTAAGTGTCTGTCAAGGAATGAGACAGTAGGGAGTGGCAAGGACTGTGGCAAGTGGAGAGTGCTTGGCTTTTCCAAGGAGTTCTAAATTTTAAAAAAATTAAAAAACACCACGTAGACAAAATTCATATACCTACTCTCCAATTACAGGTTGCTATGAACTGAATGCCCCCCATCCCCAAATTTGTGCATTGAAATCCCCTATGTAACTTCTCAGCTACTAGCAATATATGATGCTGACAACTGGAGAATAACAATAAATGAATTAAATGCAAGTTGGATTAGCATATTTTATAGCACATACTTTGTGTTCAGTATTTTTTGATTTTAGTAAACATAGTTTTGTGCCACCAGTACATAGTCTACTCATTTTGATAACACTAAAAACTACTGAGAGTTCAGAATTTGAAAATTCAGAACAAAACCATCTATTATCACTTTGAAAATATAAACATAGCTTCTTAACATCTACAAGATTATTCTAATGGGATATCACTGGTTTTGATAACAGCTGCCAAAAGCATATATACCATTGAAAACAGCATGGTTATTATGGGTGATAGTGGTGTAGGGTCTCCTAGTAAGTGGTGCAGAAGATTATGTTTCTGGTGTCTAGGGGGCAAAATTAGGAGAGGACAATCCCATAAAAGCATTATTTAAAATTATGTAAAATGTGAGATAAATAATCTTTTGTAGTGGGGTAGTAACATAACACTATTTCTATGGGAAATGGTCATTAGTTCTTAAAAACACTTTTCAATATACTTCCTGAAATTAATCCATTTGTTTGTAGGGGCTTTTGTGTGTGTGTATATGTGTGTCCATGTATGTTCAAATGTACATGCCTGTGTATATAAAGTACAAGAAAATGTTTCTTAGTATGTGATGGTAAGTTGGGCCTTAGTTTCACTTGAAGTTCATTTCAACTGAGAAAAAGAATTACTTCTCTTGAGGTATAGCAATACAGTGACAGGGAACAAAGCAAAAACTTGAAAGGTTTAAGACATAATTTACTCTAGCACTGTTTATGAGAGGAAAATTAGCTTTCAGGCCTGTCCCTACAGTTTAACCATAAGGATTAGCTGTATAAACTAAATTATATAAAATTTTCTAGTTTCTGACTCTTGAATTAATTCAATGCACAATTTTGATTACATGTTTCAGCAAATATACAAATTACAATTAGATCTAATAATAACTTTAAGTGAACTAATAATTATTCACTAGTATTTACAAGCTCAAGACATTAAAATACAATAAACATAACCTGTACATACAAATGTCTGCATAAAATTGTGATGTGATTTTAGAAACCAATTTTACTCAGACAACTTATTCTGATCAGAATCTATGTAAACCACTCTCTTGGATGGGTTATTATTTTTCCTTTTGTATCTCTGACTACTGAATATGTGAAATTGATTCCATATAATTATGGTGGGGTTTTTTTATTTTTTTATTTTTATAGAACAAGTCAGGAAGCATTACTAGGGCTCCAGGAGAGTTTTACTCATATGGTTGCTATTGGGCCCAAGAATCTCCAGGTCAATCTCCCCAGGAATCATGGTGACCAAATCTTGTATTCTGAGAACATTCACAAGCAGATCTGCAGATTATGCAATATTAGCAATGGCTTAAATGTGTGAGCCTCGGTTCTGGGAATCAGACTGCCTAAGTTCAAACTTCCATTTTGTCTATGAAAGGATGATTTTAGAGAAAGATAACCTATTTTGCACCTTATTTTTTCATCAGTAAATGGGGAACACAAGCCATTTCATCGGACTGTTGTGAGGATTAAATACATGTAAAATAGTTTACATTGTGTCCATCACACTTTGAGGGCTCAACAAATATAGCCATTATTTATCCTAACTATCCCAAGTAAAAATGAAATCATATACTAAAATTTTAAATGTCTAGTATGTTAGGAAAAGTATGAAAACTGGCCTTTATTTAACAAAGAAAAAGAACAGATGGCAATGTTGAGGAAAAAAGAAATTCTGGCTAAATAAATGTTTTGATTATTAGCAAAACACAAAACATCCATGCATATGAATTGCCAATTTTCAGAAATAAAGAACTTAATAAAATATACTTCATTTTATTTAGTAAGATTTAAGATTTACTCTATGATAATCTTTCAAGGATACTAAGATGGGTAAAAGTGAGTTGCTATTCCCATAAATTAACTAAAGTGCTACATAATGTATTCTTAGAGAATTTATAAGATATTTCAGAATTGTACAGTGCCCTGTGACCTTAGCAACAAGTGAATTTATCTTATAATGTATTACCATTTATCATTTATTCCATTTTGTCTTTACAACAACCTCCTGAAAGGTTATTTTATAATGAGGAAACTAAGGCTCAGAAATGTTCAGTAACCTGCTCATAGCCACACGTTATGTAAAGGTTCAACTGAGATTTAATCAAGATTCTCTGACTTTTTATCTTTTTCTACTTGTTTCCTAATCCGTTATTTCCACAAGTCTATGATTATTCATTATAATTCCACTAGGAAACTGATACTTGAGATTCTACTGTGTAATGAATAATTAGTGGCAACGTTCTTCTTAAACACAGCAATATTTACATTAATCTATGCCTGTATATAAATAGTATACATATTAGATATTTATATAAATATAACACTACACAAGTATATATATATACATATATATTCGTATTTAGGTTTATTTGCTAATTACATGTTCATTTTTGATCATTTAGCTATTTTAACTGAAATGTTCCTTTCTATCAGTGACTATTTAATTACTTAATTTTTTTAATGCTTATTACTGATTTTTGAGAGAGACAGACAGAGTGTGAGCAGGAGAGGGGCAGAGAGAGAGAGGGAGACACAGATCTGAAGCAGGCTCCAGGCTCTAAGCTGTCAGCACAGAGCCCGACGAGGGGCTCAAACTCATTACATTTTAAGTTTTTGATAACCGCCAAAAAGATAACTGGAGCCAAGAAATTCACTATAAATGATATATACAACACACTAATAGATGAAAAAAAATTGTAAAAAGCATTGAAAGTTCATTTTTTCTCTGGAATGCCAAATGTTATGCCCAGTAGAAAACACAATTTGAATTAAGTTAAAATTTTACAGAGCAATATTCATGTCCAAACTATTACATAACTGTGAGACTTCCATCTTCCTGAGATTACACTCTTGGTTACATGAACTCTTCCACCAGTGTCATTTATGATCTACAGTTTGCATTAAATGGTCAGACAAAAAGACCAAAAATGAAGCTTTGGAGCACAGCCAGGACACAGCAAAGGAGCTTTTCTTGCTACTTTCAAACTTGGCAAGCCACCAGTGGGAGTGTGTTAACAGTGCCAGCAAGGAGAGATTAAGTGTGATGACCACAGGCAAGACAGATGCTCTAACAACTCATTGAAGAGCTCTGAAAAGTGCAGCCTACATGTCAACTGCTGGGAAGAAATTGAGACAGCCACATTAATATTAAAGAGTGTGAAAAAGCAATCAGAGATTATGAGCAAAGGTGTCTACAGCTCTCTTGGTGTGTACCCCAAATTTAGGTCACAAAATCACCTGAGGAGCTTTAAACAAGTACACATTCCCCCATTCCCACTACTAAAGATTTTCATTCAGTAGGCAGGGGTCAGGTCCAAGTAGATGTATTTTTTAACATGAATCAAATACTTCTAAAGTAGCCTTACACTGATCCCCAAACTGGCTTTTGGGAAACCCTATAAATAAAAAATATACACTTGGGAGATACAGGGGAGGGAAGTTCAGTGAAGTCATTCCAGGATATAGCCATTTGCTGATACCAAGGTGAAAAGACTGCAGTTAGGACAGGTCCTATCAAAAATGAAAAGATTAGCCCAAGAGATATTGTCAAAGGCTTGCCAAGTTCTCTGGTAGTCCACCAGATGAACCAGGAGGCTGCCCACTGATAAGGCTGATAATCTCAACAGTGAAATGATTTCCTCCAACAAGGTTTGGCAGACTCAGCTGGAACACAGAACAAGTTTGGATTAATTTAGAATTGTGGGTTGGATTGGGAGTATGACTAGTTGAAAAAGGAAGTGAAACTTGGGTATAAATATGGTTGAAATGAATTTGTACTGGATGGAGGAAGATGAGGGAGAACGACTGAGTCACTGGAAGACAAAGGTGTTTGGTTAAGAGAAGAGAACCGTTAGATGTAAGTATTTCCAAAATGTCCATTATGTGTCAGGTGCTATGTTAGGTTCTTTATATATGCATTATCTAGGTCATCCTTATTTTATTCATGGTTAACCTGAATTTCAGACATGTTAAGTAACTTGCTTAGCATCATACAGTAAGTGCAACATTCAGGATTTAAATCTAGATATGTCTGACTCAAGAGCCCAGGCTATTAGCTACTATGTGAACTGTGCAATAGAAATTTCTGTGATGATGGAAATGTTCAATATCTGTGTTGAGACAGTAGCTGCTAGCCATATTCAATTATTGAGCACTGAATACGTGGCTAGTGTGACTGAGGAACTGAATTTGTGATTTGTGAAATTTTATTGAATTTAATTTATTTAAATTTCAATTTCAATAGCCACATGTGACTACTGTAGTAGATAGCACGACAGGCCTAGAAGTCCCCGTTTAGCACATGACTGGTAAAAATACAATTCTCCACTGAAGAATTCTGAATTAGTGAATAAGAGGGAAGTAAAATCTTTTTTTTTAATGTTTATTTATTTTTGAGAGAGAGTGGGGGAGGAGCAGAGAGAGAGGGAGACACAGAATCCAAAGCAGGCTCCAGGCTCTTAGCTGTTAGCACAGAGCCCAATGTGGGGCTTGAACTCACGAACTGTGAGATCATGACCTGAGCTGAAGTCGGATCCTTAACCAACTGAGCCACCCGGGTGCCCCTGATAGGGAAGTAAAATCTTGGACAAGTATTCCACATGAAGGTCTTTAGAGACAAATGAACAAGTGAACTCTTCTTCAACCTAGAATTGGTTTACAGTGACCTCTTAGGAGCCTCTTGGCAGAAACACACTTTTTCAGGGCACCTGGGTGGCTCAGTTGGTTGAGCGTCTGACTGTTGATTTTGGCTTAGATCATGATCTCACGGTTCATGAGATTGAGCCATGAGTGGAACTCCACACTGACAGCACAGCTTGCTTGGGATTCTCTCTCTCTCTCCTCTTTCTCTCTGCCCCTCCCCCATTCATATGAGCTCTCTCTCTCTCTCTCAAAATAAATAAATAAACATTAAACAAAACACTTTTTCATTCAACTATGGTTTTCAACTATGAACTCTGCCTGTAGTACATCTAAGTGCCTTCAATATGCACTTAAAACTCATTCCTATCTCTGGGCCTCTACATATAACGCTAAATGAGTTCTTCTCTTAATCTATCTGAATAGTGCTTTTTTTTTAATGTTTATTTATTTATTTTGAGAGAAAGAAAGAAAGAGTGTGTGTGAGAGAGAGTGCGTGCATGCAGGGGAGGGGCAGAGAGAAAGGGAGAGAAAGAATCCAAGTGGTCTGATGTGGGGCTCAATCTCATGACCATAAGATCATGACCTGAGTTGAAATCAAATGTTGAATGCTTAACCAACTGAGCCACCCAGGCGGCCCTATCTGAAGAATTCTTAAACATCACTTTTTGAGATAATAAGGGATCACTTTGACACCTTAATCTAATGAGATTCCAAAATATGGTTCCATCCTACAGCCTGAAGTGTTCCATCATAACAGTTATCACAAATTGCAATTATATATTAGTGTTCCAAAATTTTTATTTAATGTCTGCTTTCCTCTTGGAGTATAAGCCCCATGAAGGCAGAGACGATGTTGATTTTATTTTCCACCTTACTGGTGGAGTGAAGAAATGGGCATGGTGTTTGGCATTCATGGATTATTTTCTGCTTGAATGTATGAATAAACCTGCCTTTCCTAATCCTTCCATGAGGGAAATTGTATGCTCTGGGATCACTGGGTATGACCCAGGTAGTTAAACTAGTGAGTGACCTTCTAAATATTGCTATTGTTCCCTTATCCCCAACCTATGTGCTTCCCCTCAGTCATTCAACAGCACCTCCTAACACTTTCCTACTAGGCCATCACCTTGCACTCAATAACTGCCTCTCAGCACTGCACTTTCCACCAGCTGCCAAGGCTACGAGACATCAGAGAGCAGGTGGGACAATCCTGGATTCCCTTTGTTGCAGGGCTTAGGAATGAGAGGTGATGAGGGAGCTGCTCTCCTTAGTGTGATGCTGCTCTGTGGGTACTTTCACCGGCAGAACCGGGTGCCCCAACTGGTGTGTGTGTTGGGAGAGTGATTTAATCATGACATAAAGGAAATGGATTAAAAAGTAAAATCAACTTGTTTTGCTTACAAGATACCAAATATACTGAGGCTAATTTTTCCCTTCTCACTGAGCTTATTACTATATTTGCTGCTTTGTGAACACACCTCAAACTGGAGAAATATAGTGCTTAGTGGGTTTATTTGATGAATAGACAATTTAGATAAAGCCCTTAAATGAAGTTCGGCACACAAGCAATGAATTGAGTATTTGCAAATCTCTTTGTTTGTGCTCTGTAGGCTCCCTAGGACTCCTGAAGGATTTTTTTAAATCAGTTAAGTAGATATAAAATAAATTATAAAGAGTAAATATCCTTGACTTGGTTTCTAAAACAGTAAACATTTCAAGTATGTCTTAATAATTATTTTTAATTCAATAACCTTGAACAAATGCAGACATTTAAAAAAATCAGATCTACTTTCCATTGAGCTTTTATTTAATTTGATTATAAGCAGAATTAGACACAATAAACTACATACCTATGAACACAACCCCTTATATTTAAAATAGCAATCAATATGAGTAGGAAGCTCAGTAAGATATATAGTAAAATATGGTAGCATTTGTTGCCTTCAAATTTAACAGTCATATACAAGGAGCATTTCTGTTAGAGTACAGAGCTATATATATGATATTGACTACAATCAGAAAATTTACCCAATAATTTTGTGGTAAAGAGCATACTACCTTTTAACTCATCAGAGTCCAAAGATTAAAATATATATCATGTGACAAAAGTCAAACATCTTTTTCTTTCCACAGGTACTCCATCTTCCATGGTATTCTTTAGCACAGTGCCTAGACTACAGTAAATACTCCATAAATACTTAACAAAAGATTGAATAAATAAATGGATGAATGAAGTCTGCTCCTTCCTAGCAGGAACATTTGGAAGATTCTTCTTTTCCATTACAAATTTTACCCATACCTTGAGCTCAATAACAGCCTCTCAGCACTGCACTCCCCCCAGCTGCCAAGGCTACACGACATCAGAGAGCAGGTGGGACAATCCTGGATTCCCTTCGTTGCAGGGCTTAGGAATGGTAGGTGATGAGGGAGCTGCTCTCCTTAGCATGATGTTGCTCTGTGGGAACTTTCGCCAGCAGAACCAGGTGCCATCCCTGAAGGCCGATTTTTCAGTCCCAGTTCCACTCAGAAACAAATCCAACCACTTCAAATATATTCAGTGCTTGCCTTCTGAATTTTCCATATTATATCTATTAAACGTTGGAAGAGTAACCAGCAATTTTCAAGTTAGTATTAGTCTCCATTTCAGTTTTTGTGCCCTTTACTCATATAGATTCTAAACTATTTGAGAGCTTTGATATAGTGCACTGCGGTTGTTAAAATGTTTCCCCATATCTTATTTCATTTCATTTTCATGACAATTCTGAAACAGATATTAGTATGTCACTATTTTATAGATGAGACAATTGGAAGTCTGAGCTACTAAGTGACACGTGCAAAGTGACACAGAAAGGCCAGAGTTAGGACTTGAACTCTGTTCCTTTGACTTCTAAAAATCCCTCTTCATTTCACATGCCACCATGCATACAAAATATTTATTCTTTTCTTTTTGCTAGGGTCTTGTACGGTAAGATTTTTACGAAGTGAGTCATAGATATTCAAAAATCTTAAAATATTGAATAGTTACAAATAATTGTCACTTTAATTTATTCTTCTGTATGGCTGAGCACTCAACAAAAATATTCATCATAAAGTAAAATAAATACAAATAATAGGGATTAAAAAATTAATGTGTGCTTAAGCATGCATACGGAAGAAGCAAGGATAAGATTTCTATTATTTTTGGAAATAATGATTAGTAGTTTGTCCTGCCCAAAGGAATAAAAGAATTAGGGAGCAGCATGCTGTGACTATCCAACCTCACCAAGTTCTAAAGCCAAGTGACCCCAAGTGAAGCCAAGTTTCAGAATTCCTTAATTGGCTTAGAATTCAAGAAAAAAAGGGAAAAAGTTGAAGAAGCAATGGAAGTGCTCTTGCTCTATCACTGAACTGCTGTTTTCTTGTGAGTGAAGTTCAGCCCAAATTCAGCACAGTGAACCAAACCCCAGAATAAAACTATGCATGCACCTTGAGCAAACAATAGCCATTAATAAGTCTCCAGTGTTTATAAAGACCCAATTTGAACTGCAAATGACATAGCAAAGATAATCAATACCCAATTATCTCAGCCAAATGTGTTGAGATGATACTTAATAAGGACAAACTGAAGTTAAAGAGCAAGATTATTGTGAAAAGAAATCACTTCTTAACTACACTTAAACTTCTTGAAAAGAGATTGAAATGCTTAACAGAACAGAAAGAGACAACACACTTTTGAGTCGGGAAAGTATCACATGTCTGAGTTCTAGGGCCAGTGATGATTTACCAAAACTGCAGGGATCATCAATAGTTTCAAAGAGTAGAAGCTTGTTTTTACATGGCCATTTAAGGGATGAAAAGTCTACAGTATATTGTTTCTACCTTTTGTAAACCACAAATCAGACCTGAAAAGTGGAGGGTTACATATAGTTTACTTTATAGAGGTTACAGCAGACAATTGTCCCATAAAAATCTATGAAATTAATGGGAAGAACATGTGTTAGCAATGGGAAAAAAATTCAGGAAAGCACACTATTGACAAAATTCTAGTTTTAAACTGATTTACTTCTTTCTTATTTAAGAAAAAATATTTTTGTTTTTTACCCATACACAGAATAATATTGTACCAGAAGTCTGTTATCTATATGAAGGTACTTTATTGACAAATTCAGTTGGTACAAGGTGTAGCAAGCTTCCCTTATGAAAGTCCTTACATAAATTAATAGTTACATGCAAGATTTAAGAACATATTCATTGCCAAAATTACAAAAGGATAATCAATTAAGTTCACTAAACTCAGAGTTATTGAAAAAAATTCCTTAAAATTATACAAATGAAGTGGCTAAATTAACAGAGACTTTCACCTACAAAAATGAATGACATTCACAGGATGACAAAAATGTGAAGAAGGCATAATAAAAAATAAAATCAATACTTCCAAACCACTCTCAAGAGCAAAGAGAGCTGGCAATGAGGAAGAAATATATCCATTAAAAAAAAAAGGTAAGAATTCATAGAGTAGTCCTAATGTTGAATCAACATAATTATGCAAAGAAAAAGATTCTAAAAGGTACTGAAAATAATGCTAGGTTCTTCAGTAATATTACCACTCAGATTATGATAACATTACAAATTATATATGAATTATCCATCATTCTTAAAATTTAATAGCATATGGCAATTATTTCTCTAAAAAATTGTATTTTGAATAAGTTGAAATCCATAAATATAATTAAATTACCTGCCATCTAGAAATTATTACAATTTAATACATTTATAAGCCTTGGGGTGCCTGGGTGACTCAGTTGGTTGAGCACCTGAATTTGGCTCAGGTCATGATCTCACAGTTTGTGGGTTTGAGCCCCACATCGGGATCTGTGCTGACAGCTCAGAGCTTGGAGCCTGCTTTGGATTCTGTGGTCTCCTTCATTCTCTGCCCCTCCCCCGTTTGTGTGCGTGCTCTCTCTCTCAAAAATAAATAAATAAACATTAAGAAAATTTAAAAATACATTTATAGGCCTAAGTTTGATTCATTTTCCACATTCTTTTCTTTCCACCCATCCTTTGACTTTAAAGAAGAGAAAGACACCTGAGTCAACATTTATGAAAGAAGAATACTAATGTCACCAGAATACAGAATCATCTCTCTTTTGAAAAGCCTTCTATGGTTTTGCCCACTTCCCCAACTATCTTCTGTCTCTGTCCTATTAAGGGTCCTATGCATATATCTTATCACCCCAGCCTCCACTAACAATCCTTGAGGGCAGAATTGTCTCCTCTGTGAGGATCTAGCACAATTCATAGACGACGATGGAAATTAAATATTCCTTTCTAAGTGATTAAATGAATAAACGGTGTTAGAAATAAATGTATGTCCTCTACAGTTCTAATGTGATGTATGGTTATACAACATTTTCATATATTTATTTATTCCTTATAAAGAGCCTGCGAACTTAGTATTTTACAGATGAAGAAACTGAGACTCATTTACCCAAGGTCAGCACAAAGCCAGACTCATGTCCATATTTTTGGATTCCTGCTGATCTTCCCACCTCGGCACAGCTGCCTAAATGAAGGAACAGCTCTGCTCCTTTTAAGATGATTCCACTTTTACTAGGAGCCTTCTTAAGTCTCAGACGGGGGATTACTATCACATAGCGTAGTTGTTTAGATGCAGAAAAAAATGTATATGAAAGTTCTGTATTTATTTTGCAAGAAAAGAATGTATTCCTTTCTCAAAGTGAAATGGGGAGAGTTGGCAAATATGAATAAATATTATTCTCAAAATGTGCATAAATATCTAACCATATAGTATAATATATAAATAGAATGGCATCAGTCTTTGTTTGTAATGTAGGGATGTGAAGAGCATGTTCTTCCCTGTAGTTCTCTGTCTTCAGCCTGTTCTGCATCCTGTTCCTGATGAATCTCTTTTAGTCACAGAAAAGGCCCACAGGTCAATGGTTCACGGTCACTACACTGAGGTTTTTTTGAATGTTAGGACAATGTTCTAGTAATTTCTCTAAAATTGTTGCATATGGTGCAGAGTCACAGAAGATATTCAAAATGTTCTTCAAATAAATGAACTGTTATGATTAATCAAGTGAGTACTGTTTGATGGCTATAATTCTTACTAACGACAAAAGCAGATGACATCATAATCAGAAACATATTTAAAATTTCTAGGATATTTTAAAGCATAAACACTTTCAATCTTTTATGGAATATGGAATATGTGGTATGTTTTACTAAGAAAGAGAAGTCAAGATGATTCATCTAGGAAGATAGATTTCTGGGAAAAACCCAATTAAGTTCCTATTTGAGGCTGAGTACCCGAACAGCCTGAACTACTCAGATGGACATCACATAATTATTTGCTATTTCTAGGAGCATTTAAAAAATCTTTCTGCTTTTTCTAAAAATTTATGGATCAAAGGAAGGATCATGTCACATGGTGTATGGCTATTTTACCTCAGAACCTCTCACCTGGCATTTCTTGTCACAATGTCTTCCCATTACCCTGCCAGAGGGATTTGCTTTTTTGTTTCCTTTTGCTTATCTTCTATTGCCTACTGTTGTACATATGTAAATACATTATTATCCATTAAAACAATATTAGAGAAAACATTCACAGGGTCTGTGGTACAACCCTTGCTTCCCTATGGTCTATTTTCAATTTGGCACCCAAGGAGTCTTTTTGAATCAGGAGTCAGATCTTGCACTGCACTGTTCCCAGCACTCTGAGGACTCAGATTTTACTCACATGAAAAGCCAAAGTCCTTAAGATGGCCTGTGGGGCCCTTTGTTATGGTGCCTCTCCTCATACCCCTTTCCTTTCCCTCTTAGTCAATCTAATTGGGCATATACACTATGCTCCTGCCTTAGGCCCTTACTCTGGCAGTGTCCTCTGTGCGGAATCCCTTCACTTTGTCAATTCTTTAGTCAGAGGTTACATTATTTCAATGATGTCTATCCTAACAACCACATTTAATACCATACTTTGAGCAACTCTCCCAATATTTCACTCATGCACCAATACTTCTGATCGCTCTTGCCCTGTTGTGCTTTTCCTTTACCCTAGGGCTTATCAACTGGCAACATAATCTTTTAATCTACTTATTTGTAAAATTAATTGCTTATTGACTGTAAAGTCCATGTGTGCTTTGAAAAGAATGTATATTACCATTATCCAAGCATTGATGTTTTTTGTTTTTGCTTACATATATTAATTAGTGAGAAATGTATGACTACTTCCCCTGTATGCCTGGTGAATTTGTCTATTTCTCCTTGTACTTCTGTCATTTTTTTTTTTGTTTTATACAATTTGAGTCTATATTACTGAGTATATAGAAGCTATAACTATAGTATCCTGATGAATTGAATCTTCTGTCATTTTGTAGTGATCTTAAGATCTAATAAGGCTATTTACCTTACAATCTAATTATCTGATAATACAGTTGCAACAACTCTCATGGATAGCAACTGCCTGGAATATCACTTTCCATACTTTTGGATTAAAATTTTTTGGGTCTTTATAAGTAAGTTCTATTTCTTGGAAAGAAAATATTGTGTATTTTAAGTCTAGCTTTTTACAAATTCATTTTGAAATCAGAATGTTATATTTACATTTATCTGATTTTACTGAAAATAATTTGGATTTATTCCTGCAGTTTTATTTTGTGCTTTCTATTTATACAGATTGTCTATTTTCTTCTTTCAAATTGAGGGTTTTTTTTTTATTTTCATTTTATTTTTGTCTTCTCATTTGGAAATTATGACCTCTATGTTTAGATATACTCATGTATTTAATATTGGTTTCATTATTCTTTTCCATCTCAGACATTCTCCCTTTGATAAGAATCCTTCTTCCTGAAGTTCATCCCTTAAAATTGCCTTCGAAGTGAGTCAGGAGATTTTAAACTTCTTGGTTTCTCATCTGAAAATGTCTACATTTTGTACCTCTTCTTAAGAGATATCTCTACAAGGTAAAGAATTAAATGTGGACAGACAGCTTAGAGCTCATTGAAGGTGTTATTTCCAACTTACAGCCCCAGTGTTGCTGTAAAGAATTCCGGTATGATTTACTACTCTTCTTTGGGAGTTAACCTTTCTTTCCTGTCTAGCTGATTTTAAGATCTTTCCATTGTCTTTTCTGTTTTTCAGTTTCACTATGACATTGTCTATTTATAAATTTCTTTTTATATTGGCTTTGCTTTTTGATTTGAGATATATTGTTTTTTAGCAATTCTGAAAAGTTTTTCATTGTACCTTTGATTATGGCTTGTTCTTGTTTTTTCTCTTTTTATAACTTTAAATGGAATTTAGGCCTTTGCACTCGATCTTAAATGTCTCTTAACATCTTGTGTTGGAAATTCTCTCTTTGCCCCATTTCATCCACTCTGCTCTGTGTCCTGGGACACTAACCTCTATGTCATGTATCAATAAAGTCCCCCTGCCTTTGACATCCAGATGTGTTTGACCAGTGAAAGGTATCATCAGTGTGATACCTAAGTGTGAGAGAAGAGAGGCAGGGGTACTTATTTTTTCTGTTGCATTCTTCTACCAAAGTTTGCAGTTCCTTTCAGAAGATGCATTGCTATAGCTACAAAGACAGCTTTCTTAAGTTTCTCAAAATCTGTCTTTTTCCATGCTATTTTAGACACAGGTGTGAAAATGGCTCTTTGCTGTTGTTAGCCCCAGAATGCTTCATCATACATTGTTGATTTCTTTAGTTCCGCCAATTGTGATTTTATAAATCCACGTGATTATAGACTCCTGTTCTTTTCTCACATTTTCATTTCTTATTTCTTAAAACACATAAATTTAAGATAATTCTAATGTCTGAAAACTTTGTGATCTGATGATTTTGGTTCTTGTTTCTGCTGATACTGATTTATAGTGCCATGCTTCCTATGGTTTCTGGTTTCTTTATGCATTTTGTGACATTATAAGATGAGCTCATTTTTCTTGGAAATTTTATCTTTGAGGATTCTTTGAGGTCCTGATTGGAGTGTGTTTAGTCCAGAGAATATCTAAGATTTACTTCCTGACTGCCTGGCCATTTCCAGCCACTAAAACAAGAGCTCATGTTTCCTACAGTTTAGCAGATGGCCTTAGGGTAAGTCTAGTTTCAATTCTTACCTATCTTCCATGGTCTTCTCCTTGATTTAGCTTTCGGCTACTTCCTTATTTTCTAGCCAGCTCAGCAATTCATTTAAAGAAATGTAGTTTATATTTCATCCAGATTTTTAAATTGCTTTCATGGGAAGTTTCTTTCAGGGTATGCAGTACTTCATGCTGACAATAACAGAAGTAACATTTTTTTTTTTTTTACAAAACAAACATATTCAATTACCATGATATATTTTGCTAAGGTGAAAACAAACTAATAGGAATTACTTAAAATATTACCACTGTATTCAAGATATGAGGAAATTGAGACTTAGAAATGCTAAATATGTAAGCTATAGGATATGACACAGATAGGAAGTAGGAAAGAGAGGATTCAAATTCACATTTCTCTAATTTCAAAATCTCTATGTTATAAGACCTCTGTTAACCCTGGCTTCCTTGCATTGTATCAGAATAATATTGCTAAGAGTATAAATAATTACTTTGAGATCAAGTAAGAGCCATTAAATTCTCATGGTACTAGTATAAAAGTGATGAGTTAAAAACAGCTGCTACAAGGTGCACCAGAGAATATTAGCAAACTAGTATACAGATTTTTTTAACCAATGGATTTCCATCATTTACAATATTAATAAATCAATAAATATTTGTACTTGGTGAAAAACAGAAAATAAATGAACCTGCAAGATAGCATGATAAAGATCCAAAATTATTCCTAGACAAAATTTTAAATAGAAAAAAATTAATCTGCATTAGCCCTCAAATATCTTTTTGTTCATTTCTCTCATTTCCCATGCTTTCTCCGCTTTCTCCCAGTCTCTGCAGATCTGGGTAAGTCAACAACGTCTTATGGTGGATTCAATCAATATTACCCCTTAGAATATTTTATAAAGGAAAGATATATCAGGCAAAAGAATATGTACGCATTTTACTTATGGTGGTTTAGAAACAACACCTGGGTGAAAGGGATCCTTGGGAATCTTTATAGTACTTTTCAAATTGGACAATATAGATATTGTCTATATTGTTTCCACATATGGTTCTATGTGTCATTCTGAAGTAATTCTATCTATAAGAATTTTCTTGAAGTACTGATAATTCTTTACATAAAGTCATTTATGCAAAAGATAGTGCCATCAAGAATCCAAGAGATTGGGGCCACCTGGGTGGCTCCACCAGTTAAGCATCTGACTCTTGATATTGGCTGGGTCATGATCGCACAGTTCAGAAGATCAAGCCCCATGTCAGGCTCTGCTCTGGCAGCCAGGAGTCTGCTTTGTGATTCTCTCTGTCCCTCTCTGCCCCACCTCCACTTGTGTGCTCTCTTTCTCTCTTGCTCTCAAAATAAATAAGTAAACATTAAAATAAAGAATCCAAGAAATTATTGTTTTAAACAAATAATAATGTTTTTGACTAGTCATTATACTTTACAAATATTATTATGTTTGGTCCTTCACATTAATCATATAGTAATAATATCTCGGGAACATTTATCACTACTATTAGGAAACACACAACTGTGAGTGAGAAATTAGGTCATGTGAATTTGGGTCAGTAAACAGTATCTCTCTCACATGCAGACAGACTCACAATGCAAGTATCTAATTTTGTGTCTATAATTGTGGCTTTTTATACCTTAACAAACAACTATGATTTTGCTTCTAATCAAATATTTTTGTCTTCCTTTTTCCTTTTCTTTTTCTTTCTTTCTTTCTTTCTTTCTTTCTTTCTTTCTTTCTTTCTTTCTTAATTTTTTTAATAATTATGATGTAGTAAAGGATTATAGTAATTTCTTGATACTTTCCATTATATTGTCACTCTAATTTATTTCTACTATAATTAACATCATAGATATTTATCAGCATATAATCAATCTTTAGGTTCTAAAAATTCTGTTCAATGAAAAAGTTCTTTTGAAACTCTACTTTTTGTTTTGAGAGAAATGTTTGTATTACAAGTTATGTTAAATAACATGAAAAGTCTTGTTAGGAAACTAAAGCCAGAAGTGGATGACTTCACATTTTTTAACAAATATTCTTTCCTATTTATCAATTACCATATACTAAATAAGCTAAATGTCATTCTTTCAAATGTTACACAGCAACATTTTTTTTATGTTTTAATTAGAAAATCACTAACATGTTCAGAAGAGATGCATTATTCTATACATAGATCTTTAATTAGTCCTCTTGATATTTACTGCCTCTCTTTTTCTCTGTTCTGTTTTCCTAGATTAGTGGTTCCCAAATTTTGGACTGTGGATGTTAAAAGCTTCACTAGGGAAATGAGAATAATAAGCAAAGTTTTGAACTCTGCATTGAGCAACGTTTTGGTGTTGAGATGTTCTTTTTCATATGATGGTGGTGATAATAAATGGTAAATTTATCATTATTATTCTAATAAAATGTCCAAACTATTAAAAAAATACCCCTGCTTTGCGAAATTCCAGTGGCAAGGGACCAGTGAATTGCATGATCTTGGAGAGGATCTTTTGGGAAAACATGGCATTCTTGACTAGCATGATAAGTTGGAGATTGGTAATACTCTAGCTTAAGGAAAAATGATACCAAAAAGCAAAAGGAAAACTTTACCTCTGTTCCTAGCACATGGTAAGCATCCAAAAAATAGCACCAGAGACCATGTCTAATGAATGAAGGTACAATTGTAAATATAGGTGGATATATTTGAATGTGTTGCCCAGTCAGAAGTGTTGCACACTGAACTGATTTTGAGGGCTATGTGCCTGGCAGCACCATAATGATAAGCATATAATATGCACAAGTGAATAAGGAAACAAACACTAAAAGCCAATATACAGCAGAAAAGCTCTTAATCAAGATTTATCTGAAAATGTAAGAGAGGGAAAAAAAGAAAAAAATATTTTCCTTTATAAACCCAGCTCAATTTCAGTAGAAAATTTAAAAGGTAAAAATGGCAACAAAGAAAACAGTCTTTCCTGAGTGTACTATCCTTTATACAAAAACATATTTTATCATTTTTAAAGCAATATTACTTTACATAGCAGTCTTTAAAAATAATCAATCAGACCCTATTTTGTTAGTATTGAATCAAAGTTGTGTTTGCTAGCATTGAATGGTACAAGTCCTAAATTTTTGACCTAGAATGCTATTTTTTCCCTATGCTAGCCAGCATTATTAAATGGGCATTGGTAAAAAATAATGACGGGGCACCTGGGTGGCTCAGTTTGTTGGGCATCCGACTTCAGCTCAGGTCATGATCTCATGGTTTGTGAGTTCAAACCCCGCGTCAGGTTGACAGCGCAGAGCCTGGAGCCTACTTCAGATTCTGTGTCTCCCTTTCTCTGTGCCTCTCCCCCACTCACACTCTGTCTATCTCTCTCTCTCTCTGTCTCTCTGTCTCTCTCTCAAAAATAAAGATTAAAAAAAATTTTTTTTAAAGATGCATTAATGACATTATATGTCAATTTCCTTATCTAATCTGAAATGGTTCTCATCACAAAAACTAACATTTTATTAGACCTTGTACTTAAATAAGTTGCCCTCTGTTTGTTAAAATAATAGCAAATTCTTGATCAGAAATCATGATGTATTACTACAACATGAAAAAGATATATTATTTCATATTACTACTTATTTTGTGCATTTTAGCATTAAGTGTAATAATAAATAAGGAGGTATGGAAGAAAAATGATGTCTAAATAGATTGTATTATGGGCTCAACTAAAATTCATTGTGTTAAAGCCTTAATCCCCAATATGCCAGAATGTAACTGTATATGGAAATAAGGTCCTTAAAGAGATGCTTAAATTAAAATCAGGCATTAGGATGGGACTTAATCCAATCTTAATGGTATCCTTACAAGCAGAGGACCCTGGACATGTGAAGACATTCCAGTGACATGCACGCTAAAAAAAAGACCATTGAAAGACAGAGTGAAAAGGTAGCAATTCATAAGCCAATGAGAGAAGTCTCAGAAGAAACTAAACCTGCTGTCACTTTGATCTGGGGCTTACAGCCTCCAGAACTGTGAGAAAATAAATTTCTGTTGTCTAAGGCATCCAGTAGTTTGTCATGACATCCTTAGCAAAATAACACAGATTGCATCTCTATCAGTCTTTTTTGTTAAAGGCTAATTGATTATTTTATTAACTCAGATTTTGTGGTCTGATTACTGACAAATAAGGAACTGTTTACTGTGTACTGTCCGCTGTCACTTTGGATTGAGATGAAGACACAATGACTTTATGGTGTGGGAGTAGAACAGGATTTTTAAAAATAAGAATCCTGCATTAATACAAAAGCTTAACTCTTAAACAATCTCTTCTATAAATTTGGAATTCTTTATTGGCATTAAATAATTTTCTGTGGATGGGGATTTTTTACATGAAGTACTACCTTGGTTTATCATAATTTTTCCAAATACCAAAGAGCACTAATTCTCAACAGGGAGTAAATCAAATAGCTACAGTTGTGGTGGGGGGTGGAGGTAACTTTCTAAGTCAGAATCATAGCTTCTTTTTCTGTGGGGATATACCTATCCTATAGAAAACACAGAGAAACATTAAGCTAGAATGCTTCTGTGAGCTTAGTAAGCAGTGTTCATTGCAAAGTACTAAAAATATCCATTTTTACTTATTTTCTATTATTAAAAATCCTCAACTATATAAATTGCAGCTGACACTATGCAAAGACACCAACAATAAAACAAAAATAAAATAAAACCTCTAAATTTCATAATAGCAAACTTTGTTCTGAGACTCAAGTAAGGTTATACATGTTAAATGCTTACATGAGTCCTTTGTGCTCAGTAAGTAATCAATAAATGTTAGATAATTTTACCAAAAATTAAAAATTGTAGTATATCAATATTTGTAGTAATGGTATTTAAATATGAGGAAAAGTTTAAAATATATTTATTTTATTAACAAAGGCAAAGAAAAGTGCATAAAATGGCTAGGAAAATATCTATCAAATACTGTTGAATAAAATGTATGTTGAGCCTTAATAACTCAGAATCAAGTAATCAGCTAATAGCCAAAATGTATTGAGAATGTATGATTACAGGAATTACATAGCTCATTTATCCTCACAACAACCCTATAAGGTCAACATTTCATAGAGAAGGACATTCCTTGCTCAAGGTCATTCACAGCTAGAAAACAGCAGAGCCAAAATTTGAATTCAGGCAATGTGGCTCCAGAACCCACGCTGTTAATCAAAAGAACTGAACATTTCTTTTAAAACTAAAATTTATTGTACCTATAAAATGTCTATATGGAATCATATTTAATCCTCCAACCAACATTATAACATTTTTCCCTTTGAGAAAAATTCCATTTCCCAAATATGGTGGAAAAGTGAGAAGTTCTTGTAATACACATGTGAGTAACCTGAAGCCTTCTCTTTATAACAACCTGGGAGGAGGCATCTTTCACTTAGAGTGCAATGTGAATGATGGCCTGTGGAATTGTGGATCCTGGCAACCATGAGCTCAAACTGGCATTCACTAGATCAGACTATCAACTCCTGAGAGCAGAAAGTAAACCATGTTCACTAGTATAGCCTCAATGTCAATGAAAGTGGTTGGGATAGATCAGTAATCAATTTGATGAATATTAAATAAACAAATGCTGGCATAAGTTTTTTTATTATAACATAAGACTTGGAGTTTTCAATTATAAAGCACTATTTAAGAGGGAGTGTCACCTGGTAATATATGAGTTAGGCATCAAGAAAAAGTTACTATTCAACATAAGGTGAATTAAACCAACTGTCACATTGTTGCAAAAAGCATTAGTCAGTCCTAGTGTTATATAAGTTCATATAACAATTGTTATACAATACTTTCCTATTTGCAGGATACCTCATCAAGCCTTGTTAACATTGAAACACTTGCAGTTTTGTTCATGTTACTACATAGCATATATATATTTTTAAGTATTTATTCATTTTGAGAGAGAGAGAGTGAGAGTGAGGGAGGGGCAGGGAAAGAGGGAGAGAGAATCCCAAGAAGGCTCTGCACTGTCAGCACAGAGTCCAATGTGGGGCTTGAACTCACAAATCATAAGATCATAACTTGAGCCAAAATCAACCATGAGATCATGACTTCAGCCAAAATTAAGAGTCGAACGCTTAACTGATTGAGCCATCCAGGTGCTCCTATATAGCATATTATTATCACAAAAGACATCAGATCAATTTATGGCTTATATACAATCTCATAAATTTAAGAACTCAAAATTATAGCAATTCTTAGATTAATATTTGTGGGTAAAATCTCAAAATTTGACAGATAAGTAAGAATGTTTCCATTTTGTTGGTTACTGTTCTTGGAATGCTTCAAATTCCTTTTTAATTATTATAAAAATTAATTACAGTATAATTAATATACAGTGTTATATTACTTTCAGGTGTACAATATAGTAATTGAACAATTTTATACATTAGTCAGTGCTCATCATGATTAAATGTACTCTTAATCCCCTTCACCTATTTCACCCAACTCCCCACTCACCTCACCTCTGGTAACCATCAGTTTGTTCTCCATAGTTAAGAATCTGTTTCTTGGCTTGATTCTTTCTTTCTCTTTCTTCCTTTTGTTAATTTGTTTTGTTTCTTAAATTCCACATATGGTTGAACTCGTATGGTATTTGTCTTTTTCTGACTGACTTATTTCACTTAGCATTATACTCTCTTCCACTGTGTATAATTATATCTATACCTATCACATATTCTTCATCCAGTCATCTATTTTTTTGAGAGAGAGAGGGAGAGAGAGAATACATATGAGCAGAGGAGGGGCAGATGGAGAGGGGAACAGAGAATCTTAAGTAGGCTCCACGTCCAGCACAGAGCTCAACATGGGGCTCCATCTCACAACTGTGAGATCATGACCTGAGCCGAAATCAAAAGTCAGATTCTTAACTGAGTTACCCAGACACCACTACCCATTTATTTATGGATGGACACTTGGGTTGCTTCCATAATTTGGCTTTTGAAAATGATGCTGCAGTAAACATAGAAATGCATATATCTTTTTGAATTCCTGTTTTCATATTCTTTGGGTAAATATCAGTAGTGAAATTACTGGATTATATGGTATTTCCATTTTTAATTTCTTGAGAAACTTCCATACTGTTTTCCACAAGGGTTGTACCAGTTTACATCCCCACCATCAGTGCATGAAGGTTCTTTTTTTTGACACATTCTCACCAACACTTGTTCTTTCTTGTGTTTTGAATTTTACAAATTCTGACAGGTGTGAGGTGTTACCTCATTGTGGTTTCGATTTGCATTTCACTGATTATTAGAGATGCTGAGCATCTTTCAGTATGTCTCTTGGCTGTCTGGATGTCTTCTTTAGAGAAATATCTCTTTATGTTTTCTGTCCATTTTTAATTGAATGATTTATTTTTGGTGTTGAGTTATATAAATTCTTTGTTTCTTTTTTTTTAAATTTTTTTTAACGTTTATTTATTTTTGAGACAGAGAGAGACAGAGCATGAATGGGGGAGGGTCAGAGAGAGGGAGACACAGAATCTGAAACAGGCTCCAGGCTCTGAGCTGTCAGCACAGAGCCCAACGCAGGGCTTGAACTCACTGACCGTGAGATCATGACCTGAGCCGAAGTCGGCCACTTAACCCACTGAGCCACCCAGGCACCCCTCTTTGTTTCTTTTGAATACTAACCCTTTATTAGATATGTCATTTGCAAATATCTTCTCCCCATAAGTAGGCTGTTAGTTTTGTTGATTGTTTCTCTATGCAGAAGTTCTTTATTTTGATGTAGTCCCAATGACTTTTTATTTATTTATTTATTTATTTATTTATTTATTTATTTCCCTTGCCTTAGAAGACACACCTAAAAAATATTCCTATGACCAATGTCAGAGAAATTACTGCTTTTGCTCTTTTCTAAGATTTTTATGGTTTGAGGTCTCACACTTAGGTCTTTAATCCATTTTGAATTTATTTTTGTGTATGGTATAAGAAAGTGGCCTAGTTTCATTGTTTTGCATGTTGGTGTCCAGTTTTCCCAATGTCATTTGTTGAAGAGTCTATCTTTTTACCATTGCATATTCTTGCCTTCTTTGTCAAAGATTAATTGACAAGATTAATTGTGGGTTTATTTCTGGGGTTTCTATTCTTTTCCATTGATCTATTTGTCTATTTTCATGCCAGTGCCATGCTGTTTTGATTATTGTAGCTTTGTAGTGTATCTTGAAATATGGGATTGTGATACCTCCAGTGTCGTTCTTTTTCAAGATTGCTTTGGTTATTTGGGTTCTTTTGTGACCCCATAGGATTGTTTGTTCTATCTATGTGAAAAATGTTGCTGGTATTTTGATAGGGATTGCATTAAATCTGAAGACTGCTTTGGGTAGTATGGACATTTTAATAATATTTGTTCTCCCAATCCATGAACATGGAATATCTTTCTATTTTTTTTTTTTTGTATTTTCAATTCCTTTCATCAATGTTTTATGGTTTTAGTGTATTTTACTTTCTTGTTTAAGTTTATTCTTAGGTATTTTAATATTCATTATGCAATTGTAAAAGGGAGTGTTTTCTTAATTTCTCTGTGTGTTCCTTTCTTATTAGTGTGTAAAAATACAAATAATTCTGTACATTGATTTTGTATCCTGCAACCTTAATGAATTCATTTTTCAGGTCTAGTATTTTTTGATGCATCTTTAAAGTTTTCTCCAATATCTCTAGTATCATGTCGTCTGCAAATAGTGAAAGTTTTACTTCTTCCTTGCCAATTAGGATAGCTTTTATTTATTTTTCTTGTCTCATTGCTGTGGCAAGAACTTCTAGTACCATGTTGAATAAAAGTGGTGAGAGTGGATATTGCTGTCTTGTTTCTGATCTTAGAGGAAAAGCTCTCAGTTTTTTCTTATCTTAGAGGAACCGCTCTCATCCTCATTAAGGATGATGTTATCTGTGGGTTTTTCATAGATGGCTTTAATTATGTTGAGGTATGGTCCCTCCAAACCTACTTTGTTGAAGGTTTTTATCATGAGTGGATGTTCTACTTTGTCAAATGCTTTTTCTATATCTATTGAAATGATCCTATGGTTTTTATCATTTCTCTTGTTGAAGTGACATATTAATTTGATTGATTTGTGAATATTTAAGCACCCTTGTATCCCAGAAATAAATTCCACTTGATCGTAGTGAATAATTTTTTTTAATGTACTGTTAGGTTTGGTTCGTTCATATTTTTTTGAGGATTTTTTCATCAATGTTCATCAGAGATATTGGCCTATAGTTCTGTTTTGTTTGCAGTCTTTTGTCTGGTTTTGTTATCAGGATAATGCTGGCCTCATAGAATTAAGTTGAAGCTTTCCTTTCTCTTCTATTTTTTTAAAATAGTTTGAGAAAAATAGGTATTACCTTTTCTTTTAATGTTTGGTAGAATTCACTCATGAAGCCATCTCATCCTGAATTTTTGTTTGTTGGGAGTTTTTTGATTGTTCATTCCATTTCATTGCTGGCAATCATTCTGTTCAAATTTCTAATTCTTCTTGATTCCATTTTGGGAAGTATATGTTTTTAGGAATTTATCCATGTCTTCTAGGCTGTCCAACTTGTTGGTGTATAATTTTTCATAATATTCTCTTTTAATCTTTTTCTATCTGTGGGGTTTGTTGTTATTTCTTCTCTTTCATTTCTGATTTTGTTTATTTGAATCCTCTCTCTCTCTCTCTCTCTCTCTCTCTCTCTGTCTTTTATGAGTCTGGCTAAAGGTTTATCATTTTTTTAAGTCTTTTCAAAGAACCAGCTCTTGGTTTCATTATTCTGTCCTATTGTGTTTTGTTTTTTTTTTTAGTGTCTATTTCATTTATTTCTGCTCTAATCTTTATTATTTCCTTCCTTCTGCTGGTTTGGGGTTTTGTTTATTCTTTTTCTGGCTCCTTTAGGTGTAAGGTTAGGTTGTTTGTTTGATGCTTTTCTTGCTTCTTGAGGTAGACCTGTATTGCTACAAACTTCCCTCTTAGAACAGTTTGTGCTTCATTCCAAAGGTTTTGGACTGTTGTGTTTTCATTTTCATTTGTTTCCATGTATCTTTTCATTTACTCTTTGATTTCTTGGTGGACCCACTGATTGTTTAGTAGCATGTCACTTAACCTCCATGTGTTTTTTCCAGATTTGTGTGTGTGTGTGTGTGTGTGTGTGTGTATGTGTGTCTGATTTCTAGTTTCATAGTGTTGTGATTGGAAAAGATAAATGGTAGGACTTTGCTCTTTTTGAGCATGTTCAGACTTGCTTTATGGCTTAATGTGGGATATATTCTGGAAAATGTTCCATGCATACTTGAAATGAATGTGTGTTCTACTATTTTTAGATGGAATGTTCTGACTGTATCTGTTAGATACATCTGGTCCAATGTGTCATTCAAAGCCACTGTTTCCTTGTGATATTTCTGTTTGTGTGATCTATCCATTGATGTAAGTGGAGTGTTAAAGTCCCCTACTATTACTGTATTACTATTCATTACTTCCTTTATGTTTGTTATTAGCTTCTTGAAGTATTTTGGGGCTTCCATGTTGGTGCATAAAAATTTATAATTGTTATATGTTCTTGTTAGATTATTCCCTTTATGATTACATAGTGTCCTTCTTTGTCTCTTATATAGTGTTTGTTTTAACGTCTATTTTGTATGATATAAATATTGCTGCTCCCTAACTTTCTTTTCAATTCCATTTGCATGATGAATGCTTTTCCATCTCTTCACTTTCAATCTGCATATGTGTTTGGGTCTGAAATAAATCTCTTTTAAGTGAATGCTTCAAACTCTCAGAAGCATTCTGGTGATGTCCTCTACTCATTTCTCCCTTCTTTACTAATAGAGTCCCAATTTTGTTCAAGATATTTGTTCCCTAAATACTAAAATCCTACATCTGCCAAACTCCTTTGAATCTAGGGGTGGCAATGTGACCTAATCAGGTTAAAGTTCTATAAGTCAAAGTCTAGGGGCTTTTGAGGAAACTGTTTAAAAGAGGCAGACACTGTTACCCTCTTCTCTGTGTGTTGTCCTTTTGTCCTGATTATCACATGGATATGATGTTAGCGATGGCACATGCAACATTCAGGCAATAAGCAGGACAAAAAGTATATGGCTGAGTAGACAGCTGGGAGAAGCTGGTGTTTCTGGCAACATCTCTGAGCTACTTCACCAGCCTGTTATTACTACTTACTAGTGGAGACAAGTATAGAAAAATAAAACATACAGGTTTAAGCCACAGTCAGTTTGGGGGGACTCGTATTACTAAAAATTGAATGTAATCCATAACCTGTACAGACATCTTTTAGTAATAAATGTATTCAAGCATATATATAAGGTCTGTGAGTTCTTGTAATTAATTTCATTAAATATTTATTAAGTAGAATTTTATTACAGAAATCTGAACAAGTTCATAGCTTTTTCAACCTGCCTAATTACTCCTGGGATTCATTTGCTTACTGGCCTGAGGAGACCAATTAGTTGTGAGAGATGGATCTTATACCATCTTAGAAGAAAACCTTGATCATGATGAAAGGCAACAGGGTACACACACTGAAGCCAATAATTTTGAGATACTGGCCAGCATATCTGCTGTGGGTAATTCTGATAATTTTTCATCAAAGTGTATATTTCTCTATTAATTTCATTTCTGAGAAGGGTAACCCATTTATGTTATTAAAACAATTTACCACTTATTAACAGTGAATAAGTGGCAGGCAAGTTGCCATATCCTCTTTTAACTTAACTTTCACTTGTTTGCAAACGATAACATGTACACTTTCTCTTGTAGCCTAATAGCAGCTACCATCTTTTTAAAAATACACCTAAAATGCATAAAATAAGTACATTGGGCAAGGATTCAGAAATAACTTATTAAAGTTGAAAAGTCAGATGCTCTGTCTTAAGAATGATAGCTTTGCTTTTTTACCTGGCATCACTACCTAAGTGCACTACCTAAGTGCAGGCAGGCATCGTAAGGTCTATGACACATACTCTGTGTGATAAGAGTGACTACTTCAAGAATGATTGTTGTTTCTTCTTATCTCAACTCTTATTTGGGAAGCAAGTATCGATTAGGAATTTAAACTGGAATAAGCACAATTAAAATATATTTTTTCTTATCTAGATTGTTTTGAATGAAACAATCTGAAGTTTCTCAGGCTGCTATATTTTGATATTTTATCCTGTTTCTAAGATAAACATAAGGTTCTTAGTATCATGTCTATGCTTTCCCTCTGCTTCTGACTTTTATGTAAACTACCCAGTTAATTTTATCTGCTACTGCCTTTTAAAATACCTCTAGTAGATGTTGTGAGGCAAAATAAATAACCTTTGAATTCACAGATGTAATTGGGTTTTCAAAATTTCATTATGACCAAAGAGGATACATAATTTGGTCTCGACTACAAAAAGAATTAAAATTACTTTCCTTGCAAATTTTAATGTTTTTTTTTTTTAAATCAGTGTCATAGCCGATGTGTAAATTAGGTTAAACTTCCCTCAGCAAACAACTTTTGTAAGTGTATTTATTTCTTTAAATAGACTTGCACATTTGAAACTATATATGAACAATAGGAATAAAATATTTAAAAAGTTATAATTATTTATGTCTGTTAAGTTTATTCTAGAACTTAGTTATATTCAGGTTGTACCTTTGGCTTGTCACCTAATTAGAAAGAGTTGACATTCATCACTTATTTTTATGAATCTAGATCTGCCAAACTGTCTCGGGGAATGATTTAGCTGGAGGCCTCAGTCCATAATTCTGGAATTGACATCTATACTTGTCATCACTGCTGTAACTTTCACATGAGGGTAGCCTTCCTATCTGTGGCAGCTATAATCGAGTGAAAAATGTGCTAAAATATACCCATTAAATTAGGTAAGCTATTGACAGTGCCAAAGTAATGATGCTTACAATCTGCTCTCATGTTCTGCCAAAGTGTGTCTGCAAATTTGAAGCACTCAGAGTGCATTTAAGAAGAAAGAATAAAAATTTCTGATTATAAAAAACTGCACGTTACATCTTATTCAGAAGTAGTGGTTAGAAACACAAACAACACAAAGCTTACAGGCCTGCATGTAAAAGTCAAAGACTTCACAGACAGCCCACCCACCCAATAGGTGGTTAATAAATATTTGCTTTGTGAATGAAACAATGTATTCCTCTATAACAAATGAGATAGGTGTTTGGCTTTTTATCCGAAAGTTTTTTGACAGTGCTCCAAAGCATTTTTTAAGAAGTAAATTTGTTCTTTTTTATGAGGAAGAAACAGGATTAACAGTAAGATGACACGGAAAGAATTGCCTTGAAGAAGAAAAACACAAAATAAATAACAAAGTAATATTTCTACCATTGTGCTATGTCCTTGGTTTCATTAGCAGAGAGCCACGCTTATTTTAATATTTTGTGTGGGAAATACTGATGGATTTTCTTACTATATCTTATAATCTCTTATTGTATGCTTGCCTGTCACCATTCATAAGGGATTCATGCCTGTACTGAGATTAAACATCCTTGAGAAGAGAGCCCCATCCCCATGTGACTGTCATTGAAGGTCAAGTATTAGCCTATAAGGGCGTCTCATTTGATATCCACCTTATTCTTTATTCATTCTTAACTGCCTTTGCCAGGTCCTGGGTAAAGTCTAGAGGTGCTTGCTATGCAAACTGGGGCAGTTTGTTAACTGCACAAGGACTCTTGGCTTGGAAAGTCTGTTCACCAAACCATATGTTCTTGCATGATATGCTCCATCTGCATGAAGGAAGGGGAGTCTCCTTTCAATTAGCGCAAAGGCACCATATGGGCTAGCAGTGTCTTTGTTGACATCTGTCCTGGAGGGTTTCTAGAGCTTTCTTATATTCCTCCCAGTCTCCACTCTCACCTCCTTCCAATTCTATTACCCAAAGGTATATCAGAGGTTATTTTCTAAAAAAATAATTACGAAATGATAGTTATAATTAACTATCCCTTTAAGTGTTGACAGTTCCTTATATTCCAGATATTTAATGAAACTTTATATGTCATACAAGGTCCTTCAAAACCTTTTCAGCATTCAGTTCCATTTGCCATAGCCCTGCAAGTCTGTCTAAAGTCTAGTTTAGGCAAAGCAAATAAACTGTTCCCCATTTTCCAGAGCAAAAAGTAGTTTCCTGCCCCTTCACAATTGGCAAATAATAATAATAACTACTCACAATTTTAGAGTACTCCTTGTATGATAGGCATCATTCTAAGCTCTTTATGAGGTACAATAGAAGAGTTGCTATTATGATTTCCCATTTTACAAATAACTAAGCTAAGGCACAGAGAAGTAAAGTAACTTAACACAACATCAGGTAATAAGTAAGTGGTGGAACCGGGATTTGAAGACTATAGGGAGGGAGACAGAGAATCAAAGAACGTGTGCTCACATTCCAGTAAAAATTGTCTCTGGAGAAACTGAAGATTTTGAAAAACCGCAACTGAAGATTATTAATAAAAATTTACTTCTGTGTCAGCACACTATTATTTTCTCAAAATAATAATAATAATACATTCTCAATGCTTTCTGGTGGCTTTCCATAAGGCATAGAAAGAGTATCGCATACTCCGTGCTTCCTAGAACATGCCTGTGCTATCTACAACATGTCCCATCGCCTCAGTTTTTTCCTGGTGTCTCATGGTGTAAACAAACCCACAAACAAAAACCACTTCAAGTTTTTATAACAGAGAGAAGTAAATGGAGAGAAATTGGTTAAATGGGAGGTGGAGGAGCTGAGAAGCCCAACAGGGGAGGGAGATTAGCACTAGCAGGAAGCCACTGTCAAGGCTGGTGTGTAGTAAGAGAGGAGGAAGGTGTGTTTCTGAAGTCCACGGTATCCGGTTCATCTGGCACAAGCAGGAACTACAATAAGCTGGTCTAGCAGGAACCAGACTGAGATGTAGCTGCTAGTAGCTAAGCCCCTAAGCACAAAGTGGGAGAGAACTACTCTAGCTTCTCCCTCTCCCCTTTCTCTCTTCTCCACCCAGAATCTCCCCCTGGTTAGCTTCATTCAGAAACCAGCCAACAGGTCATCCCCTGGAGCAGGTAGAGGAAGAGCAAAGACTGACCCTAAGGGCACACAGGCTCAGCTTTTGGTGAATGCCTCATTCTTAGGCCTCCCTGAGGAACATTTCCTTGTTCCTCTTACATTCTCCCACCAAACCATACAATTCACTTCTCATAACACTTTGAGTATTATCTTTTAATAAAATGAACAATAGTTAACAATTTGTGAGCAATGAAAATGGGATAGACACTAAATCCCATACAGATTCTCATTGAAACCTACCAACACTCATGACAAACAAATCTCCATTTTCTTTTACTGGGTAAGTTCCATGAGGGCAAGGTCCACGTCTACCTTGTTTTCTACTAGTAACCTAGCATTTAGCATAGATCCTAACATGTAGTAGGAAACCCACAATTTTTTATTGAATCATTAAATTTCCTTGAAATAAATCTGAAAAAAAAAGGATTATGGGCTAAGCTTAAAATATTTTTCATATTAGTGAAAGGTATTTTCATTTATATTCAAACTGACTCAAAGAATCACTGAATTTTACAACCTAACTTGTAACAAATTAGCATGCTAGGTACTTAACAAATAGTCGTGAATTCCCAGATGATAAAGCTATGTATTAATTTGAGGATAAAAATTGTCAAAATGTATTTCTTTCATGAATATAATATGACTGTTTCGGAATCTTTCTGAAGTAAATTTTGTATGAAGTTTGTAACTAGTGGTTTTTATTCCTCTTTAGAATTTTTGGAATTTCTTCAAATGCTTAACTCATTTTTTACTATTAATACCTGCAAGTGTGCAAGGGAATAGTAAAATCATTTCATGAATACAGTTTTCTAAGTCTTAAACAGTTTTTCTTTTAGTAGGTTTTTATTTAACATAGAATAAGAAAGCCACACCTCTTTTGATAATCAAAAAACCAAAGCACTGTGGGCCAGTAAGTATGGGAAAGCCTATCACTTGCCAATTTAGCAGTGATTCGCATTTGTTTTTTTTTTTTAATTTTTTTTTTCAACGTTTATTTATTTTTGGGACAGAGAGAGACAGCGCCTGGATGGGGGAGGGGCAGAGAGAGAGGGAGACACAGAATCGGAAACAGGCTCCAGGCTCTGAGCCATCAGCCCAGAGCCTGACGCGGGGCTCGAACTCACGGACCGCGAGATCGTGACCTGGCTGAAGTCGGACGCTTAACCGACTGCGCCACCCAGGCGCCCCTCGCATTTGTTTTTTAAACTAAACTCCAACTGGTTTGAGAAAGTGCTTGTGGAATTTAAGAAACAAAACAGATGAACATAGGGGAAGGAAAGGAAAAATAAAATAAGGTCAAAGCAAAGAGGGAAGCAAACCATAAGAGACTCTTAAAGACAGAACAAACTGAGGGCTGCTGGAGGGGAGGTGGATGGAGTCATGAGCTAAATGGGTGATCGGCATTAAGGAAGGCACTTGTGATTAGTACTGAGTGTTATATGTAAGTAACGAATCAGTAAAGTCTACTCCTGAAACCAGAAAGAGAGAGAGAGAGATGTTAGTTGAGAAAGAAAGGAAAGAAAGTGATGTGCTTATTCTCAGAATATGAACAAGCTTTTTAAAACAAATATGCGAATCCAATTCTTTCTCTGCTATATGTTTTCTGAGCCTCCTTAGATGTGAGCATGTGGACTGATTCTGGCCTATGGGTGGTAAGACTATTGAGAGATTTCTGGGAATGTTATTCCACCTCAAAGAAAGAAAAATCTTCCTTCCTTTAGGGATGCTTGAGACTAAGGAATCCGTATGAGACCTAGATTCAGAAAGGCAAAGAGAATCAGAGAGTTCTGAATATCATCAAACTCTTAAAAACAAATGAATTGTAGACTCTCCACCTTCAGACCTCTTGCTAAGTTAGTTTGAGCCCTTGTTTGGTATCTTTGGCTAAGTAAGAATAATCCAAGTTACATATATCCTACCAACTAAATTCAGAATAATTTTTTAACCAGAAATGTATTTTCTTTGTAAGAAAAAAAAATAAAGGAACTAAGTATGTGATGTATAGGAAAGAAAGGCCTGAAGTAGTATAACTCTATTCAGTGTAAATTCAAACAGAAATAATGTTTGATGATTGGGGCGCCTGGGTGGCTCCGTCGGTTGAGCGGCCAACTTCGGCTCAGGTCATGATCTCGCGGTCCGTGAGTTCGAGCCCCGCATCAGGCTCTGTGCTGGCAGCTCGGAGCCTGAAGCCTGTTTCAGATTCTGTGTCTCCCTCTCTCTGACCCTCCCCTGTTCATGCTCTGTCTCTCCCTGTCTCAAAAATAAATAAAACGTTAAAAAAAAAATTAAAAAAAAAAGAAATAATGTTTGATAAATTTTTATTATAAAAACAAAACAAACTAATGAATCCTGCTTGATTAACAAAAATATGTGAATTACAGTGACTACTGCCTTACAGTTTTTCATTATTTCATAAATATTTATTGGTAATATATTAGACACAATTCCTATTTATTTGGATTTTCAGAGAGAGAGAGAGAGAGAGAGAATGCACATGCATGAGTGGGGGAGGGGGAGAGAAAGAAGGAGAGAATACCAAGCAGGCTCTTCACTGTCAGCACAGAGCCTCACACACAGGGCTCAATCTCACAGACCTTGATGTCCCTTTTTAAAAATACTCTTAGTGGATGGAAAAAAGGATAAAGTAAAACAAATATATATGAGTCTCTAGAACTTTAACAGAAATTTTAAGTTACTGCTATAAAATACAAAAATAAAATAGAATCATATGGCATGTATGATCCATACTTCTCTAATGTTCAGGATGGAAAGCAACATAATTTTTACCTGTGTTTAACAATACTGGGCGCAGACACACCTTCCTGTCCCTATGTTAACCCAGACTGACAACGAACAACAATAAATTGTTACAGGAAATAGTTGGCATTATAAAATGAGATTGTGAACTAACTAAAATGAAAATAGTTTACCAAGATTAAAAAGAGAATAAAAATAGTTTATATATCAAGCCTATCAGCTTACTCATCAAGACTGATTCAAGACACTTGCCCAGCTGTGCCCAACAATTCAAAGCTATTATGTCATAAACTGACCAACTCTAACCAATTCTCTACCTTGTAATTCACCTTAAAATTATACGGTCTGGTAATAGTTAGTCCGGACCTTTACTTCTGTTTGATGGCCTATATTGCAGTTTAGGATTAGAAATGAACGAAAGAATGTGACTAAAGACTACCATAAGTGTAATTTCTTGACACTGTGTTAAGAATAAGAGTAGGAGTATTTTCCTATATCTAAATTAACCAATGCTGAGATACTGCATAGTTTCCTGTCCTTATGTTAACATCAAGAACAAGCAAAATAAACTTGGTTTTTGTTCTAGTAAATACTTGTTTCTGAAAGATAATTCTGTGGATTAACCAAAAATTTTATTTGTCAACATTATATTTTACTGACACTCACATCATTTTGCCCTTCAATCCCAATCCCATCTTATTCCTCTCCTTGCAGAACCTATCTGAAAATCTCTACTCTCTTAAACCCTGAAAGATCCCACCCTGACCTCCCTATTCTGACATACTACCAAGATTCTCTCAAGGTAGTATTTTATTACTTATTGTACTAGGCTTAAGAAAGTTAGCTTTGTTTGACCAAGACATATCTTTGGTTATCTTTTAAGAATTTCTTTGTCCTTTAGAAAATCAGCCACTGACATATTAAAATTATTCTATGAAATTAAGTATAAACACACAAAGCAAAAGAAATAGGCCAGGAAGTATGGTGGCTATAGGGAGTGGAATTATATAAGGTAGAGAAATTACAAAAGGTAATTTACAGACTTCAAGCAGCTATAAAAGAGAAGAAAAAAGAAAAAGAAAACTAACATAATTGGTGATCCCTCTCTTAGAAGGAGTCTGACAATTTAAATAAATTATCTGATTTAAATCTCAGAATAACTTGGCCAATTTTCTAAATTTTCAGTAAGGAAATAGAATTGATGAAGTTAAATATCTTGCCTAAGCCAGAATGTATAGTGACAGAGATGTGATAATATATCAGGTCTTGTAACTACCAGTCCCATATTAGTATTTTCCTGTCTAATTCTGCAATACTGAATTATTTCTTTAGAAATAATGCCAAGACTATAAACAATATCGTTCTTTTAAACTTGAGAATGTAAAGGAATGTAAACAATTCCAGGAAGAATTACAAAATCTAAATTTATTTAGAATTATTAAAAACATCCACCCAGTAAAAATCAAACACAAAATCAGATACTACCACAAAACCCCTAAGCCTAGATGGTTTGGACAATCTACTTTACACAACCTATTCTAGATAAAGGAAAGAGAAGAAGAGAAAGTAAGGGAAAAGAGAGAGAAAAAGGGAAAGAACAGTGAGGAAGGAAGGGAAGAGAGACTATTGCCCAAATAATATGGAATCATCATATGTCAAAGAACAAGACAGGGCAATATGAAAAAAAATAGAATCTAATTTAATTCATAAACATAGTTGAAATAGTAATAAAATTAGCAAACTAAATCCATTCAGATATAAATATTTAAAACTTATTATTAATATGTTTATTCCCAGAATGCATAGTTGATTTAACTTTATTTGTTTTACTTTTTGAGAGCTAGAGAGAGGCCACAAGTGAGTGAGAGGCAGAGAGAGAGACAGAGAGAATCCCAGGGGGTATGGGGGAGAGGGGGGTTAGAGAGAGAGAGAGAGAGGGAGAAAGAGAGAGAGAGAGAGAGAGAGAGAGAGAGAGAGAGAGAAGCAGGGCTCATCCTAAGCAAGGTTCATGTTCACCCAAAGTGGAGCTTGTTCTCATCCAAAGCAGGGCATGAGCTCACCAGAAATGGGGCACGAGCTCACCTGATGTCAGACTCAAACTCATGAACTGTGAGATCATACCTGAGCTGAAGTCAGATGCTTAACAGACTGAGCCACTCACCAGAACTTATTCATCTTCCAATTGCAAATTTGTACTCTTTGACCAACATCTCCCCGGTTCCCCCATCTCCTAGGCACTGGTAACTACCATTCTACTTTCTATTTTTACAAGTTTGCCTTTATTTGATTGCACATATATGTGACATAATACAGTATTTACCTTTCTCTCTGATTTATCTTATTTAGCATAATGCCTTCAAGATCCACCTATGTTGCTGCAAATAGTAGTTTCTTTAGTTTTCATGATTAATATTCCATTGCTCATGCATGTATGTGTGTGTGTGTGTGTACACAAATATCTTCTTTATCAATGCATACATTGATAGACCTTTAGGTTGTTTCCTTGGCTGCTGTAAATAACTTGATCTTCAAGAAGGCAAGAGATAAGTATCAGTGAGGATGTGGAGAAAAAGGTAATTCTTGTGCACTCCTGGTGGGAATGGAAATTGGAGCAGCCACTATGGAAAACAATATGGAGGTTCCTCAAAAAATTAAAAATAGAACAACTGTATTATCCAGCAATCCCACCTCCAGGTATATATCCAAAGGAAATGGAAACAGTATTTTTAAATGACTGTCTCAAAGATCTTTGCATACCTCACAATAATTATGTAAGGTACTATCTAAAGTTTGCAAAATCAACATAAAACTACATGGAAATTAAGCACGGTGGTTAAAGCAGACTCTTCAGCCAGACCGCTTAGGTATACTTCCTAGCTCTTCTATTTTTCTATGCCTGTAATCTTAGCAAGTCTCTAAATTATTAATTATTGTTAAACATTGCCTTTTATGTCACTAAGTGTAAATAAGTTAAATCCTATCAGACTGCAAAGACTCTCACAGACTGGATCACAAGACAAAGTCCAGCTGTAAGTTATTTATCAGGATTTAACTCAAAGAAAAATGACAGAAAAATGTTAAAATAAACTATTAGACAAAAATAGTGCCTGGGTTAAGCGCCTGACTTCAGCTCAGGACATGATCTCATGGTTTATGGGTTTGAGCCCTGAATTGGGCTCTGTGCTGACAGTGCAAGCCTGCTTGGGATTCTTTCTCTCTTTCTCTCTCTGCCCTTCCCCCACCCTCTCTCTCTCTCAAAATAAATAAATGAACTTAAAAAAAAAAACTATTAAGAAAGCCCTATTTAACTCTTAAGCTAGAGAGAAAATTAAAATAGAAACTTCAAACTGGTTAAAATTATAGGCTTAAAATTAAGTATTTATTCATTAATCCTATATATATTCACTATTCTAGTCTCTGAGGTTGCCGTGATAAATAAGACAACACAGTCCTTGCTTGGATGGAGCTTATATTTTTGTTGGTGAGGAGAGAAAGGCACCTATTAACTCATTCAGCCACTAATTCAGTAAACCAGTAAGTTATCAAATAATCAAAGAGGGAAAAAACGCTGAGAAAAGCAAGAACAAAACATGGTGATTAATAAAACAGTGATTTGGAGTACCAAAAGATGTTAAAGTGAAAAATAAATATAAAATAACTTTTTGAAAGAAAAAAGCAGTAGAGTGGCATTTTACATAGTAATTATGTAAAAAGACTAATCAAAAGCATGCAAAAGTAAGAACAAATTATGTAGAAAATTTTAAATGTATAAAGGGATACTTGGGACTTGGTTAATTAATTCTACAGATATTTATAGACTATATAATAGACTCCACGTACTGTGCTAGGTGTTGGGAATAAAATGGTGAACACAACGGTTTTATTTCTTTATATAGCATAAAGTCTGGTGTGGGGGCCACAAAAAGTATCCAAGGAAGAAAAATATAATGTGATAAGTGTCAGTGTATGGAAAGAAGCAATGGATGCTATGGGCACAACTAAGAGTGGCCACTCACCCTGTCTTTGAGGTTCAAGAAAGGGTTACAGGAAATGCATGGGGTCTTGGCCAGAAGGAGCAGCTTGTGAAAAGTCCGTAAGGTTAGAGAGAACACATTTTATTAGATAATACAAACAAGATTCAGACTGTCTGGTGCAGAGAGAAGAAAAATATTCAGAAAGGGGGGAAAAAAAGGAAATAAGGGTCAATCAAAAAGTCTTGTAAGCCATGATAAGGGTTTTAGATTTTAACCTTAGGTCAACAGGGAGTCTTTGGAGTGACCTAAGTAGGAGATAGACATGATCAGATTTAAGATTAAGATGAACACAGTGGCTAGATACAGAGTTGAAAATAGATTGTGGACACACTGAGAGAAGGCTGCTGATCATTGGGTTGCATTTCTTTATCAAGCAGCAAGCCAGAGTGCAATAATATACAAAAGTAGAGCTTAAAGTTTTAGGGGTAGGTGGTAGCAAATGAGAAAATACTTGTAATACATATTCATACATTACTAATACATCCTAGAAACATAAAGATAAAAGGCTAATGGGTAAACACAACTAATAGAAAAAGAAACAGCCAATGAATATTTGAGAAAGTACCAATATCATTAAAAAAATTAAAGCAATTAAATATAACATTCAACTTTTAGATTAACCAAAATTAGTTATTAGTAACAAAGTAATGGTGGCAAGTATAGGTAAATGGAACTGTTGATGTGTTGGTAATTGTTACGGATATTTTTGTAAGTCAATTTGGCAGCAACTATAGAGTCTTTAAACACTAAAGTCCCATAGCCCATCAGTAACAATCCTGTACCTCCACTCTACACAAATATCTGCTAATTTCACTATTGTCTGAATAGCACAATATTGAAAATAGTCCTCAGTGTGAAACTAGACTACCCTCTCAACAAGTTTTGTTATAAACAGGACAGAAATAGATGGTAGATAGAGTGGACACAAACCAAAGTAGTGGAGGATAATTTGTTTGTTTTTAATTAAAGATACTTGTGGAAGTTTAAATGAGGAAGGAAATCCACAAGACAGAGATGTTAAAATGCAAAGACATTACATAGGTAATGGATGGATGGAAGTAGAAGATAATGTAATCCTAAGCACGAGCAGAAGATTCACTTTATAAGAACTGCAGGAGGGAACAGAAGAGAATAGGTACATACGCCAGTGTGATTATGGATTTAGTGGCAAGAGATTGAAAAGTTTCACATCTGACGATGTCTATATTGTCTCTGATTTAAAAGTAGTTTCGTTTCTGCAAGTTGGAGGAGATATAGTCAAGTTATATTTAGGGGAAGTAAAAAAGATAATAAAGAGCCAATGTATATATATTGAGGACAAGAGCATAATAGTAAAATATAGAAATATTAATTCTAATGGCACCTATCCTTGGGGTTATTTACTTTTGTCAATAATTAAGTAAAAGCAGAGAGAAAACTTGTCACTGACTAAGAAGGACAAAGAGAAAGGAATTGAAGGAACATTGTAAAGACGGTGGTTAAAGTGATGTAGTAAGGAGTCAAAACTAGGTCAAAACTGAGATGAAACAGAATCGATAAAAAGTGTAGAGTTGTCATGGTAATGGAATCTCAAAGCATTTGAAGAATGGTGATAGGATGATTGAGTTTAGAGAAGGCAGGTTACAGAGAATAAGAGGCCTAAGTAAGGTTACAAAGAGTTGGCATTTCTAGCTGATAACATCCGAGGTGTGAATAACATGCTCCTTGAAGGAGCAATCAATCAATCTTAATGTACAGTTTTATTTGAAGTTTATCAAAATTCTTATGGAACTAAAAATGCTTTCAAAGCGGTTATCATAATGACTTTTTGAGAAAAAAAAACAATAGATTTTTATTTAAATAGATTTTATTTTTTAGAGAAGTTTTAGGTTTAGAGCAAAACTGAGCAGAAAGTGCAGAGTCCCAGACACTCACTGCCCTACTCTCACCCACAGTCTTCCCTACTATCCACATAGACACCAGAATGGAATCCTGTGCTCTGCTTATTAATCCTTTCCTGCACTCTCTAAAGTCTGGCAATCACTGATCTTTTCACTGTTACCACAATTTTGCCTTTTTCAGAATGTCATACAGCTGGACTCATACAGTATGTAGCCTTTTCAGATTGGTTTCTTTTATTCAGCAATATTTATTTAAGTTTTCTCCACATCTGTTCACAGCTTGATAGCTCACTCTTAGCATTGAATAATATTGCTTTGTCTGGGTGCACCACAGCTTATCCATTCATCTACTGAAGGACATCTTGGTTGCTTCCAAGTTGTGGCAATTATGAATAAGGCTGTCATAAACAACTGTGTGCAAGTTTGTGTGAATACACTGTTTTCCACAGCGGCTATAACATGTTGCATCCCTACTAGCAACAAAGGATGGTTCCTGTTGCTCCACAATTTCATCAATATTTGGTGCTATCAGTGTTTTGGATTTTTGCCTTTCTAGTAGATATATAGTGGTATCTTATTGTTGTTTTAATTTGCAATTTCCTAGTGATATATGGTATTGAGAACCTTTTATATACCTTTTTGAGTAGGTGTCTTTCTCAGGTCTTTTGCCCATTTGTGTTTTTTGGATAAAAGTCTTTTATCAGATACATCTTTTACGGATTTCTTCCATTCTGTGGCTCCTTCAAAATTGTGTTGGCTATTTTATAAACTTTAGAATCAATTTGTCAATATCCACAAAATAACTTGGCAAGATTTTATTGACATTATATTAAACCACATTATTTGTGTATTCTTTCACCAATAGCACATTGTCTTGATTACCATAGCCAATAAACATGGGATATATCTCCATTTATTTAATTTTCCTTGTATAGAACTTATACATTGTGGCTCACACACCTACATGTCAATTGCAGAACTATAAAACTCCTAGAAAATAATATAGAATAAAACCTAGATGACCTTGGATTTGATGATGACTTTTTAGGTGCATGACTAAAGACATGATGCATGAAAGAAATAATTGGTAGTCTGGACTTCATTAAAATTAAAAACCTCTATTTCCTTTCTGAATATTTTTTTTCTCTCTGCACCAGGCAACACTCACCACAATAAGTATAGTCACCATCTGTCACCATACAATGTTATTACAATATTAGTGACTATATTACCTATGCTATAGTTCTCATCTTTGCCATTTATTTATTTTATAACTGGAAGTTTATACCTCTTAATCCTTGTATCTGTTTAACCTATCCCTCCCATCTACCTGTCCTTTGCCAACCAGCAGTTTGTTCTCTAAGAGTCTGTTTGTTGGTTTGTATTTTTTTTTTGTTTTTAATTCCAATATAAATGAAATCATATGGTTAAAAAAATTCCAGATGTTTGGAAATCCAGAATAAGTGTTCTAAACAAACAAACAAACAAACAAATGGATCAAAGAAGAAATCAAAGTGAAAATTAGAAAATATTTTATTTTATTTTATTTAAAAAAAAATTTAACGTTTATTTTTGAGACAGAGAGAGACAGAACATGAAGGGGGAGGGTCAGAGAGTGAGGGAGACACAGAATCCAAAACAGGCTCCAGGCTCTGAGCAGTCAGCACAGAGCCCGACGTGGGGCTCGAACTCACATACCGCGAGATCGTGACCTGAGCCGAAGTCGGACGATTAACCGACTGAGCCACCCAGGCGCCCCTAGAAAATATTTTTAAAAGAATGATAATAAAAATTCTACATGCCAAACTTGTGAAAAATTATAGATATACTTGTTTATATCTAAACTTGTTTATAGCCAAAACTGAAAAGAATTTATAGCCATAGACTAGTGTGTTAATTAAAAACAAAGACTGAAACCAATAATCAAGCATCCATTTACAGAAATTAGAAAAAGTAAAACATTAAACTTCTCAAAGTATAGAAGTTTGGAAATATTAAAGGGAATAGAAGGAATTATTAAAATATCGAACAAACACACAAATGAGAAAATTAACAATGTTGAAACGTGGTTCTTTGAAAAGACTGACAAAATTAATAAAGTTCATAACTGAGTCTGATTCGGAAAAAAATAGATAAAGCATATATAATACCAGAAATGAAAATGAATTCATCACTAGAGGTTCTATAGCATTAAAAACTGAAGGCTATTATGAACAAAACTATGCTCATAATTTAGAAAAAAAAAGCACAATGTATAATAATTATGAAAGATAGTACAAATGTAGATGATACAAATCCCCCAAAATCTAAACATAAATTATTTTAATTAACATGAGAGTTTATTAAAGTTGGGGGATATAAGATTAATAATCAACTTTATTTCCAAATATCAGAATTTTTTTCCTACATTATGACAATATAAATACAACATAAAATGTAAATAGTAACAGTGAGTACCTTTTTCTGGTTTTCAGCCAGAATAAACTTTCAATATTCCATCGTTAAGTATGGTAACTGATAAAAGTTTTTATAGATACTTTAATTAAAGAAATTCTTCGCTATTCTTATGTTGTATATGCTTACAAGATCATCACATTGTATACCTTAATTATATGCAAATGTCAATTATTTCAATAAAATTTTCAATAAAATTTTTTAAAAAGCACCATTCATAATAGCATACAAATACATAAGAGTAGAATGAATTATGCATATAATATCTTACAAAATACCATGACACATTATTGGAGGGAAAGTAAAGCAGATCTATAGAGCTAGAGGATATACAGAGTGGAAGATACATTATTAAGATGTCAATTCTTCCTAGATTTATTTACAGACTTAATAATTCCTAATAAAAGTCACAAGATTGTTTTTTTTAAAGGATTTGGCAAATTGTTTCTAAAATGAATATGAAAATGGACCTAGTATAGTTTAGTATCATGTAATAGAAATAGGAGCCTACACAAGTATAGGAAATTATAGTCAACTATATAAAGCATATAACCAAGCCAGTATAGAAGAACAAGGAGGGAGGGCTATTCTCACAATTAGTATAATTATAAAGCCACAGTAATTAAAATATGTGGTAATGACTTAAGGATAGAGAAATAGGTCACTGGAAAAGAATAGAGTCTAGGAACAAATGATGCATATGTGGCCATTTGAATAGTAATAACTGCTAGATGAACTAGGTAGCCATGATAGGAAAATTAAATAAAACTTGATTATTACTTTATACCACATATAAAATTAAATCTAAATGAATATAGATCAAAATATAAAAAGCAGAGATAAAACTTATAGACTGTAATATAAGAGAATATCTTCTATGTGACTGGGTGGCTCAGACAGTTGAGCATCTGACTTCGACGGAGGTCATGATCTTACGGTCCTTAAATTCGAGCCCCACGTCAGGCTCTGTGCTGACAGCTCAGAGCCTGAGCCTGCTTCAGATCCTGTGTCTCCCTCTCTCTCTGCCCCTCCCCCCTCTCATTCTGTCTCATTCTCTTTCTATCTCAAAAATAAACATAAAAAAAAAAAGAAAAGAATATCTTCATGACTCTGGCAGCCACATGTTTCTTAAGGAGAACACCAAAGACATATCCTACCCAAAAAAGTCTGATACATTAGATATTAAAAATTCTAAAACCCTCTTTTATTAAAAGATAAATGGAAAAACAAACCACGGGGTGGGAGAAGGTATTTAAATCACATATAATCAATACAAAACATTTATACAGAATGTTTAAAGAAATAATAAATAAGAAAAGGGTGACCGATAAAAAAGTACATGAGTCTTGAACAGGTAGTTCATAAATAAACATCTCCAAATGGTTAATAAGCATATAAAAAGGTGCTCAACATCATTAGTCATTGGGAAAATGTTAATTTAAATCACAGTGAGATTCTATTACATGTCCACTGGAATGGCTAAAATTAAAAATGACTGACAGTACTGTGCATAGGGGCCAATGAATAACAACAGGAATTCTCTGCTGGAATGGCTACAAATAGTTCAACAATTTTGAGAAACTCTTTGGCATTAGCTACTGAAATTGAATATACATACATCTTATTACCAAGCCATTTGACTATAAGGTGTCTAATACTCAAAAGAAATGTGTGCACCTGTCTCACAGTTTTTCCTTTCTCAAAATTCCAAGGGGCAGCAAACCTGAACTGTGATTTATAGAGATTTTCTGAGCACTCTCAGGGATGGCAGACAAATTGTTTCCACCCTGAGCAGGCAGACCAGGAACCAAGAACTACTCAAGATGTAGCCTCGAGAAGGACCTGAGGCCAGTCTTGAGCCCATCATCTATTTAGAGCAATCACCTCTAATAGAGTTGTAAGCTTCCAATACTTGAGCATGTTTAGTATCTTTAGCTTTCACTTGCTAAACTGAATATAGTTTGGTCTCTGATATGTTATCAGGAATTATTGCAAAGAGCTTTCTTATATTTGGAAAAGCAACATATAAGATGAGAATACTGTTATTTTCCCTGAGGCACTGAGCTTCTTCAAAATCCATTACATAGCTCATTTTACCACCACTTCAAGGTGAGTTTCTGTACAGTGTTCCAGATTCTCTTCATTCTGAACATTACACAAGGTCTTGGGTTTCAGTGAAAGCCAGTATTTCCTAGGAGTTATACACCTTTGGTATTAATGTATAATAAAGTCCATAATCTCTTCTTCCAGTTATAGAAGAATCATGGGTTGTCCTAAAGTCCATATCAGAGATGCTAAGTCCAAACAGAATAATGAATTATCTTCAAGTTATAAGATGAAAAACAGATTTCATCTTTTCTTGACCTTTTTGACTAGATTAGCATGTAGAAAATGGTCCTGAACTAACGAAAAGCCATATGTGGATAAACGTCATTTGATGAATAACTACAGTGAAAGAGTAATCCACACATGGATAAGAAAGTTTCCATCCAAAAACCAGTGCCAAGAAAATAATAATTTAAAAAATCATCTACTTTCTATGTGATGTTCATTTTCACAGAATTTTCTGCTTATATTAATTAGTAAACTTAGAAGGATAAAAAGCATATTTACCTCCAGTTACACAAAATGAACAACTGTTATACATAAGGCATTATTAAGATAGAAGATGAGTAAGGCTGGATTTCTTTGTTCAAGGAAGTTATGAGTCTAATTTCAGAGTAAGCCAAGTACACAAACAGATAAGGTAAAATAAAACATAATAGTGGCTCTAAGAAAGATACAAATGAAACTGGGAGTTCAGAGAAGAGAAGTATTATATATAATAATCTGCTAAAGCTTTGTGTAAAGGTCAGAATTCAGAGAAACGTTGAAAAATCAAAAGGATTTAATTAGGTCTGAATAGGATGGAGAGGACTTCCTTGGTTGTTTTTTTTGTTTTTTGTTTTTTTTTTTTTTTGTTTTTTTTAATGGAAGAAAAGGCATAGGCAGGTAAAGGGCTGAGAGAGTACAACACAAGTTAGAAAAAGAGTGGTCCAGTCCAATAAAGGCTTAGAGAAAGTCCATGGCAGTAAGGGAAGAAGTGCCAAGGCATGGGCAGAGGCTTTGAATACATTCCAAGTTGCAATTTATACTTAATTCAGTAGACATTTGAGGGGCACTGAATGTTTGAAACATGGGAGTGGTTCCACCAGTCAGTAATGAGTAGGAAGAGCTGGACAGAGAAAAATAGAAAAAAATGAGGAAAAGCAGGTGAATTATGTAGCATATTTATTGCAACAGTTCTAGAGCACATTTATTGCATATTTATTCCAGAGATTGAACTTGCCAGAGTGGCTGCTACTAAACTAGTTAGAAAGTCTGGTACTAACATATCTTTACAAATAAAAGTGATAGAACCTGACAAGGCAATTTGCAAGCTAACATTTCAAGAGTAGAAAAATAAATGCCATATTCCAGTAAAGAGATTGAGGGTAATTATTAAATGACAAAGGTATTTCAGCCAGGGTGTTTTCTAGTGAGAGGAAATCTCTTGTATGTGACATAAGAACATGTTCTGAATTAATTTCTAAAGATTTCCTAAAATCCTAAGGTTCCAGACAATGTGAGTTAGAGTAGAAAATCTATTAATACTAATATAATTTAATAGAAAATTAGATGGCCAGGCTTTGATTTGGGACAGTCATTTTTCCATAATGGAATATAAGAAAGTGAAAAGAACAGAGACAATGCAGTTGGATAAGTCTAGTTTGAAATCTGATCCCAGAGGACGTTGGCTAAGTTACCTTACCATTTTGCACCTAGATTTTCTCTTCTGCAAAATGGGGATTTCCTTCCTCATGAAATTTTTTTGAGTATTACTTTAAATGTAAAAGTAAAGCACCTTGTCAAGATCAATTCATAGTGTGGCCTTGATAAATGATAATTACAGAAAAGAGGACACATATTTACAAAACAAACAAATGCCAAGTAGAAATGAATAGAGAAAGATGAGAACAATCCTTGTAAGGGGAGGAATATTGTCAAGAACTTTCTACTTGCAGGCACATTAAAAATAACTATAATTTCAAACACAAAAAATATTGAGGAGAGTGACATTATTTGCAGTATGCAAATTTATTTAATGCTGGCTTAATATAACTAGATTTTCATGTCTAATTCTGTATATGAAAAAAAATACCCTCACATAGACAAATAGTTGGAAAAGGCAAATATGTTAAGATGATTTTGGATACTTCACAAAAGCTCCTGGTTTCTTAAACCTCATTACAATACAGAATCTGGGGGCACCTGGGTGGCTCAGTAGATTAAGTATCCAACTCTTGATTTTGGCTCAGGTTATGACGTAACAGTTTGTGGGATTGAGTTTTGCACTGGATTCTGTGCTGCTGGCGTGGAGCCTGCTTGGGATTCTCTCTCTCCCTCTTTCTTCCCCTCCCCCATTCGCACACGCACAGGATCTCTCTATCGAAATAAACTTTAAAAAAATACAGAATCTGAAACTATACCAGCAAACATTTAATATTCTGTTACATTAAAATCCATGGTTCTATGTTGCACTCTGAATGGACAGCTAACCAGTACATGATTTTTCACTAAGCAGTGGTCCTTTGGAAAACAATTGATCACCAAGTTGATCAATTTCTTCCAAATTATCTTCCAAATGTTGACACATATCATTATACAATATCAATATTACCACCAATCTCATCAGAAAAGTCTTAACATTGGAGAAGCCTTTAAGCTCATAGCAGCACAAATTTCTAAATTTTTAAATTCTATATTCTAAATTTCTAAAATTCTGATTTTTACTTGAAACCTTGAATTTTACCATTTGTCACAAACCCTGACAATTGTTGTTCTTGAAATAGTTGACTCACTTTGTTAATTTTTGAGGATATTTCCACAAAACACCAAAGTCTGACTTGTCTGTTCTTTCAAGCAGAAATAATATTCCAGAAAAAAAGACAAGTTTAGCTTGAAACTCAAATAATAGAAAAAAACAATAGACAAAGGGCTTCTTCTTGAGACAATCTGGTGTTCAACGTAAGTTGTTTTATGCATACAAACATTTCTTCATGCAGAATACAAAAGATTTGCACCCAGGGTGCCTGGGTGGCTCAGTGGGTTAAGGGTCTGACTCTTGGTTTCAGCTCAGGTCATGGTCTCATGATTCGGGACTTCAAGCCCCATGTACCAGCTCTCAGCTGGTGGTGCAGAGCCTGCTTGGGATTCTCTCTCCCTCTTCCTTTGCCCCTCCCCAGCTCACACTGTCTCTGTCTCTCCCAGAAATAAATAAATAAATAAACTTAACAAAAAAGATTTGCACTCAAACATCAAGATTTATTAAGATAATTATTCTTCCTTCATCAAGGACATTCTTAAGAAACTGATGACATTTTGACTGCAAGTGAGTCGCAGTGAAGAAGACAGGAGCTACTATTACATTTTGATGCCAATGCTTTGATTGGTGAAAAGGCACCAGCAGTGTTACCATTGTTTTTTTTTTTTTTTTTACATCAGTACAAATGTCAACATACTGAAAAAGTCATATAATGTCCACAAGTTACTAAAAAAGAAGAAGAAAAAGTTTGGCCTTATAGGACACCACCTCCCTACAAAGGTCCATGGACCATAATTTGAGAACTGTTGGTCTAGGAGTCACAGGGTCACAGATAACTGGGGCAGGGATCGCTGAGGCACTAAAGTAGAGCCTGTCAACATGCCAACCCCTCCACTCAACATAGAGCTACATTGAACTGTGACATGAGTAAGAAATAAACTTTTATTGCTTAAGCCACTCAATGTTGAGATTGCAGCAGTGAGCTTCTCTGAATATAGAAATTGGTACTTTGAAGTTGGGTGCTACCATAACAAAAACTGAGATAGAGGGCATTAAGCTAATGCAGGCATGTGGGCCATAGATGGCAAGGAATCAGAAGTTTCAAGGCTGGAAAGCCCTATTCTGTTTTTCAAACATTTGGTAAAACTGTCAAGAGTTTGGAAATCAGGCACATGTTCACAGAGCCTATAGCTCTAAGGAAAGTAATGAGAAAGAATCCACATGTCTAAGTGGTGGATGCTATTGTTGTTTTCAGCAGAATCTTGAGAGAAAGAGATGAGCTTAAGCAAAAATGGGCAGGGTTGTTAGCAGAAGTGATAGTTAAGAGAAAGCCCACAAATTTGAGGGCTTGAAGGAATTCTGAAGACAACTACTTCTAGGCTTCAAGCAATAGGAAATAATTTGTCTCTGGGATCTCTGGGATTCAAAGGCCTAAGTGTTAGCCTTTATGGTAAAGATCAGATTCAGGATACAACCTCTCCATCCATGTCTGATGGCCTAAAGTAGCCACCATCCAATGGAGAGAGACTGGCATGTACAAGAAAGAACTTTGGATATTGCTACTGACATAGAATTAACTAGAATCAAATAGATCAAAGCCCAGTAAGTTTTCAAGGAAATTTTATGGCTAAAGAAACCAGGAGCCTGAAATTATTTGATATTTAAAATAGCTCTTTGGCCCCAATACTTGCATTTGCCAGCGATAAGCTGTGAATATGGGGCAGCAACCAAGGTAGGTATACACCCAGTGCTCACACCACATCTGGCAATGGAAGCTAATGGAAGAGGAAAAACTTCCCAGAGTCTGGAGCCAGGGGTCTTAGGAAAAAATGGATCAATGTGTTCTTAGCAGAACTGAAGTCTAATTAAGGAATATCCCTCTCAATTGCACTACAGTGGGGGTCTTCACATCCTGTCTAGTCATAATTCATAATTTTTATGGATGAGTGTCTTCTGCTCTTTCTCTACAAACAAGTTTCTACTGTGTTATTTTTATTAAGCTCAGTCACTGCACATTATTACATATAAGAGTGTGGATTACTCTTCCTTTCAGTTCTTACGCTACTGGCCCACAAGGAACAACATCCAGATCCTACAAAGATTGCTTATCACCCAAGTACTGTCCTTGTGCTTTGACCTGGATCCAGTGACTAAATGTGATTTTGGTTTGTCTCTCTGGAGGAGAAAGGAGTATATTCTATGCATGGGAAAAGAGTTAAACAGTGATGTTCAGAAAAGAGGACTATGACAGACACCACTAGTGCTGACCAATTTACATGTTCTCCCCTTGTTCCTGAGCAAAGTGAGAGTACATTTTCCATACCCTTTAAGCGTGGCCTTGTGACTTATTTTCAAACAATGGAATGTGAATGAAAGTGATGTGTACCAATTTCTGAGTACATAAATACCTCTTTGTCTTTCTTCATCTATTGGCTGATGGAGAAAAATCTAAAGATTTAGAGGAAATACTTGTAAAAACAAATACAGGGACCCTGGATCTTTGGATGACTGCTTGTATAGAGTGCACATTATGCACTCTATTGGATATTCTATTGCAGTCTATTGGACTGCATTGGACATTCAAAAGAATATGAGATAAAGCTTTTATTATAATTATCTGCTGACATTTGGGGAGGTTTTTTTGTTTTTTGTTTTGTTTTGTTGTGTTTTTTTTATAGCAGTCAGCTACCCTGACTATAAACGCTAAGCTGTTGAGTTCTTCAGACAAAATAATTTCTTCCATTTGTGGACTTAAGCCCCACCAGCTCTCAGAGTATTTCTGATTTTTTCTCTAAGCATATAACGCATCTTTCATCTTACAAAGATTTTTGCACCACATCCTATCCTTGTTGCTAAGTGTTCTTCTTATAAATCATACTCTCAAGATATTTCTGACCTTGTTTTTTTTTTAAACTGGAGAGTCAATAACTATCAGTTGGGAACCTACCATGTGCCAGGCATTGTAGGTACTAGTGATACAATGGTAAGCAAATCAGATGTGATCCCTTTCCATCATAAAAACAATACACTGGCTTTTGCTGACTTATTTGCATTTGACTTATAGACTCTTGCTTTTATGTTAGATGCCATCCTACTCTTTCCTGGAGTGGAACTCTAATCTCTAGCTGCTCCCACCCATATTCCAATGTAATGAGGACATCCATTCAAATATCACAGCTGTGAGTAAAATGTATTTAAAAAAAGGAGTGCTAACAATGAAACTTGCCACCAGACAATTTGCTGGTTGTGTTACTGATTAGACATTGAATTTCTTTGTCATGTAGCTTGAAATAGATGGAGGATTAAAAATGCAAATACAATATGGAAATTAAATTCTTCTCAAAGAACAATGAATAACTTTGATGTCCAACATTTAAATATTCTAGTGGTTTAAAGTTAAGTTCAGGAACACATGTTCCTCTCACTTTCCTGCAGTACATTTGAACACGGATGTTTCATTGAGTATTAAGTAGTTCATTAGACAACAATGCTTCAATCGGTCTTATTGCTCCCACTCTAGCCTATCCTTTGCCTAGTCTAAATGTGTCCCTTTCACTTTGAAATACAGGTCATCTCATTTCTCTGAAAACCTGCTAAGGCTAACATTTTTGACAACATATCTTTAAGGTTGAAGCCAGACTGACCTTCGTTATTCATTAGCAATGTGAAATACGTTAAGTGAAATTTATTTTCGGTTGGTCTTTCTAGGCTTTAGATTATTATTTTTCCTTATCATAAAGCCCATGAATGTATTAAGTCATCAAGCCTTTGGAAATTTCCCATTGAATTGTCTAAATCATAATAATGATAACTCTAAATAAAAGATTGGTAAGCTAATTGAGGAATCAAACACACAGGACTTTAAGGCTTTAGTATAGAGTATTTTTATGTTATTAAAAACTTGCCTATAAGGGGGTACTCTGGATTTATATGTGGTATTAGTACTACTAAAGAATTTATTTTAACAGAGAAAAATTGACCTATTAATTATTTTAGAATGTGAGTACAAAAGGCAGGCATACTTTTTTACAATAACAAAAAGGATTTTCTTACTAATAAAAAATTAATACTTTTACTAATTTAATTCTCTTGCAAATAAAAATTTTACTGGATTTTACTAATAAAAATCCACTTTCTAGGTAGCTGAAATTGACATTAAATTTTATTTATTGCACCATGATTACATTAAAGGTTATTTTAAATACATTCAATACTTTCTGCAAGCTTCTTAACATCAGATATTAAGAATCATGCTTTTTTGTTAAACGTTGCAATGCTAGCACAGCACTGCTTTCACAGATGACACTTGAGAAATATTTATTGAATTCCTTTGATAATCACATTTCAATTTTGCCTTGTTTTTTAAATTACAGTAAATTGATAGTTTCATTAATAGGAATCTTGGCAATACATAATCAGTGATTAAGACTTACCCTCTGACCAGCCCTAAGAGAGTTAAAATTCTTACCTTTTCTGTGGTGAATGTGTGAAGGGGGATGCCTTAAGATGTTAGGAAGTGATTGCTGCTTGATCAGTGGGGATTTTCTCAATGCAGTATGTGGTTATAACAGTATAAGTTTTTTAAATTTTATAATTATACTATTTCTGCTAAAATAGTGATTTTCATTAACCTCATCGCAACATGAACCAAAATTTCATAAATTAAATATCTTTGCACCCCCCTTCTTAAATTGCTTGCTTCATTAACATATATATGCATATATATAGTATTGCATGTACATTTATACTCTTTTCTCATTTCAGGAATGTGTTTAGCTTACAACAAATCCACTTAGAGTGATTTAAATAAATAAAGGCTTATTTTTCTTCACATGGTTAGAATTTTGAAAGTAGGAATCTGGTGGTATAGATTTCATAGCTCAACAAAGTCAACTCCTTGTTCTCTCTTATAATTTTGTCTTTTTTTCAAGATGGCTACTGCAGATTTCTTTCAATGTGATAAGAAGGGAGAAGGAACAGTATCAGTAGCCTCTGCTTCTTTTACCATTTCAAGAACCTCCCCCAGTAATCTGCTGTTTCACTGACAAGAACTATTATTACAAGGCTAACCCTAGCTGCAAGGGAGGCTGGGGAAAGGAGAAATTATATTTTTAGCCTCGGTAAACTCAAGTGGCGAGAGAGAGGGGAAATAAGAATGTTTCTTGCAAAAGTGCTCATAAATTCTTTACAAAAGGGATTAAAATGTTGATAAAATCTAACAGATGATTTTAGAGCGGGAAGAGTAATTACATGGATCTATAGCCCAGCATATTTATATTTAATCTGAATATCTGATGCCAAATATTTGGCTAAAAATAAGGAAAAGTGGGAGAAAACTACCCTAGGCTCCTGCAAAGACACAAATAGAGTGTATCTAAGCTAGTTCTTATCCTACCCAGTGGGGTACATTGTGGAGATACTTCTATGTTACACTGAGAGACATTTTATACAGCCTATATGTAGTCTCCAAATTTGTGGCAAATTGTTTCTAGTAATTCTAGTAATTAGAGTTGCCTGGTATTATTAGGAATTCTGTTCATTTCCACAGTAAGTAGATTAGTTGCATTTTACAAATGAGATAGATCACACAAATTGTTAAATTTCTGTATCCCTCAAGTCACACAGAAGTTAATAGGAGAGCCAAGATAAGTAATCAGTGCCAAGAAAGGGAACACGAATGAAGACAATGAAAGTTGCCTAAGGGTGATTTAAATTGCTCCTGTTCCTTCCTGCACAAAAGAACACAGCCCAAATTGGTGTTTGGTCAGTGATATCAACAGGCCACAGAGGCCAGGACAAATGAGTTTTATCTGCCTACAGCACTGATAGGTAAAAACAAACCCATTCCCTAGCTGGTTTGCATTCAGTTTTAGTGGCACAGAAAAGAGTGACACACAGTTATCACATACTCCAGGGTTGTATTCCAATTGTATTTAATATTGTTTGAAATATGTTGACAATGGAATTGGGCTTGGAAATTGTTCATTATAATGAACAGTTTATTATTATGCTCTTGGGTGTCTGTCTTAACAAGTTTCTGAGAAGAGGATCTGTGTCTGTTACAGTCATTTCATGTTGGTGTGCCTCTCATGTGCTCCTTCAAGCACAAAAATGATTAACAAATACTCTTTTAATTTTTTTTATTATTTTTATTTTTAAATTTTTTCCTAACATTTATTTATTATTGAGAGAAAGAGAGACACAGAGCATGAGCAGGGGAGGGGTAGAGAGAGGGGGCGACATAGAATCCAAAGTAGGCTCCAGGCTCTGAGCTGTCAGCACAGAGCCCGACGCGGGGCTCAAACTCACAAACTGCGAGATCGTGACCTGGGCCGAAGTCGGTCGCTTAACCAACTGAGCCACCCAGGCGCCCCACTCTTTTAATTTTTTAAATGTTTATTTACTTTTGAGAAAGAGAGAGACAGAGTGTGAGTGGGGGAAGGGGCAGAGAAAGAGGGAGACACAGAATCTGAAGCAGGTTCCAGAACAGAGCCCAATGTGGGGCTCAAACCCACAAACCGTGAGAGCATGACCTGAGCCGAAGCTGGAAGCTTAACTGACACCAATAAAATTTTACAACAAAGAGTTCGTGTATAAATATGACATATTCATGGATATATCTTAATTAATATGAGATAAAAAATGAACTGGTTTGCTAAGAAAAGAGTGATTGTATATGTGATGAGATGAATGTTTTCTAATTGCTAATGCGTTATGAATGATAATATTGTGTTCTTACAATCGTATGTCAGGTAAGTATTTTTATACATTAGTTTTTACTGTTTTCCAGGCCTTTTTAAATATTTTTTTGTTTTAATCTTTATTTATTTTTGAGAGAGAGACAGACAGAGTGCAAGTGGGGGAGGAACAGAGAGAGAGGCAGATACAGAATCCAAAGCAGTCTCCAGACTCTGAACTATCAGTACAGAACCCTATAGGGGGCTTGAAATCACAAACCACAAGTTTATGACCTGAGCCGAAGTCAGAAGCTTAATGACTAAGCCACCCAGGCACCCCTGTTGTCCAGGCTTTTAATGAAAAGCCATAAATATTTTTTATTATCCTTTCCTCTTGGAATTATATATACACCTTGGAATATATATATATATATATATATATATACACACACATTTATGTTTATACTCTGTCATTTAACTGCAAGTATAACTTAATGACACTACAAAAACACCTTTCCAGGATAATTCCTCTTCTCTAGCTTTCTCTCATAAGTCAATTATAATAGCATCAGGAAGTTAACCATCTCAAAAGTTACAAAATGCTTACATTTGCTGAATCTAGAAACAGGTTGCTTTGTTCAACATTTGTAAATATACCTTTATTTAAGCAGCAAAAAATTCAAATCAAATGGGCTCACTATATGCTAGCCAGTATGCTAGGGACTGAGAATACAGCAGTGAACAAGACAGATTCCCTGATTGCACATACAAGTAAGAAAAGCAGCAAACATAATACAATGTAGTCAATATCAACAGAAATGTGTTGAGCATTTCCTGCCTCTACTTGAGAGACACCTCCCACAGACTGGAAGGTAGGGCCTGCACTGAAAACTGAAAGACTAGGGAAGGAAAACTGAAGGATGAGTCAAAGTTCATTAAGTGAAGATGGTGGGGGAAGATAAGATTGAGGAAAAGGAACTAGCATATGGAAAGGACAAAAAGTGAGAAAGAATGTTCCAAATTACAGAACGTGAAATTGTTTAATAAAACTAGAGCTGACAGTGCACAGGGTGAAAAGATGAGCCTTGGTGTTAGCATTTACTTGCTATGTAATCTTGGACAAGTTAGTTGATTTGGGTAAATTCTTTAAGCCCCCAAGCCTGCCCGTTTCCTCATTTGTATGGTAAAAATAATGATATGTTTAATACAGAGTTGTAAAAATGCCTATGTGTGTGTGCATATATTTATTTTACTTAATTAAGTTAAAAACATTAGAAACGTTTCAGGTAGGTTACATTACCTGGTATAAAATACACAAACCAATTTAAGAAAACAGTTCCTCATACCAACACTTTAAAATTCCTGACGTGTTCCCTTCACCATTATGGGTATGCACTTAAGGCAAAAAGAAGCTTCTACATAAGTAACAAGAGTTTCAAAATAAAGCTAATCTTCTCATTAAGTATATTTCACAAGGGCTTATTTTCAAGCCAGGCTATGGCCACTTTCTAGTAATTAAACTCTGTATTAAAGCATATAGTAGAACAACCAATAACCAAATTCTTAAAAGTCTCACAAACTTAATTTACATGTATTTAAATATTTTCGAGGTGTTAGAATAGTAATTGCAATAAGAAAATACAGAAAGTTATATAAAATATAAGTGTTATTAATTGAAAAAAGGCATGAATGATGATTTTTAATCTTCTCAGATCAAGGTCTGATGTAGTCATGTAGATTTTTAAATTCTTAAGAATCTATAGTACAGTATTTTATTGCAGAAAACACTGGTTTATATTATTTAAGTCACAGTTTGCTGAAATACAATTATTTACTTTTAATGAAATATATTCTTCAACATTAGAGCATAATAGGAATTACTCAAAGACATCATTAAAATGTGGGTGACTTAAAAAAGCAAATTAAAAATCAGAAAGGAAATATGGTCAATCCTCAATATTTGGAGATTCTGAATTTATCAAGTTGCCTTTTCACAAAATTTTTAAAATTTTTTTTAAGTTTTAAAATTTTTTTGTAACATAAATTTTTTTTTTTGTAACATAAAAATGGCCATATTTTTTGGCCATTTGTGGTCAGGTGGATACATGGTGGCAAAAAAATGTAATAGCTCAATATAGACACTTCCAGCCGAGGTGGAATGCTTTGCCTTCTTGCTCCACCACTCATATTTTAAACAAGTGTCCTTTTTGTGGTCTTTAGGGTCACATTTTGGCATTTTTGTATTTTTTGTTGGAAATTTTTCTCTTTAAAATGTTCCCCAAGCATAATTGCTGAAATGTTGTCAGTGTTCCTAAGCATGAGAAGGCTGTCATGCATCTTATAGAGAAAATACATTAGATAAGTTCTGTTCAAACATGTGTTAGAGTACTCTGGCCATGAATTCAATGTTAATGAATCAATAATGTATATTCAATTAGGTGCCTTTAAAGAGAACACACATAAAACAAAGTTATATATAGATTGGTTAATAAAAACTTGACCAGAGGCTCACAGGAACCTAAATTTGTATTTCTACTAGGAGCAATGATTTAATATTCACTTATTCTGTGTTTGCAGCAACTTATTAACAATATAACTACTATGAAATAAAAAAAAAACTCTCCTGTCATATTTTATCTCATATAATTTAACAATTACTACATGGAGCACCTGGGTGGCTCAGTTTGTAAAGCATCTGACTTCCGCTCAGGTCATGACCTCATGGTTTGTGGGTTTGAGCCCTGCGTCTGGCTCTGTGCTGACAGCTCAGAGCCTGGAGCCTGCTTTGGATTCTGTGTCCTCCTTTCTGTCTGCTCTTCCCCCCACACGCGCTCTGTCTCTCTTTCTCTCAAAAATAAACATTAAAAAGTTTTTAAAAATTGCTATACATCTAAAGGAAGGTAAATAAGGTGAAAGGCAAATGACAATCTAGGAAAATATTCACAGTACTTAAGGCAGCAAAGGTTTAGTATCAATAATATATTTAAAAAAATAGAAAAGGATGTGAAAATAAAACATATTAAGAGCTAAATGACTTAAATTTCACTTTTGCTAAAATTGTAAGTACAATCATTGGTCACAAATTTCAAGACTATTAATGAAAAACTTGAAGTAAAACATTAAAAAGCTATTGACATAAGTGTTTTCAGATTAAAAGCACCAAGTTATTCATTAACTTGTTGGAGAAAATTAGCAAATATATATGTACATTTTCCATAAATTTATACTCATTTTATATATTTTCATCATAAGTTGATTTCTTATCTAAGTATATTAAATAAGAGTAAATATCTTTCCTATAGTCAGATTTAGTAAACATTCAAGAACTATTGCCATATGAATCTGAAAATGTTTGCCATAGAAAACTGTATTTAAAAGTAATATTCTGTGTATGGTGCACCTGGGTGGCTCAGTTGGTTAAACTTCTGACTTCGGCTCAGGTCATGATCTTGCAGTTTGTGAGTTCCAGTTCCACATCGGGCTCCATTCTGACAGCTCGGAGCCTGGAGCCTGCTATGGATTCTGTGTCTCCCTCTCTGTGTGCTCTCTCTGTGTGTCCTCTCTGTGTGCCCCTCCCCACTCACTCGCACGCGCACTCTCTCTCTCTCTCTAAAGTGAATGAACATTAAAAAAAATAAATAAAATAAAAAGTTGAAAAAATGTTCTGTGTAGAAAATTGTGTTTTCCTTCAATTTATGAAATACTTTTGTCTTGAAGACTGAACAAATTCACAAGTCTTATAATCGGTTACCTACTATGTGTTATAAATTAAGGCAGTATATAAGAAAGGTTTCTATTAAATTAGAAACACTTTTAAAGCACTCTTAAAAATGTTTTATATAAAAAAAATTTAAACATGTCTCTAGCCAGGTTACATTATAATACAACAAAAGACTTGCTCATTTTTCCACAATGGCAAATACTGCAATGAACAAAAGACCAAGAAACAATCTATTAAGACAGTTCAAAACGCCAATCAATAAGTATGTGAAAAAAAAAACTCGCTATCACTAGTAATCATAGAAATGAAAAACAATGAGTTACTAATTTTAGGCTATCAGATTGGGAAAAAATTAATAAAGAAGAAAGGGAAGGGAAAGGAAGTTAAGAAGGAACATCGACCAAAGGATATGTCCCTGAACCCAGTGAACAATCTTGTCATCGCTAAAAATGCAGCAACCTGAAATTGTATACTTCCTAATATGGTACACAGTACCACCGATAAAGTATTCTCGCAAAAAAAAAAAAAAAAAATTAAACCTGAATCTCCTCAAGCTTTTAAATGTTCATTTTTGAGAAAGTTCACACAGGCACGTGAGCTGGGAAGGGGAGAGAGAGGGGGATAGAGGATCCAAAGCAGGCTCCATGCTGCGAGCAGAGCAGAGCAGAGAGCAGAAAGCCCGATGCAGGGCTCCAACCCAGGAACCAGTCCCTGGGATAGTGACCTGAGCCAAAGTCCGGCACTTAACTGACTTAAGCCATCCAGATGCTTCTCCTCAAGCTTTTAGAGCTAACCACCAGTTCATAGGAGGAGATAAGGTGGGAAAACAAAAAATAAAAGATGGGAAAATGAACAGGCTAAACAATATAACAATAGATTAGTTAAATCTATAGCATAGAAATTTGCTGAAGAAAAATGATGCTATTTCTTCAACACATAAATTGCAAGAAAGAAACGGAAAATCATTATAAACTTGAATTCCTTTTTTTTTTTTTTAAAGTTTAGTTCTTATCTGCCGGAGATACACTCTGACATACTTATGGATAAAGTGATACATTATCTGAATTTTCTTTATAAATTATAGTAAATAAACACCAGTATAAAGGAAACAAAAGTCATAAAAGTGATCACTGTTGAAGCTAGCTGATGGGATATTTTGGGGTTCATTTTAATATTCTTTTTACTTTTTCTGTATATATGAACAAATTGTGGGAAATAATTGTGAAAGGTAGTTTGTAAAATGTCAGTTGTACAAATCTTTCATTTTTAGGCATTTTTATAAATAAAACAGTGGGCAAGATGTCCAGTGTTTACTGCAGCAATGTATAAAAAAATGTAACAATCTATCCAAAAATGGAGTGTTGGTTAAATAAAATACACATACCCACACATACCACTCATTAGAAACCATAACATAAGAACAATTATTCACATTGGCTTGAAACAGGGCTTCGAAGTTGACAGGTTCAAATCATGTCTATGCCACTTACTATCTAAGCCCCATTGTATAAGTCACTTAACACAGCTAAGCCTCAATTTATTTATCCATACTAATAGTACTCAGTGAGATATTTTTAAGATTAAGTGTTATTAGTGTTTATTTCTGGGTGATAGGATAAGTGTTGATTTTTTCCTTTCTTCCTTATAGTTTTAGGGTTTTTTTTCTATTATATATATATATGTATATATATATATATACACATATATATACATATATATTACATATATATGTAAAAATTAAGATAGGTTCATAAATTTATCCAATATTTTGATTTCATACAGTAAATTTTTTTCTTTAGCTAAGATTAGAATAATGTAAAGATTAACATATTGAATAATTTTCCATTATTGTTCTATGTAACTAATCATCTTTATGAATATGTATAAGTGGTTTAGCTTTGAATAATTAGAGGGTAAAATAAACTGCTATATGACTGAAACAGAGAATAGAAGCAATATTCTAACAATTGTAACAAAGCAAGGTCAAACTGTGAAACCCACAGTCTCCTTCCATTCTTCTTTGTCTGCTTTTATAGACTGGTTATTTCTCATCACAACTAGAAAGCCTAATGTTTTCATGCTGCCTCTGCTAATCATCAAATATCCCATTCATCTGGAAATTTTTTCTATGGAGAAATACCAATTTCATAAATATCATGTTGTTTTAAACTATATGAACATGTATTCTGATAAATTCTACTTTTTCTAGTATGTAAAATTAAAGACATTCATGGTGACTCAGAGAAAATAGCAGTTCTTATCTTAAAGCTATTTAAGCAAAACACGTGGTAGAATATATCACCTCTGAGGACAGGGTTCTTATAAGTCTTGTTCACTTCTGTACTCCATGACCCAGCAAAATGTCTAGTATATTAAAAACATCTAACAAGTATTTACTGAATTTGTTGAAGAAGCTGAAAAGAAACTAAGTTAGGAACTGCATATGGCAAGGTAACTGGTCATGATATTTTTTATTAAGTTATTTTAAGATATGGTGGGACAGTGGCACAGAGGGACTCTCCCTGAGTGACTGGCAGTGCCTTCATGTCACAAGACCACATCCAGTGAGACAATGGGCGGTGCAGCAGAGAATTCCAAAGGTGGCCACAACAGCTGCATGAGACAGAAGATGGTGTCACAGTCTTTGAGGGTAAGGGGGATGCCAGCAGCCTCAAAGAACCTTGGGACGTGAGGAGGACGGCTGTGGCAGAGGTGGTGGCTAAAAAATGATGGCCAAAGAGAGGTGCTTTAAAAAGTCTTTTCAGGTTAGTCTTGAAGATGTAAAGAGAGAAAAAAGGAATAATAACTTAACAGAGAGTGAGAAACTCAAAATCATCTGTAGCTATGCTATATCAAATAATCACCAACATTTCTATATTGTTTAAAGATTATCTGAACTACAATAGAATGTAAGTTTTAGATTTGGAAAATGAAAGATCCGAAGTGAGAGAAGCCCAACATATCACCTTACAGCTGAGAAAAAATGCTACTACCTTGAATGTCAGCTATTTGCTTGGAAAGAAAAACATATTTTGGAACAAAGAAAACCTGCTCAGGACCAATGAGTATGTCCCTTTGGAATGGATCCCAATAGTAATGACGACTCAAAAGACTTAAGGTGTTTATATCAAGTTCCTCCTCAGGAAGCTGACTTTCCAGAACAAGGAAAATCATTACAAATAGAAGAGCCAATACCTGCTATTGCTCAAAATAGACTATTTGATTTTGAATATACCAGTTTAGGTGAACATAATCTGCTAACAATATCTTTTACAGAATTCTATCTATCTATCCATGGCACCTGGAAGAAAAGTTATAATTATCTTAGTAACTTTGATAGCTTTGATGACTTTGAAATGAGTTACTTCTAGGGAAATCTTTTGAATTGAAAAGAATAACAGTTGCAGATCCTCTAGTAAACGTACACACTAGCTGAAAATGTAGAACAAAACTCTGTCAATGTAACGACGAAATTATTACCAAGGCTGATTCACCTAGAAAGGATCACCAACACAAAAGAAGTTATCTTCAAGGCTAAATTTGAACAAATTAAAACTAAACTTAGAAATTCACAAGGAAGAAAAATAGAAAAGAAAAGCTAACAGAAGTAGAAAATCAATGTATACATCAAAGTATAGAGGGAGCCTGGATGAAAATTTTAAAGAAAGAACTATTTCCAAGAAATATTTTGATGGCACTATCAGTTCCAGTAATGCTTACAATTTTAATTTGATTTTATGTTACTCCTTTCTGACAAAACAAAATAAGAAATGATTCTAAAGACAAGAAAGAGGCAATGAGCCTGAAATGAGCACTAATGAATTAAGTCTAAGAGATTATTATAATTACTTCTATTTGCCTTCCAAAATGCTTGTGAAAACCTCAAAATATTGCCAGTAAATCATATGGAGCCTGATCACCAGGCCTCCATCTAAAAAGACTAAAACATACTAGTGAAAAACAAACTAAGGATTCCAAACCAACACAAACTGTTATCTGTATGCCATCTGAAACTCTTCAATCACCTCATCTTATTCTGAAAGATATCATCAATGTTTATTTGTCTCCTTTAGTAAAAATCAGAAAATTAGATCTTTTTTCCAAAAAAAAGATCAAAGAATAAAGAAAGCTCTTGACCTTGCCTAAATGTAGGTACACATTCAGCATGAGCTACAAGACTCTAACTCACTTTGAAATTTAAAAAAGGGAATTTATTTAGGTGTGTGTACACAAAAACCTACAACTCTAAAAAATAGAAATCAAATACAATGGCACTTGAATTAAATGATTGTTGTTGAAATATGTCCTGTACCTCTTCCCTTTCTTTGCTCAAACAAAGAATCTGTAAGGTGGTACATCACTGGGTCAAACTGCCATGGGTCAAACTGTCATGGACTCTATAGATTATGAACACTTCTTCAAAACTATACTGAAAATATGTTTTATCTTACGCCTTTAATAAAGTTAAGCTTAATTTTTAAATATACATAGCTGGACTTAAGTACTATTATAGAATTATAGCAGATTTCTTATACTGCCTGTAACCCTAATTATAGTCAAAATGTATACTATACTTCATCGGAAATCAATAAGATGTTTTCTTTATTTTTTTAAATTACTTTTTTATTTGAACATAGTTGACACACAATGTAACATTAGTTTCAGGTGTATAACATAGTGATTCTACAAGTTTTTGCATTATCCTACGTTCACCACAAGCATACCTACCATCTATTACCAAATAATTTCAGCACAATATCATTGACTACATTCTTTATGCTTTGCCTTTTATTTCTATGATTTATTCATTCCATAACTAGAAGCCCATAACTCCCTCTCCCCTTCACCCATTTTGCCAATCATCAGTTTGTTCCATGTTATCTACAGATATTTTAATTATTATGTTTGGCATCTTCATTTTTTCCTTAAGCAAGAGATGAAAGTGAATCATTTTGAAGACAGGCAGATGGGCTTTTGAAATTCCTTACAGTAATATTTCAGTAAAGTAACTATTGGACATTCAGAGCATGCCTTAAGTTGCATGTAAATCCCTATAACACTATTGTACTTAATTTCTCAAATAAAATGTTTTTGAGATCATGATTAGAGAACTGACAATTTCTTAGGCTCAGGAACTAGGTAAGTGACTATCTCTGAATTAGTTCTAAAAATATGGTACTTAAAGTGATGCTTCAGCAAAATCACAATACTAGTGTTGCAGACTTTCAGGATAACTCTTATTGAGACAAAAATTTAAAACATTAAATGCATGAATGTCAAGGACATTTTCTACTTGCTTTATATAAATTTTTTCATCAAACAATGAGAAGGAATTAGTTCAGTTCAGAAAGTTTGAGACCTATGTTCACACATATGTGTGTGTGTAGATATAGATATAGATATAGATATAGATATAGATATAGATATAGATATATCTTTAGTTTTAAAGCAAGTGTAGTTTGTGCCTTTCAAAGTAATATTTATAAGATAAAAACATAATTCTGAGTTTGATCTAAAATTTAATGTTTAGATTATTTTACTCTAAATCTTTGCCTAACATTAGGATCATTCTCTATACCTGGCACACTTATTTTTCCAGCCATAATTCTCAATGAGCCCTATATTCTAGTCAAAATAGATTTTAATTCTTCTTTAAATTTTTTTTAATGTGTGTTTATTTTTGAGAGAGAGAGAGAAAGAGAGAGAGAGAGAGAGAGAATCGACAGAATCCAAAGCAGGCTCCAGGCTCTAAGCTGTCAGCACAGAGCCCAACATGGGGCTCAAACCCACGAACCATGATATCATGACCTGAGCCAAAGCTGGGAGCTTTGGCTTAACCGACTGAGCCACCCAGGCACCTCATAGATTTTCACTTCAGATAAACAAATAAGTAAATAAACAATAAAAATTCATGCCCTCCTACATGCTTTTTTTTTTTTTATTATTATTTACATCCAAATTAGTTAACATATAGTGCAACAATGATTTCAGGAGTAGATTCCTTAGTGCCCCTCACCCATTTAGTCCATCCCCCCTCCCACACCCCCTCCAGGAACCCTCTGTTTGTTCTCCATATTTATAAGTCTCTTCTGTTTTGTCCCCCTCCCTGTTTTTATATTATTTTTGTTTCCCTTCCCTTATGTTCCTCTGTTTTGTCTCTTAAAGTCCTCATATGAGTGAAGTCATATGATATTTGTCTTTCTCTGACTGACTAATGTCACTTAGCATAATACCCTCCAGTTCCATCCACGTAGTTGCAAATGGCAAGATTTCATTCTTTTTAATTACCGAGTAATATTCCATTGTATGTATATACCACAACTTCTTCATCCATTTATCCATCGATGGACATTTGGGCTCTTTCCATATTTTGGCTATTGTTGATGGTGCTGCTATAAACATGGGGGTGCATGTGTCCTTTCAAAACAGCACACCTATATCCCTTGGGTAAATACCTAGTAGTGCAATTGCTGGGTTGTAGGGTAGTTCCATTTTTAATTTTTTGAGGCACTGCCATACTGTTTTCCAGAGTGGCTGCACCAGCTTGCATTGCCACCAACAATGCAAAAGAGATCCTCTTTCTCCACATCCTCGCCAACATCTGTTGTTGCCTGAGTTGTTCATGTTAGTCATTCTGACAGGTGTAAGGTGGTATCTCATTGTGGTTTTGATTTGTATTTCCCTGATGATGAGTGATGTGGAGCATTTTTTCATGTGTCAGTTTGCCATCTGGATGTCTTCTTTGGAGAAGTGTCTATTCATGTCTTTTGCCCATTTCTTCACTGGATTATTTGTTTTTTGGGTGTTGAGTTTGATAAGTTCTTTATAGATTTTGGATACTAACCCTTTATCTGATATGTCGTTTGCAAATATCTTCTCCCATTCTGTCAGTTGCTTTTAGTTTTGCTGATTGTTTCCTTCACTGTGCAGAAGTTTTTATTTTGATGAGGGCCCAGTAGTTGATTTTTGCTTTTGTTTCCCTTGCATCCGGAGACGTGTTGAGAAAGAAGTTCCTGAGGCCAAGATCAAAGAGGTTTTTGCCTGCTTTCTCCTTGAGGATTTCGATGGCTTCCTGTCTTAGATTTAGGTCTTTCATCCATTTTGAGTTTATTTTTGTGTTTGGTGTAAGAAAGTGGTCCAGATTCATTCTTCTGCATGTTGCTGTCCAGTTTTCTCAGCACCACTTGCTGAAGAGACTGTCTTTATTCCATTGGATATTCTTTCCTGATTTGTCAAAGATTAGTTGGCCATATGTTTCTGGGTCCATTTCTGGGCTCTCTATTCTGTTCCATTGATCTGAGTGTCTGTTCTTGTGCCAGTACCATACTGTCTTGATGATTACAGCTTTGTAGTATAGCTTGAAGTTCAGGATTGTGATGCCTCCTGCTTTGGTTTTCTTTTTCAAGATTGCTTTGGGTATTCGGGGTCTTTTCTGGCTCCATACAAATTTTAGGATTATTTGTTCTAGCTCTGTGAAGAATGCTGGTGTTATTTTGATAGGGATTGCATTGGGTAGTATGTAGATTGCTTTGGGTAGTATCAACATTTTAACAATATTTGTTTTTCCTATCCAGGAGCATGGAATCTTTTTCCATTGTTTTTGTGTCTTCTTCAATTTCTTTCATAAGCTTTCTATAGGTTTCAGTGTATAGATTTTTCACCTCTTTGGTTAGACTTATTCCTAGGTATTTTATGGTTTTTGGTGCAACTGTAAATGGGATCAATTCCTTGACTTTTCTTTCTGTTGCTTCTACGTGTGTTTTTCATACCATATCTTTATCTCATCTTAAACTACTGAAATATTTTCCATCTTTCAGGACTTACATCAAATATTCTCTTTACCAGGGATTATCCTGGAGTACCTGAGCCAGTAGTTGCATCTATCTAATCAGAACTATAGTCACATAACACTTATCTATATACCTCAATTGACATTAACAGTATACAAATTGCATGTCCCTAATAGGCCTAAATACTTCTAAAGAAGACATTTTGTCTGATTAATTTTGGCATCCTCTATGGCATGTATCAATTACCTTGCACAAAACAAGTTGTCAGTAGCTTTGTTGAATGCATTCTATATATTTAATAAAACAGTCCAGTTCTATCAGGACAATCACCCTCACTAAGCTGAGAACACACCTGCTTACCTAGCCAATCACTCAGATGTCCAGTGGGGTGCCATATGTCAAAACCAGATTGCTCTCACAGATTTCCTGAATGACTTTTTGTAACATTTTGTTATTAAAATATTTGTTATCACATAAATGAGGTGTCTTTTCTACTTTCTTGTGTAATAGCAAGAGTAGTAAATAGTTTAACTTTCTTTTACAGAGTACACACTTACTGATTTGTATTATCACTCAAATCCTAAATGGCAGGAAGTTTCTTAGAGCTACCCTAATGCTGCCTGTGATAAAAATGTCAGTAGATTTAAAACTACTTATAAAATAATTATAGCAAAACACATGAAACAATAAAAAGTTATGCCAAAGACATCATAGTACTTCAAAACCTAATCTATCATGCATATAATTCTGTTCTCTAGTAGAAGTAATCCAACAAACCAAATCACTAAATCAAGTTAAGGTATTATTGACTCAATATTTTTTAGTTCCACATAACATCTTAATCTTAACCGAAGACTTCTGTAACTCATCTGCTTCTCACTAATCAAGAGGATTATTTGGGGATTTTACAAGTTTTAAATTATTTGAAAAGGTCAATACAAAACCGATTCTTATTGACAATTAAAATTAAAAATCATATTGTTATGAAAATAAAAAAATTGCAGTATTTAGCTCTGTGGGCTAGGTTCAAATCTGGAATGACTTGGCCAAGTAAAATAAAATCAGAAACTTTATAATTTTTTAGCAGTTTGAGGTTTTAGATCTTGAATTTGAAAACAGCATATCTACCTATGTAAAGTCTTAAAAAGAACAACAGAGAGGTCATAATTTTCCTTCCAAAATGTCCCAGATATAAAATTTGATTCCCCAGGTCCAAAGAAAAGGAAAAGAGATCTTAAAATATTCAAGAGCTTGATAATGAAAAACAGCAATAACAACAACAAAAACCCCAAAACACCAAAAAACAAAAACCCAAACAATTCATAAGGTTGATATAAATTGAATTATTTTACACTGTTAATATGTTTGAATATAGTCCATTTATTTTTAACCAAATTTTTGGGAATGAAACCAAACTACTAAGGATGCAGAAAGAGAAAGGCATAAGCAAAGCAACTACAAAGGAGAGTAGTTACTGTGCCTCCTAACTTGTCATCTACATTATGGTATTCTAAAGAATATATAGTAAATTTAAATTTAAAAATGAGTCAGATTTGAATATTATTAATGAGATATAGCATAAAAATAAAATAATTTTAGCCTTCTGATATCAAATATCTAGGCCCTAGAATCTAAAAAGCAATAAATGAAACAAAAATTTCTACTTATTTTTTCCTTAAAAACTTCTGTTTCCATGAGTCCTTGGATTAAGATATTAGTCAAACAGAAATTATAATGTGTAGAGAATATCTGGTAAAGTGGTGTTTCAGTAATGAACCATAACATGAATTACACTAAATGTAGGAGTTACATTTTTATGAAATGAAAAGTTATAAAATATAATTACTATTACATCTCAAGTTATTTTCAACATACTTAAGTTCTTTTCCTAACAATCAAGGGAGCTCTTCCATTTATCACATCCATCATCAGCATTACCAAATTTCACCAGGCTCAGATAATGAACAAAATTTACTGATGTTATTCTGAGTCATCTGAATTCTACTATTTAAGCTATGTACCTATATTAGACTGAATACTGGCTTCAAAAAGATAGGTCCCAGTTGTAAACTTTGATATCTGTGAATGTGATCCTATGTGAAAACAGGGTCTTTGGATTTCAAGATGATGTACATTTAGGGTAGGCTTTGCAGCCAACCATGAGTGTCCATAGAACAGAGACAGAAAAAGAGAAAAGAGACACAAGGGAAAAGCCAGGTAAAGATGGAGTTAGATGCTGGGGTAATACATGTATAAATCAGAGAGCTAAAGACTGCTGGAGTCTCAGCCACCAGAATGTACAAAAGAGGCATGGAATAGACTGATTTTTCCTCAGAGCCACCAGAAGGAACCACTCCTGCTAACACTTGGATTTCAGACTTCATAGTCTCCAACAATAAGAGAATAAATTTATGTTATTTTAAGTCACCCACTTTGTGGTAATTTGTTAAGGTAGTGCCAGGAAACAAATATAACATATAGAACAAGGGTAAAAAAACGATAATGAAAGCAATAATTTTTAAGAAAATTTTATTTATTTTACCAAAATTCTTATTTAAAATTTTCCATTATAAGACTTCATAAAATTCAGATATATAATGAAATATGTACCATGTCATCTTGAGGAATATAACACTTGAGGAATCATTGGTTTATTTCAAAGTACATTTTTTCTCTTACAGCTTATTTTGTGTACAATATTATAAGTATTAAGCATTATGTTCAATGCCGCATGGCTGATTAGGAATATTGCTTATGTTATTTATTTTATTTATTATTCATTCACTTATTTTATAGCAAGATTTTAAATTTTTTTAATTTTTAAACAAATGTTTATTTATTTATTTTGAGAGAGAGAGAGAGAGAGAGAGAGAGAGAGAGAGAGAATCCCAAACAGGCTACACACTGTCAGCCAAGAGGGCCCCATGTGGGGCTTGATCTCAAGAAATTGAGACAATGACCTGAGCCAATATCACAAGTTGGACACTTAACTCACTGAGCCACCCAGGGACCCCTAAGCAGGATTGTTTTTTAATTTTTTTTAAGTTTATTTATTTATTTTTAGAGAGACAGAAACAGCAAGAGAGAGAGCCCGACGTGGGCCTCGTACTCATGACACCGTGAGATCGTGACCTGAATCAAAACCAAGAGTAGGATGCTTAGCCAGCTGAACTACCTAGGCACCTCTAAGTAGGATTTTTTTTTAAGATTTAATTTCTTTAAATAATCTCTATACCCAACGTGGGGCTCAAATACACAACTTCCAGATCAAGAGTTGCACGCTCTAAAGACTGAGCCAGCTAAGTGCCCCTACTTATGCAATCTAGTAACATCAAGTAATTATAAAAATGTAAATAATAGTGTATGTATTAAAATGAATCCATTTGCTTATGACAGAAAAATGCTGTCAAAATTATAATTGAACAGGGAGACAGAGATCTGGGTTTTGTTTCTTTGGCATTTTAAGGTCATATGATCATGAAATTAACTAAATCTCACTTTCTTTATCTGTAAAGTAAAACTGACAAAACTTGCCTATATAACTCCTTGAGATTCTCTCTGAAATAAACTGAAATGTATATGAACATATTTTATACATTATTGGGGTTGCATAGTTCAGTTTTCTTATTTAAGTAATGTTTATCATAAAACTGCAAAGAAAAAACTATATATGTGTGAACCAGTCAAAGTAACTTTATAAAACCGAATCCAGCTGTTCAAACTGTGGCTTCTTCTAAAGGTGCAAAAGCAATACTTTACCAAATTTTAACATGAAAATCATTTGAGCCTCAAGACAAGTATACTCATGTCATTATTGTTAAATGAAAAAAGACAATACAAAAGAAGTGGATAGCATAACCTAATATTTATTTATTTATTTATTTATTTATTTATTTATTTATTTATTTATTTAAGAGAGAGAGCATGAGTGGCAAAGAGGGGCAGAAGAAGAGAGAGAGAATCTTCAGCATGCTCCAGACTCAGTGGACCTGACCACATTAAGTGTGGAGCCAGACGCAGGGCTCCATCCCACAACCCTGGGATCATGACCTGAGCAGAAAGCAAAAGTCAGATGCTCAACTGACTAAACCACCCTGGTGTTCCTTCCCCAGTATCTTTATTTTCTCACGTGGAGCTGGGAAAAGTTTTGTGTACTGATACTTGTTTTAAGATATTATTCATGAACAATTTGAAGATTACATTGTTGTATGTTTTGTATGATAAGAATGACTACATTGGCATATATATATAGTGGTGTTGAACAATGGATAGTGAATGGTAGAAATCAGGTTTCTTATTGTTGCAATAGGGGATCTCAGAGAAACAAGAGGTGGTGGATAGAATGATCCATGTGTTAATGGGCTAGAAACTGTAAGAATTCATGTTTAAATTAATATAGATACATGGTTACACATAGAAATATTTCTGGATATGTATATATACACATATTAGTATGCACACATACATTTCCTTGCTCTGTCAGCTGAGAAGGCCTAGAAGCAGTAATACCCCAGTAGCAATACCACAGCTAGTGCTCTCATTTTCTTTTCTACTACATTCTTTACAAAATGTACCAGAGCTTCTTGAGAAATGTTTCTAGGACTGGGACAGAAAATATACAAGATGACCGCGGAAGCATCTCGTAGGGACACAAAGTAAAGAAGTGATAAAAAGTATGTCAAAGGATGGGGTACCTGGGTGGTTCAGTCAGTGTCGGGATTTGACTTCAGCTCAGTTCATGATCTCTCAGTTTGTGGGTTCTAGTCCTGCATCAGGCTCTGTGCTGACAGCTCAGAACCTGGAGCCTGCTTTGGATTGTGTCTCCCTCTCTCTCTGCCCCTCCCTCACTCACATTCTGTCTCTCTCCCTCTCAAAAATAAATAAACATTAAACAAATTTTAGAGGCGCCTGGGTGGCTCAGGCAGTTAAGTGTCCAACTTTGGCTCAGGTCATGATCTCACAGTTTGTGGGTTCAAGACTTCTGTGCTGCCAGGTTGGAGCCTGGAGCCTGCTTCAGATTCTATGTCTCCCTCTCTCTCTCTGCCCCTACTCCACTTGCCCTCTGTCTCTCTCAAAAATAAATAAACATTTAAAAAATTTTTTTAAAATTTTTTTTTAATGTTTATTTATTTTTGAGACAGAGAGAGACAGAGCATGAACGGGGGAGGGTCAGAGAGAGAGGGAGACACAGAATCTGAAGCAGGCTCCCGGCTCTGAGCTGTCAGCTAGAGCCCGACGTGGGGCTCGAACTCACGGACCGTGAGATCATGACCTGAGCCGAAGTCGGACGCTTAACCGACTGAGCCACCCAGGCGCCCCTAAAAAAAATTTTTAATTAAAAAAAAAGTATGTCAAAGGAACATAGGAGTCCAATGAAAGAGTACCTAATGGTTAAAGCTGAAGCAATTTGAACAATAAAATAAAGTTGTATTGGATTATAACTTCAAGTATAAAACAAACATCCATGAGTCCATACTGGTACTTTATCTCTGTGTTCTTCCTCCCCAAATCCTATAGCCCTAGCCTAATCATAAGAAAAAACATAACACAAGTCTCAGTGGAGGGACTTCTAGAAAATACCTGACCAGCATATCTCAGAATTGTCAAGATCATCAAAAATAAGGAAAATGTGAAAAAGTGTCACAGCCAAAAGAATCTTGGGAGATATAATGACTGAATACAATGTGGTATTCAGGATGATATTCTGGAACAGAAAAAGACATTAGGTAAAAACTATGAAAATAGGAATTAAGTATGGTATTTAATTAAAAATAATTATAAGTCAATATCAATACTGACTTATTAATGGTGACAAATGTACCATACTAATGTAACATAATAAAGGGGAAAGTGGGCATGGCGGTATATGGGAGCCCTCTGTAATGTAATACTTACACTTACTTTCAAGACAGTAAAAAAAAAAAAAAGATTATATTAATGGAAGAAGCGGGCTTAATAAGTCCCCCATTCCAATGACCTCAGCTTATGTGGGAAACTGAAATACACATTGGCTCATGCTCACAAAAGTTATTAAATGAAATAAACTGAGAGTTATACTTAGTTCAATGTATTGTCCACTATACTACAATATCAATCTATTTCTGAAGACAAATATAAAACTCACGGCTTTAGTTTTCTGTTACTTGCTGATCCCATTTCAATTGACCCTGGACATAATTCAATAATACTTTATCTATGTGGCATCATTTCAACGGAGTTCACAGTGATTTGTTACCGGTAGATTTAATTGGAAAATACTGAGTACCACTTAGAAAATATCATATTGTACATTTTACTTTTTTAGTTAACAGAATATACTAAATATCTTTTCTGAACACCATATATTTGGCTTTTCTCTAATACAGTGATTCCCTGAGTGTAAGTATGTGTGCTTTGCCTGCAATTCTAAACTTGGTTTTTGCAATCACATGGTGGTAATCAGCTATCTCTACCTCCATGACCATATTTCTAGTTTTCATTTTGTCATATACTTTGCCACCCTTCAACAGCCAGTTCCCTTCCTCAATTCTGTTACTTCTGGGAAGTCTGCTACATTGTATTAAAAAGAACACAAGCGGGGCACCTGGGTGGCGCAGTCGGTTAAGCGTCCGACTTCAGCCAGGTCACGATCTCGCGGTCCGTGAGTTCGAGCCCCGCGTCGGGCTCTGGGCTGATGGCTCAGAGCCTGGAGCCTGTTTCCGATTCTGTGTCTCCCTCTCTCTCTGCCCCTCGCCCGTTCATGCTCTGTCTCTCTCTGTCCCAAAAATAACTAAACGTTGAAAAAAATTAAAAATAAATAAATAAAATAAAATAAAAAGAACACAAGCAACAGAGTTGGAAGTCTTGGGTCCTGCCACTTGTTCACAACTTTATAATTTGAAACAAATCTGTAACCTTTTTTGAGCTTCTAAGGATTGTATAAGGATACAATGAGATATATGCTAAAGTCTATATGTAGTTATTTTATTTGTTTTCTCCTGGAAGTGCAAGTAGGTAACTAAGCTTTATAAGAAAAATTTTGAAACAAAAAATACTTAGAGTAGAAATTAACAGTATAAATAGTCAATAAACACTTATTGAGGATCAGCCTTTATTTAAAGCTTAGAATGCATAAAATGAGCATAGAGCATAAGATGTCCAGCACTATATTAAAGTGCATAATATCCATTATTATATTAAATCCTTATGTAGTAGACTTATTACCATTTCCCTTGACAGATAAGGAAATTGAACCCTCGAGAGCTTAAATGTCTTGCCCATATGAGCTTTGGTGCTGAAATTTGGGGGTCATTATTTTTCAACTTGGAGTGATATTTTATTGATTTTTTTAATTAATTCTTGCTACATTTTAATTTTTCTAGGTCTCATAAACAACAGCAAAAGGAAAAAGTAGAGAAAAAAGATGCAAGACTCAGCATCACTCCAAAGAAGGTGCTGTTTCTTCTTCATTAAAGTCAATTGTGTCATTTAGAATGGATTTGACTGAAAATAATAGAAAACTTGGCTTCTTTGGCTCAAACAATAAAGAATACTGTTTTAACTTGACATATAAGGTAAATCTTAGAGTGGCTCTAGACTTAGTCTGAGCAGTGTCTTGGAAGTGTCACCAAAGAACTGGGAGGCTTCTATCTCCCTATTCTGTCAACTCCTAAATTATATTAATTCTAAGACAGGCTAGTTTTTTGGTCAAATATGGGTGCAGCAATTTCAGATATAGTATCCAAATAAGAAAATATGCAAAAGAATAAAAAGGGCAGTTTATTTGTGTGTGTGCATGTATCTTCTTAAGAGTGAGGAATTTTTTTTTTTTTTTTTTTTTTTTTTTTTTTGCAGACCTCCTGTCATGTCTTGTTGGCCGGAACTGGGTCTAACCAATCCTTGATCAATAGATTGAAATGGTCATAACTGGGCTAGACTAATTATAGTTTACCCTAGAGATGGAAAGAGAGACCTCCTCCTGAGACTTGTGTGGGAGGGCAGATACCTGAAAAAAAAAATACCCAAATAAAATCAGGGTTCTGGCAGCAAGGCAGAAAAAGGTACTGGATGTCACATATATAAGTAGTTATGTCTGCTGCCATACCACAATTAAGTAAATGAAAGAACCAAGGCTTTAAAAAATCCCAGGCTCCAACTACTGCTCCTTTTCATTTGTAGCATGTTGCTTCAATTTATCAGATGTGACTTCCTGATGAATGAAATATTATTTTCTAAGGCTTATGTAATCAAAAAGTCTTATATGGGGCACCCGGATGGCTCAGTCGGTTGAGCGTCCGACTTCGGCTCAGGTCATGATCTCGCAGTCTGTGAGTTCGAGCCCCGCGTCGGGCTCTGTGATGACAGCTCAGAGCCTGGAGCCTGTTTCAGATTCTGTGTTTCCCTCTCTCTCTGCTCCTCCCCCACTCATGCCCTGTCTCTCTCTCTCTCTCTGTCAAAAATAAATAAACATTAAAAAAAAATAAAAAGTCTTATAGTTTTATTGTACTTAAAAAAAGACAGATAACTTACAACATGGCTAAGGATGCAGACTGGAGTTCATTCCATATTCTGCCTAGTTCCCTGCTATAATTTATATAAATTATTTCATGAGAATAGAAGGTCCAAAGCAATGCAGTAAAGTGTCTGGTGAAAATTTAGCCTGTGCATGTGCTTACAGATTAGAGAAGCACTATAACAAGATAAATGATGCAGAAAGCTGCCAGTGTGCTTCTCCAGGTGTGCACAAAGATTCTTGGTAAATGTAGCAAAAGTAAAAGGACACATACACCCAAAAGAAATTAGTGTGAACCACATGTGCATTCTATTTGTGTGATCCTAGGCCTATGATTTACCCTCTCTGGTCCTTTGATTCCTCACTTGTAAGACTGAGATCATTTCTACCTCACACTTGAAAAGAGCAATACATCCTGTTTGTCTGTTTCTACTTTCTCTATAGAGACTCTTCCTAGAGCTTGAGGCACATTTGTGGCAATTATTATGTTTCATTTGCCATGCCAGGTCAGGTAAAAAAAATAGTGTGTGAGCAAAGTATATGAAATCCATGGTGACTGTGAAATTGTCTGAAATATGCGAATAAGAGAGAGCGTGCACAAGTACTCCTGAATGGGGCCAAAGTTAATAACGTCCAGTACAAATACTAAAGAATGCAAAATTTGTAAACAATGTTGGATCACTGACTTTGATAATGGCATCCTTCACTTAACCATTACATCCAATATCTTTTAGTACATTTTGACTGAAAACACCTTGGTATTTGTGATAGTAAATTTTATGTATGAACTTGGCTGGGTTACAGTGACCAGGTATTTGTTCAAACATTATTCTGGATGTTTCTGTGAAGGTGTTTTTTAGGATGAGGTTAATTAATATTTAAATTAGTAGACTTTGCATAAATATATCACCCTCCATAATGTGGGTGGACCTCATTCAATCAGTTGAAGACCTTAATAGAAAAAAGACTGACCTCCTCCCCAAGTAAGAAGGAATTCTGTTAGAAACTCCCTTTGGACTTAAAACATGGCTAAATAGCTCTACACCCTTCTCTTGAAACACTTCTCTGAGTCTCCAGCCTGCTGGCCTACCCCATAGGATTCTGAACTCACCAAACCTCCACAATATTCATGTGAGTGAATTCCTGAAATCAATCCTCTCTGTCACTGTCTGTCTGTCTGTCTGTCTCTCTCTCTCTCTCTCTCTCTCCACACACACACACACACACACAAATACATATACACATACATTATCTATCTATCTATCTATCTATCTCCTGTTGGTTCTTTCTCTAGAGAACTCTAATAGAGTATGTGTACTGAGCCTGCCTTAAACATTTGTTGACATAATGGAAAGACACATATAATGAGAACAGAAGACTCGATTTCAATTAGAGTTCTGTTATTTCCCAATTCTTGGTAAGTTTCTTTGATTTCTTTTTAGTTGCTTCACTCCCCTGGGCTTCTATTTTCTCTATTTAGTATATGGTGGTAATCACATCTACCTTACAAGATAGCTATAAATATCAACGCATGTGAAACTCCTTTTGGTTTTTGGGAACAGTCCCTCATAGAACATTCCCTAGTGTTGTTTTTCCTGACAAGTACTCCTTTCTTTCTTTCTCCCTATTTTCTATGACTATGATTGAAATGAGCTCAATGAGTCACAAAAGTATTCTATTTGCAAAAGTGGTAATTATAAGGAAAGCAATCACATTGCTACATGTTTTTTATATATCATTTTATTTAATATGCTAGCAGTCTACATTGAAGTTAAAGGCAAATGAACATCATCTGAAATAGTTAAGTCAGTCTAGCAGATTGCTTCTCACACATTTCTTCTTAGTATCTTTTCTGCACTCACTCACTTTGGGGTTTCAAGTCAATAACCACTTTTCAGTCTACAGTAATTTACTGAACATTTATTATGGATCTGGTATTTTCCTAGGTGCTAGACACACTGTGCTTGATGCTGGGGTTTGAATTAAACCTGGAAGATTTATTACTTAAATTATATCAGTCTCATTTAATGGAAATTTATATTTATACTATATGGTAGAAGGGGACAGACAGGCTAGAAAAGGTAGGAAAAACAGTAAATTTTCCTACCTTCTAAAGGCTCTAAGAACCCAAACCCTTTAAATGATAATGGATCCTAATAGTTTAGAAAATTAAATACAATCTTTGTGGTCTCTGGACTTTTGTACATGATTTCTTCCCCTTAATCCATGACTGTCTCTCCAGCTTTTCCCCCTTCTCATCCCAAAATGTAAATGTCACTTCCACTCAGATCTACCCTCGTTTTGAGTCTTGGTTACATGAGTATGTTCCTGTCTGATGTCACCATGTAATTTCCCCATCATAAAATTATAATGCTTGTCTTGGTTTTATTTGTCTCTCCCACAAAACTGTTAACATTCTGACAGTAGAGGCCATGCATTTCTTGACTGATATTTATCTCTAGGGCCAACAGTAATATTTAATAATTATTTGTCAGATAAATAAGTGATTGGATCGGTTACACCACAATCGATAGAGAAATTACACATCCATTCCCCAAATCTAATGATCTTCATGTCTCTACCTCATTCATTCTTTCATGTATTCATTCAGAAATTCTGTGTTAAGCTTCAGGGCTGTATATCAAAATCAGAATTAAATACTCACCATGTTCTGCCTAAGAAAGCATATCTGGATATGAATTAGTTAATTAACTAGGTCATCAGTTATTGATATTGAAATACTTGTTATTTCCAATATACTCTATAAAGTACTTATTTTTTAGATTCATCACAGTAACACGTCTTATGCCATACCTCCTAACTAGAATATAAGCCATGAGGACAGGGATTTTTGACTATTTTGTTCAGTGCTTTACCCTGAGGTCTTAGAAGAGTCCTGGCACATACTAATTACTCAATACATATTTGTTGCATGAATGAAATAAATTAATGCACGTACCATAGAAAGAACTCTGGTTTACAGATTAAAGCCCCAGATTTTGTTAACCCCATCCCAACTTGGCTGGGAATCTCTGATAGTACAAACCACACAGAGTTCTGTGAGGGTTAAGTAAGATAATATTTATGAAAGCAAATTGGGAAATACTGACCAAGTGCCAGGTAGTATCAGTAATACTGAATCAGAAAAACATCCTTTTATAATAATACTGATAAAAGATAACAGTATTTATGGTTTCTATTTCTCAGTTTTATAAGGTAGCGAATGAAAATTTGAATTAATTTTTGAAGCTAATCTGCCTGCTTCGCCAACACACCAAGTGATGCCACCGGCCTGTTCCCAAACCAGCTCAGTGTAAATTACGTGCGGCTCATACACCAGTCAAAGAGGGGAAGGAAATGCTGCTTACATTATAACCACATACTTCATAACTGAGTCGAAAGGTACATTTGTGGGTGAACTCCATTTCTGCGCTCAAAATAGGCGTGAGGAGATGCTTAAAAGTAAGCTTTAACTCCAAATGAGAATATGTGTTCCAGGTTTTAGCTAAACCTAGTAACAAATTTCCCACAGATCCAAATGCCTGATACCCTGTTCACTGAGATGGAAGAAGAAAGTTTATTTTTATTCCAAGTAAAGCTGAAAATGTATTTATAAGCACTCTTGAGTTATAAAACAGGTTATCTTTCTGAGACACTTCAACAGATACTGCTGTTTCTATCCATTGGTTTATCTCCATAATACAAAGCATCCATTATGTGCCAGTTTGCTTGTGCCTTGGTTAAGCTCTGTGAAGCAGTAAGTATGGTTAGATTTATGCAGAAATCTAGGCACAGAGACATTCTACCAGACAGTTGTTGCACAGTGGTTAACAATAAGGTCTCTAGAATCAAATGGTCAGAATTTTTGTTCTGGTTTCTCCATTTAATGTGCTGTGTGGTCTTAAGCAAGCTACTTAACTTCTCTAGGTTTTTAATTTTATAGCTAAAAATGATACTGACACTAACTTTGCTGTGAAGAGCAAAGGGGGCAATCCTAGTACAGTAGTTAGAATAATGCGTGGCACAGACTAAGTGCTCTTATTATGACGAAACACTGGACTCAGAGCAGAAAAAAAAAGTGTTTGCTTTAAGGTACCTGGCCAGTCCTTCTCTTACAGATGTAGACCCACAGGTACGACCATCCACGTGTGCGTGATTGAGGACACATTCTTCTTACTTAGAAGAGTCAAGTAAAAGGCAAGTAAAGCCTCATGTCAAATCACACCATACAAGCTACTCTACGAGACAGTTTAATATCCTAAGAGTAGGCAATCACTTACTGAATACATTATTAAATATATTTTCAGAATAACAACATGTGCTTTATTATAAAAGCTAATCAAGTTAAAGGAAATTTACTGAAAAGTCAAATAGTATATTGTAGTTCAGTATTTTCAAAAGAAGCAAAGGATGGGATATCTATACAGATTTCATAATATGTCATCATATCATATAATATTGAAGTGCCATCTGGAAGAGTTAATTGTTGTTGGAATGAATAACATGATACACATTTTCACCACATCCGACATGCAGTAAAGCCAGAATAGGTTGAAATTTACCATGTGTGGTAGTGTCTACTGCACCATTAGAGCAAGGAAACCAAGGTAGGGAGAATAATGCTCTAAAGTTAGCAGCTGCAATAATTACTATTGAAAAAGATACAAGTTGTCAGGCAGCTGTCTGCCCTGTACTGGTTAAAAGCCAGACTTCCTGGGTTTGAAACTCGCCCAATCCACTACCAGCTACAGACCTTGGGCAAGTTACTTAAGCTTCATATACCTCACTTTCTTCATTTGAAAAACGGACACAATGATAGCACCTATCTTATGAAGCAGTTGTGAGGTTTAAATGAATAAATCCATGTGAAATGTTTAAAATAGTGCCTGATACATGACAACTATCACAAAAATTAACACTGATCATTTTTATAAAATTCTCTTTAGGTTCAGTGACATCATCTTCTATGTATGTTGATATTAAAAGAGAATGATGTGAGACTCCTTCTCATCTTTTAAGATAGTTTAAATAACACCTCCTCCAGGTTGAGTAGGAGTTAGCCAGGCAAACTGGTAGCAAAGTCACTGAGGAGAGAAGCAACATAATGAATGAAAAATAAATGCAGGATTTGACCAGATTCTGCTGGCACCAGAGACTATGACTTAGTGCAAGGGGGTGGGGGGATAGGGGTGGCAGAGAGACCAGGTAAAATGCTATCAGAATATGTCAGGCCAGAGATTATGAGGATCTAGACTAGGGCATTGACAATAAGCAGAGAAAAACATGGGCGAGCATGAAAATCTGTATGGAGAGTATGGACAGGACTTAGTAATGAATAAGATATAGGATGCTGAGGAGAGGGAGAATTCAATATCAAGTCCTGAGAAGCAAGTAATAAGAGTAATTCCAAAGGCATTTCAGGACCGTTAGGAGCCATAACAGAATTGTTAGCATCAGAATAGAGCCTTCCTAAGGGTTCCTTTGAAGAAGAGTATACAATTGCATTTACTGTTAGTGTTTGTATTCTGGAACACTTGCCAAATAAAACTGGTCACAGTAAGCGCCCAACATTAGTATAATCCATTTGGAAAACAATTTGACGGTACGCATAAAGAGTCATAAAACCGTTCATAATCAACCATATAAGAATTTCACTTCCAATAAACTATTTCAATGAGTTTAGTCAATACAGGGATAAAAAACTGTGTCCACAAAGATGTACTTTGAACATAACTGACATTAGAGAAAATGTTTGCATGGCCTGAATGACCTTCAGGAAGAGACTAGTCATGTTGTATATCAAGTTCATAGAATGTTATACAGACAACAAGAATTATAGATTGTAATAACTCCTATCGCTTTCTGAGTTATTGTACTTTATACATAGTATAATACACTTTCTAGATTATTTAACTATCATAATTCTCAACAGTCAGTCCTTTTTTTAAGTTTATTTATTTTGAGAGAGAGAGAGAGCAAGTGTGAGTGCAGGAGGGGCAGAGAGAGAGGGAGAGAGGATCCCAAGTAGGCTCTGTACTGTCAGCGAGCCCGAAGGGGGCTTGAACTCAAGAATCATGAGATCATGACCTGAGCAGAAAACCAGGAATTGACGCTTAACCAACTGAGCCACCAAGTACTGTTATTCTCATTTTGCAAATTAAAAAATTAGGCTTCATAGCTAATGAGTGGCAAAGGGACTGGAGATGGGGGCTGTGGATAGCTTGTGTTAAGGGATAGGGCCAGCTGTATGTGCTCATGGCTGTAAGAAGTTCACAGTCTCCACTTCCACAGATGAAATCCAGAACAAGGATTTAAGGTCAGGTCCGGTTCACCTGACTACAAAACCTGTGCTCTGAACACCAGGCTTACCAAGTTGTGTTTAAATAAGAAGAGATGAATGCCATGTGCAGTCTATGTAAAATGTGCACGCCTAAAAGGTAAATAGCAAAAGGAGACAGGAGAAATGAGAACTGTTGTGTTTTGTTAAGTTTTAAAATTTCCTTAGGTTGCAATTTGGTTTTATTCTGAAAGGACATTTAAAAATATGTGGATATTAGAGTTAAGAAAAATATATTGTATATTCCATTTTACACATCAAGTCTCTTGATGACATCTCAAATTGTCAGCACACTTGAAAAAATCAAAGAATAGCTACTCAATAGCTACTATTTCCTTAAGAAGATATATGAAAAATTCATTAACTACCTATGGATTGGTTCTAAAAGCAGAACAATACAAAACAAGTATTAGATATCCAAATATAGTTTTGTTATTATTAAAACCACTTGGATTCTACTGTGGTCATGAACTTACATTACTTTTCACCAATTTGCTTAAAACAGAATATGATTCTTTCTCAACCAAAATTCTAAGAATAATCAAGTTTTTAAATGATCCAAATTATAGAATTCTCATTTTCTATGCTTCATTTACTCAGCCTTTCTTACATGCTACATACTACAAACCTAAATAAACTCCATTCTCTGAAAAGCTGATTTTTTGAAAAACCTGTACACAGAATAAAATGAGATATTAATTAAAAATATTATGTAAAAATTAAAAAAAAACTGAAACTTTTATGAGGCATTAAGAGGTAGCATTTAAGTGTCAGGATTCCTGGTTTGGATTTTAGCTCTGCCTCATAAGACCCTGAGAAAATCACTATCCTATCCAATCACACATCTACACTCTCCTCATTAGTAAAACTGGGAAGATAAAATTCCCTTTCTTCTAGAGATGTTGGCAAACTTAAGTACATGTTGGTCATTACTAACATATGCCTGATAAATGAAAATATTAGCTGTTATTTTTAAATCTAAAAGTAGGATTCTTGGCATTTCTATTTCCAATATAAGTTCTTAAATTTCTACAGTGCCCCCTAAATGCTCACTGCCATAAATTCAGTCATGAAGTCAAATCAGGCAATCTTTGCCCTTTAGATAGAAAATTGACAGTGGTGTAGGCTAGCATTCAGTACTTACAATGGGATGACTGGAAACTCAAAAGTTATGAAAACGATCAAGTGTTGCCAAAAAGTCAGCTTTTCTGGGAGAAAATATTGCTTATTCTGTCTTTCTTTTCTTTTGTTATTCCTTTGTTAGGAATAAAATATAATTGCTCTAAATTTGTTATTCTTGATCCTTTTCAAGTGATGTTCTTATGTTCTTTTGAATCAGTAGATTTTACATAATGATTTAATTTCATTTAAAACTTTCATTAAATTGGAACATCTGTTCTTTTTCAAATTTTTTTAATGTTTATTTATTTTTGAGAGAAAGAGAGACAGAGTGTGAGCCAAGAAGGGGCAAAGAGAGAGGGGAGACACAGAATCTGAAGCAGGCTCCAGGCTCTGAGCTGTCAGCACAGAGCCCGACACAGAGCTCGAACCCACAAGCCATGAGATCATGACCTGAGCCGAAGTCTGGCGCTTAACCGACTAAGCCACCCAGGCGCCCACATCTGTTCCTGTTTAAAGACTGAAGAGAAATGGTATGAGGGTTGGTTTGTGTGTTGTGTGTGTGTGTGTGTGTGTGTGTGTGTGTGTGTGAGGGAGGAAGACAGGGAAGGAGGAAAGAGAAAGGAAGAGCATATGAGGCAAGATAAACTATACCACCCTATCATAGCACGTGGTGCAAAGTAACATAATTGCCTTTACTCCTCTGGACAGTAAAGTGTTTAACAGTAGAAATTAAGGCCATCCCCAGCACTTGACATGGTTCCTTGTACATAGGGAACATGGTTAGATTAATATATTTTTAAATAAGTGTTTACAGGACAAGAGACAGAAAAGATAAAGGGGGAAATAAAAGGAGGACTGCCAACACAAAGATATGAGGAAAGCTTCTGTATTACTGAGGGAAAATGGTAGATAAACCTTACAGAGATATCGTACAGATAGATAGGATAAATTTGCTAATGTCTTATTAATAAAAATAAAAAATGTCCATTCCTTCTTTATCTAATTTTTCTTTGTTCTAATTGGATGAAGAAATGGATAGTTAAGTACCACTTGATCATCCATCCTGAATCACAGATTAGATTTCTGGTGGATTTCCAGTTAATATAGAAAAATAAAGAATATTTATCTTTGTGATACCAAGTTATGAAAAAATGTGAAATCAGAGGGAGTTGTCAAAATACTAAAGATCAGATTTATAAATGTCCATAGAGCAAATCCATCATGGAAGCTATTGTTTTTATTATACTTTTCTATAGGGAGATTATTTGAGGATCATATAGCTTTACTTCAAAGCATGTATGATTTATGTTTGCTGGGTAGAGAGATTTTTCCTCTTGACATCTATGAGAAAACAACTGTTCTGCCAAATGGCTCTTAACCCCATCCTTTTTATGTGGCAGCAACATAAAATGCTCCTAACATTAGATACTGGCATAAAGAAAGAACTAAAATGTATGTAAAGTGATCTTCCGTGTTAATTGAACACGCTATCTTTTTTTGTCATTGATTATCACTGTTTTTGGTTCTGCCCATTTATTTTGAGGAAATCTCGAAAATTGCAAGGAGGAAAGCAATGGAAGTCCTATAACTGCTGAGCACAGCCTCTGGTATGCTATCCACAATCAAAGATCAAAGATTCTATCCTGCTATTTTCATAGGATTTCTTACAGTTTATTTCCCATTTCAATTAATGATTATCATCTTCGTCTGACGAAAATTAAACTTCAGTTTATGTATGGCTAAGATTTTCTACTTGTAAGCAAAATACCTATAGTTTCTAACCACTACTTCCTCACATAATAATATTAATAAATGATTATCTATGATATTTTACTGCATCTTATATTTTAAAGTGTTTTCTTATTTATTTTCTTTCCAATTTTTGCATCTCTGTAAAAGTAACAGAATTAAAAGAGATTAAATTTCTACAAAGATCATATCTTTTATATATTTTTGATATTAGCTCATATTTGATATTAGGCCAGGATTAATGAGCTGCTTAGGACTGCACATGCTAAGAGCTGAGCAGAACATCTGTGGGCAGATGTAATACCATAGTTGGCATTGTCAGGATTAACTGGATATACCATCAAGTTAGAAACCTGGAACATAAGATCCACTACTTCCTAAATGCTCCAAAGACATATCTTCACATGACATCCCAGTCAATTTTATACTAGTGTATCACTTATTGTGGTAGTGACTTCCGGGAAAAACTTTCCAAAGCCCATTGTTGCCAACAATTTTGGGGGTAAAGTAGGCTTCTTTTGTGCAAAATATCATGTTTTCTAAAGCTTCTGTAACACTGGCAAAAGTCCACCATAGCTGGCTGATAAAGCAACAACTGTTAGTACTGCTTCATTGCTAATGTTATTAGACTTTGCTAATTCTGACCGCTGATTAGCTCTGTTAAGAGCTATGGAAGAATACAAGATGAAAGAAAGAGTAGAGCGCTAACTTTATTGAGCACCTACCACATGCTAGGAATTAACTGGGTGCTCTACAGATATTATCACATTTAATGCTCACAGTAACTTGACAGGGTAGGCATTATTATACCCAGTTTGTAGATAAAGAAAGTTAAGCATAGCTTTGTCTTCAATTTCTGATCTACTTGGGGATACAGAACAGACAGAACAAACAAATTTGTTACTTTACTTTTTTGAGGAAATTGTTGGATATAATTGGTGGTTTATTTTAAAGAAACAGAATCTAAATTGCACAGACTAATAATATTATGACCATGTAATATTTGGAGATGCTTTATGGATAATACTCTTTCCTGCATTCCCTGTCTACAACCTCCTATTTCCCCTGCAACTGTGGAGCCACTGGCCTTCATTTTAGGGGGAGAGAATGAATATGGCTGAAAACAAAGAAGTTATTGCTCAGCCTTAAATTTCAAAATAGAGTGTTCAAAGCCCTTATCTGGCACAATAGTCAGAAAGCCAAATACCTGTTGAGATAAAGGTTTTTCTTGGAATTTCAAAAGCTGGACATTAACTATAAAGAATAAGCTAGGAGAAAGGGCAAAGATTGTAACTGTCAGCCACAGAATACCAACAAGTATTTGATGACTTAATACCTGACTTCCTATCCCAAAGGAAACAGGCATTTACCATATAAGACAGAACGATTCAAAGTGAACAAAACTGGAGTATGGATACCATGGGTGGGTAATATCAGCCCATTATTCGGATCAAAATCTCAGGTGGAAGGGACAGAAATATCCAAGTGGCATTAATGGCATCTCTTCAGGGCTTGTGCTTATCTTCCCAAAAATGTAACCCTAGAAGTTTACAAGCCTCTTAAAACATCCCAAATCTACAGGGCGCCTGGGTGGCTCAGTCAGTTAAGCATCCGACTCTGGATTTTGGCTCAGGTCATGATCTCACAGTTTGTGAGTTTGAGCCCCACATCTACCTCTGTGCTGACAACATGGAGCCTGCTTGGGATTCTCTCTCCCTCTCTCACTGCCCCTCCCCCCCCCCAAATAAATAAATAAACTTTAAAAAACTACCCCAAATCTACAATTGGTATCTGAGCAAAAACTGAGGAGATCTCTATAGACATGGGGCCAAGAGCCACCTCACAGAGTTCTTCATACCCCATAGTTCTTTGTGAAAGTTTGTGAACTAAAACTCTCTGAGGTGAGCATGAAGTGCTGAAAAGATGGGCATCTTTAGGGATGGAGAGTTGAGATAATGAGAACATAAAATACTATGACATTTGAGCTAAAGTAACAACATACAGAAAGTAACAATATACAGAAATGTTAAGGGTGATAGAGGCGATGGTAATGGTGGCTAACCCAGTGGTTGGATACCTCAGGTCAGCAGAGGCCAGAGAGCAAAGGAAAAGAAGGGCATAAAGGATAAGGTATCCCACACCCAATGTATGTGACACACACACACACTCACACATACACACGCACACACGCACACACAGCAGTGTAGAGAAGGAAAGACAAAGACTATTTTAGACAAAAAGTGACTTGATAAATTTGTCAAGGAAATATACATTTAACAAGAACAAAATGAGACCTTGGGAGATACTTTGACATTAGGTAAAAGTAGATTTTTAGAGTTACATTTTGGCACATCAGAGTTTGTGACTGTGACTATAAATTTAAACCTACCAAAATATTAAATTAAAAACATCTAGTCTCTAATAGTTTATAAAACATTTCAATATATTTGTCTCATTTGATTCTTATGGACAGATGGTGAGGTAGACATTAATATTTTTAGTTTCTTTACACAGATTAAAAAAACAAACCATTAGAAAAATTATGTAGCCTGTTCCAAATTTCCTAGTTATTTCTTGGAAAGCCAGAACTCAAATTCTAGGTTCTACAAATGATAAAGCTCAGGCTTTCTCCACTACTCTATATGGTTTCATTTTACTTAATATTGATATACTCAATTTAGGAAACTAAATGCTTAGTATATTCTTTAATCAGCATCTAATGACAAGAATAAAAAGGTAATTTAGAATGCAGACTTGATCACATTATGCCTGAAATAATTAGCAGTGAGTACATAGGTTAGTTGTCAATTTCTTATCAAGTTCATTTATACTTTTACTATTCATTTATTCCTCAAATATTTATTATATAGGTACTGTGTGCTAAGAGCTGGGTGTACCAAAAAAAAAAAAAAAAGAATAAGATGCTAGTTCTAATATCACAATGGTCTTCCTAGTGGAAAGGACACATAAACAATTAAAATACAACAGAATTAGTCTTTTGATAGAGATGCACGCAAATTACTTTCAAAACAGAGGAAAAGCCACTAATTTACTCTGGAATGCTAGAAGGAGAAAGGTTATAGAAGGCCTTCATGGAGAAAGTAACATTTGGAATTAGAATGTAAAAAATAAGTAGAAGAAGTTTGCCAGTATTTCTGGTACATGCCATGGCTTGGCACAAAAGCTGGGTACATTTTTGGAACTTCTAGTAGCTCAATATGGCCAAAATATTAAAGGCATATGGGAGCAGAGTTGGAGCAGAAGTTTCTGTGTGTATATGCCATCCATGTCAAGGAGTTTGAGCACAGACAGTCAGGGATGGCTTTTAACCAGAACTGTCCTGGTAGACCTATTTTTCACAAAGTCCCAAGGCCAGAGAGTCCAATAGAGGTTGGATTGGAGGAAGAACAGTATAGAGGAAGTCAGGGGCCACTGCAGTAGGGCCTAAGGAGGCCTTGAACTAGGAGAGGAGTAGTCGAACCAATAAGGGAAAAGGAATTTGAAAACTGTTTAGGAATTAGAAATCATACAACTAAAAGAAAAAGCTTATGTTGATAAGGGAAGGAAAAGTAAGGTATGTCAAGTTTGGGTCACTGAGGAAGGAAGAGAAACAACAATCAGAGAGAAGTGATTTAAGGAAGAAGACATTTTCTATAGCAGTAAAGTACTCAATGATATTGTACAATATTTTAACATATGAAAACTTAAAAATATTCCTAATAACAGACATCTAGGTATACAAACACATACAATATATTTCTTCAGGTAAATACGTTAAAGCCAAGAAAATAATACCTCCTACAAATGACATTTTTTAGATACAATTGTGAGAAGGGCATGAATATGTTAGGAGTTATTAGAATCACTCACTTTCCATTTTGTTCCTCAGAATTCAGAAAACAGTAAAACTAAGGTTTAACAATGAATGGGATTTCTTAAGACCTTAGATTTTGTTGCTTAGTAATGGACAAAGAACTGTATTTTAGAGAAATAAAAAAGTATTTATGAAATGTGAATTAAAGCCTTAAGTAACACTTGAAATGCCAAGAATAACAGGTAAAATTGCTTTTTTACATTAATGGCTTGATTTTAAAAATCTACATTGGCATCTACGAAACAAAAGACTTGTTTTTCAATTACAATAAAAATACATAACATTTATCAAGACTTACTGAAATTATTTTAGGTAAATGACATGCATTGTCTCATTAATCCTCCCTCAATACACTATCAGAACAGGAATACTTTGCATATTTTACACATCAAAAATGAGAGACTAATCTGTCCACAGTCCCCCAGATGAAAAGAAGCAACACTAGAACCTGTTCCAGACCAGCTGAAGCTGGAACTCTTGCTCCTGACCACAAAATCGACACAATCTCTCTTCTCATTTTGTCTTCATAATCAAAAACATGCATTTCACTGTGACCTTGAGCAATTCACTGGTACTTCTGGGGAATATATGAACTCAGTAAAGCAAGTGGTATGAGATCTAGCATTTATTAAGCCTCAACTAGCAGTGCTGGGCTCTGTATCTATTATCCTATGTAACTTTAAAACATGTTGCTCTGTATCTATTATCCTATGTAACTTTAAAACATTCCTATGAGGGTGCGTGTAATTATTATTGCAGAGTTGTTCCCATTTGAAAGAGGAGGAAACCCAATCAGAGGGGAATGGAGAAAGCTTTGGACTCACAAAGCTCACAGGTTACTGGCAGAGTAGAATGGAGACCCATGCAACTCCTCACCATGTCTCCTTGAGGGAACATACTTTGGAGAACCCAGCTCAGTTTAAACAGGGTGGAATATTTGTAGAAAGAAGAAGCAGAGTGTTTGAGAAACCTGTAAGCGGAATGTTAAGGCTGGTGAGCTTCAGCTTAAGAAATTAAGACTTTTTATAAGCAGTGGGAAACTCCTAAAGATCTCCCAGAGGAAAATTAATTTTGTAAGGAAGGCATTCACAAAGAATGGATTAATTTGACAGATGGGTGAGGGACACTAAAGTCAGAAAGACCAATTACAATAATACATTAAATTCTTACACATAAGAAAATAGGCAGACAGAATGAAAAAAAAAAACAACAAAACTTCTCAGTGGGTAAATATTTTAAACTGACAAAAACTAACATTTATTTTTGGAATTTTTTGGCTTACCTTCTAACATAACTGGAGCCAGTAAGCCTGGCTGAGTGTCAGATCAGTTCTTAGTACCTCCACTACACGGCAATAGTAGATTTAAGTCCACAATAACCCTCTATTCTCTACAGATTCATATAAGAATCCACAGTCCTTCCATTTTAAGAATAAGTTTTTGTACACAAAGATTTTTATCTAGTTGATATTAACCATATTTGTGGTATAAAGGAATCAAAGGCATCATCTTGTAAAACATATAAGATAAATAATGGAACAGTTTGCTAACTAAAAATTTTAGAGGAATATATTTCCTGGTAATAGTTAATGTAGTTCTTTCCGAATTCCCTGGTGGCTGGCTGTGTCATCCTGACAAGGTCAGTGGCCCTCATTTAACTGGCTGAAAGTGTTTTATCACATATTCTACTTCTAAGAAATGTTTACTGTGATGGCCCACAACTTATTCTTGACATCTGCAGCCTCTTTCAAACCTTCTCTTTTTGTTTTTATGATGCAAATGAGTATTGATATCATAGATACTTCCATATGTAATGGGAGTATTTTTATAATAGTGACTTCATTTATAAATATATAAATTATGCACAAGATACAGACCATCGTCTTTTCAAAAGCTTTATATTTCATTTAGTCTGATCTATGCAAGTGGTGTAAATGTATCCTTGGGGGGGAAAGAGAATTAAAATATTCTACAACATGAAATTTTCCTTATGTAATAAAACTTTCCTGTAACTCTCTAGCTTTTCAACAAGAGACAAAATACTTTTTGGCCTTTATCTTAAAAGAAATGAATCAATAGAAATCAATAAACTATTTTCAATGTATAGGAGATAAAGTAATTTTGATTTGAATGTCCAGAGTACGCTGAGACAGTAGTGAAATGAGTATTATTATGTTCATTTCCAGGATTAGTAAATTATGAAGTAGAGAGTTAAAAATAATTTTCCTAAGATCACCTAGCAAGAAAGCACCATAAGAAACTTTAAACCCATGTATTTGCTCTACCTGCAGTTCAACTATACATGTCACCAAACTACAGATGCCAGCAAAATAAAATTTTGACAGCTATATAATAAAATAAAAATTTCAAGTCCAGGGTGGCAGAAGGTAAGAGATTATTATGGGTTAGCCAACGAAGGTGATAAGAATTCCGTGTCTTCTGAAATAGAAGGCCTCAAAATACCCTCAAATATTTCAGTCACATGTAAAAACAGAGAAATGAAATTCTGAGGAAGTAATCACTCTGTCTACCTTTGCCTCTGAAGTTCTTTTTTTGCTGATCAGCCTGGGGTCCACTTTCATAAAAACTGAAACCTGCTTCAATAGGATATTTAGGATGACAGAAGTGATCCCAAGGCCTCACAAGTAGAAACACTAAAACCATCCTAATGAGCTGTATTCAGCAAAATGAGTCTTTTCATCTGCCTCAGATTATCCCAGAGTTGTGTTTTCTCTACCATTTTGCTTATTTAGCTGGGCACAGAAGATATTCATTAAGAAGCAGAACTGACATTGCCAAATACCTTTCTGTGTTGAAGAAGCCTCGAATACACACTGATAATTGGCGTGATAAAGTGAAACCCTCTGGAGAGTTTTTGTGTGGATAATATCACCCTCTGTCAATTGAAGAAAAAAAAAAATGAAGAGCTAACACAACGCAACCCTATTCATACTCCTTGAACAATTCAAATGACTTTGCTCAGCTCTAAATCTGCTGGTAGCCTGTAGCAGAAAATAAATAATGTGTACATTTTCTTATAGTTTCCTCATTTGGGGTAAAAAAAAAATTCTGTTAAAATAGGATGTGAGAAATTATAAAATAATTATACTCTGACATGATGGTTCTTGAATATAAAACACACTGATTTCCAACACAGCAGTCTTACTTGTCTTTGTTTTATGCATTGGGGTTGTTTGTGCTATTTCACTTGCTAAAACAGTTCCACAATTACAAAAATGTTTGAAAAGCATTCATCTCCTGGTGATGAATCCAAAGTCTGAGTACAAGTGGTTTCAAAAGAACACCAAAGGAGGTTAAACATGAATGATTTAATCTATTTACTTCTGAAGCATTTTAATTAGAAATATTATCAATTTTAATGATTCTACATGTTAATACGACAAAACAAAAATTAAAATTTTCTTTGTGAAAATATGGTTCATGCAACAAACAATGGTTACATTTCAAAGTGATAGCTAAAGTAGACGTGAACAAAAGTAAAATATATAAGGTTTCAACATTAAAGGGAATTTCAGATTATAGCTTTATCAACAGTCATCTTGAAAACTCCAAAGTATATCCATTCTTAAAATCTGAATCACTCCACAGATCCTCAAAATTTTCATTAAAAAATAAAATTTTATTTCTTAACTAAGCTTCAGCGCTTTAAAAGAAATTCTGTTTTCCCAAGCTAAAAACAAATTACTATTAATCTAAATTTCAAGATGAATGTTATTTTTTTCCAAGTGCCCCATGCTAGGAAAATAGTTGTGCTAAGGAAATAGCAGGGCATAACAAGAGTAATGTATTAGAGAAATTTATAAAATACATTTCAATTCAATCAAAGAAAAAAAACAAAATGTATTCACAAGTATTACTATATTAAACAGATCTGCATTCTGGCTAGGATTAAAAGAAGAAGAAAGAAGAAGACAGGAGAAAGAAGGAAGAAGAAGAAGAAAAAGAACAAGAACAAGAAGAACAAGAAGCAGGAGAATAAAAAGAAGAAGAAGGAGAAGAAGAAGAGAGAGACTGGAGAATTGTAGTTGATAACCATTGTTGTTATTATCTTTGGTGCCAGTCCACTTGAAGGCAATTATGTTAAGGTAGGAAAACTCAGAGTATAAATGCTAAGAACAGTACCCATAAGGTGGATGATGATTTGAAAAGAGTCAGAATTCCTGACGGCATCACTGAGCCGTAATGCCAGTGTGGATGCTTACCCATCTATTCTCTTGCCATGCCACTCTTGGTTATGTGACTTGCCACGGCCAAGGGAATATGAGTGGACACAAAATATGTTATATGTGAGTGGAAACTTTCATTGAATGGGTCAGTGAGGCCTCTTCTTCCTGCCCTCTACCAGGGGAACAACACCTCTCAGATAAGGGCTACTCCTCCAGCCTGGATGCTGGAGTTAGAAGACTGGTAAATACAGCCAAGCAGACTTCTGACTACCTCAAAGGTCTGTAAGTGAGAAATAAATCTCTGTGGTTGTAAGCCAAGGAGATGTTTGGGGATTGTTAGTGCCCACTGCAAATGCTAACTGGAAGAAGGGGTAAAATCACTATCTTAATGCAGCCACTAATTGTTGGTTACTTGCAGCTGAACACATTCCTAAAGAATGTACCGATGATATGTACATGAATGAATGAGTATCACTTTACCTATATATGCACTCTCTGGGCAGCAATTTTCAGTGTGTCTTAACTGACAAAACTTAGTGCCAGGAAATTAAAATGGTGAAAGGTTCTAGGAAAGGGACTACACACACAGGATAAGTTGCAAATATGTGTGGCCTTGCCCAGAGAAGTCCACAGTATGGATACCTGGGTAGCTACAGATTTACAAGGTGCTACAAAGTACTTGAGATGAGTTGTTTCAACAAACTCCACCAGTAGTTAACATCCTTCTGCACATCTCAGGCAACCAAATATAGAAGGACCAGGAGTAGATTGTTCTTTTAAAACTTTAAAGCATGATGGGGAAAGATGGAAGAAATTAGTATTCAGAAGGAATGGATATATATTCGTGTTTCCTCTTCATGCCAAAGAACAATTAGAAAAAAAACCATGATAGCAATATAAGTGAGTCACTCTAATGCATACTCAAAAATCATTTATTTGAAAGAATCTGTTTTCTTAAAAAGAAGCTCTAATTGTTATCCCCACAGACTTATTCACTATATTTCCAGTAATTTTATATAGGGATGTTTAGTTTTATAAATTGATGCTCTGATTCATGTTTCCTCAATATGTCAGCCAGTTATTCAGTTTCCTTCTATTAGTGTCAATATTCTGGTTATACGTGAATAGATTAGCTCCCTCTCCAGGTTTCCCCAGACAAGAAATTGTACCTGCATGTATCCAGTTGTTCCTGTCAGAAATCTTGCAATAATTCTTGATACTACACTTTGACTCACTAGCCGTCTCCCTATACCAATTCAGCAATGAATCTAATAGGTTGTACAAAGCATATCTCAGCTCTATCCACATTGTTCCATTTCCACTACCAAAATCCTAGTCCAAGACACCTCAATGTCTTGCCCAACCTTCTGTAAGCATCTCCTAATTTATAAAGCCCTACTACTACTCTTGGCTTCTAACACATTGTAAACACAGCAGCCAAGTGATCATTTAAAATATCAATCAGTTTGTACTATCCTTCCTTTTAAAAATGTTTAATGACTTCACATGGAATATAGAATAAAAATCTTAATTTTTTAACCTGGTCAATAACCCCCGAGGTGATCTGCCTCATGCTTTTGTCATATTGTGCCAATCTTCCTCTGATCCCTAACATCCAGCTACACCAACCTCTTTCCAATCACTCTTCCCTCCAATGCACCATCTTCTCCTGTCTTAAAGTCTTTGCATATATTATTTGCCTGGCCTAAATTCTCCCGATTCCTCCCTTTTATTGGCTAAGTTCTATCATCTTAGAGGTCTTATTTAAATATCAGTACCTCAGAGATGCTACTTCTTCTGCTCAGACCCTCATTATATTCATTCTCAGTTCCTTGATCTTATCCTTCTTATCTCTTATCATAACATGAAGTTATTATATCCCTAGAGTGATTATTTATTTATTGTCTGCCTATCCCATTAGTGCCATGGAAACAGGGGTCACATTTGTAATCAGCCTTCCCTAACACAGGCCCTGGCACAGAGTAACAGCAAAATAGATATTTAGAATGAATGAATGAATACATACCCTTGAATAAAATGTATTAAACTGAGAAAATTTTACAGATTCTAGTAGATATGTTAGATTCTTTATTACATATATTGTCCTACCCATCTATAGAATGGGAAAATATGTATCAAATAGGAAGATGTTTCATTTGTTTACTAATCAGAGGAGCTGTTATTACATTGTGCAAGAACAGTAGCAGAGTTCTTAGACTTTCAGTGAATCAAAAATATGAGTGCACACTAAATTACAAATTGAGAAAGTCAAAGTGTTTAAAACTTATCAAATTTTCTCAAGCAGACTGATCTTTGTTTTTTTTTATATGAAATTTATTGTCAAATTGGTTTCCATACAACACCCAGTGCTCATCCCAACAGGTGTCCTCCTCAATGCCCATCACCCACCATCCCCACCCTCCCACCCCCCCCCCCCCATCAACCCTCAGTTTATTCTGTTTTTAAGAGTCTCTTATGGTTTGGCTCTCTCCCTCTATAACTTTTTTTTCCTTCCCCTCCCCCATGGTCTTCTGTTAAGTTTCTCAGGATCCACATAAGAGTGAAAACATATGGTATCTGTCTTTCTCTGTATGACTTATTTCACTTAGCATAACACTCTCCAGTTCCATCCGCGTTGCTACAAAAGGCCAGATTTCATTCTTTCTCATTTCCAAGTGATATTTCATTGTGTATATAAACCAAAATTTCTTTATCCATTCATTAGTTGATAGACATTTAGGCTCTTTCCATATTTTGTCAATTGTTGACAGTGCAAGCAGATTGATCTTTGTATGAACTTGTGAACTATGAGATCGTGACCTAAGCCGAAGTCTGATGCTTAACTGACTGAGTCACCCACGTGCCACCTTTCTTTTTAAAATTTTTTAAATGTTTATTTATTTTTGAGAGAGAGAGACAGATCATGAGTGGGGGAGGGGCAGAGAGAGAGAGAGAGAGAGAGAGAGAGAGAGAGATAAAGAATCTGAAGCAGGCTCTAGGCTCTGAGATGTTAGCACAGAGCCCGATACAGGACTCAAACCCATGAGCTACGAGATCATGACCTGAGTCAAAGACAGACACTTAACTGACTGAGCCACCTAGGCACCCCTGATCTTTGTATCTTTTAAAAATACCTTTGTTAATTATTATAATTTTAATCAGTCATTAAATAAAATACATTTTTGTATTAAAATCAGAGACATATGTAAATAACATACCTTTAATTGTCACACCATATACTGGACATTAGGACTCCCCTTTCACTAGAATTTCACTCAGGGAATGAGTGAAAGGCTAGGTTGTCTTCAGTAACAAACAATACCCTCATTCCCCAAATCTTAATAGTTTTCTTTCTCATGCTACATGTTGAATGCATGTGTGCAGAGATGACTTTATTTAGTGTTGTCGTTCAGGGACCAGGCTGATGGAGGACATATCATGACACACATTTCTATAGTTGCTTCATCAGGGAAAAAGCAAAGTGTGTACTAGGCCATAAATATTTCTATTCAAAAGAGACACTTCTCACTTTTTGCTCCTATTGCATTGGCCAAAGTAAGTCACATACCATGCCTCACACTGAAGATAAACTGAGGAGTATAATGGTGTTCTTAGAAAGGAAAGAGAAGAAGAAATTGAAGGGAATACTAATGGCTACAAGAGTCACTTAGAAGCATTCAGAAGCATTGATGTAACGTGCATTTTTCAATATGCTGTGAGCTAATTTGCTAGGGATAAAAAAATCAAGTAAACCACTATATATGTGCTGGTTTTGGAGACTGGAGACAGTCGTTCAAGCAATTACTTAATGCTAGGAATGATGTGTATTCACATACTGCATTATCCAGAAAAGACCAAGTTACAGTCATCTTTGATCACACAAATTATACAATTTTTTAAAAGAAGGATCATTTTAAAAAGGTTAATCAAGGAACTCTAAAGTTTCAGTACACTACATTCACATTCTACATATCTTCCATTCAAACAATCACTCTAAAAAGAACTTACCAACTTTACAGTGATCTTTACTCAGCTTAAGGATAGATTTCTGACTTGACTCAGACCCAGAAGAGACTGCAAAATCCTTCAAGTAGTCTATCAAGTAGCATCATAGAGTTTTTTGTTACCTTTCTTTTTGGTGTAAATACCAGAAGCCATTATATTAGTTTTATAATGTGAGCATCAGACTATAATTCTTGACTCCCAATAAAATATTCTACCTTCTATACCCCAAATACACTGTTTTGTCCATTGTTAAGCAATAATATTAAAAATATTAGGTGACATTTACAACAAGAAATTATTCATTCATATTTCCCAAATCCAAGTTCAACTTTCTGTTTTCTGCATTCCTATTTTTCACACATGATCACACAAAGACATTCTATAGGAAGGGGCACCTGGGTGGCTCAGTCGATTAAGTGTCTGACTTTGGCTCAGGTCATGATCTCACAGTTCGTGATTCTGAGCCCTGCGTCAGGCTCTGTGCTGACAGCTCAGAGCCTGGAGCCTGCTTCAGATTCTGTGTATTCCTCTCTCTCTGCCCCTCCCCCTGCTCGTGCTCTGTCTCTCTCTCAAAAATAAGTGTTAAAATTTTTTTAAAAATAAAAGAAACTATGTAGGAAGAAAGGGGAATAAGATTAAGAACACATTACATTTGTAAAATTACGGATAATTTTACACATGCAAAGAAGGCATGCACCTGTGAGGTTTGGGGCTGTCGTGGTCACATGCAGAGTCAAAAAGAGTGACAAGTGCATCCTCAAGACTGATCACAGACACTGGTATGTTATTTTGTTAGCAGCCACTGCTACACCATGTCTTCAGGGCTGAATTCATGTTAATTAATAAGTGTTAGAGAAAGTATATACCTAATAACTGCTACAAGAGTCTACGAAGACAAGTACCCTTGGCCTGGCTCGGAAACTATCTTTGGGTAGATCTACAAAGAGTGCACCTGGCACTAAGAGCTTGACATATGTATAATTATATCTAGGAAAAGCAGACATTAAATACTGTTTATACAAACCATCTTCTAACTTTTTTATTTACCAGCACATTTTAGACTTTAAGATAGATGATTCTCAATTACCCATTGTCTTCCTAGTCTTTCCAATGTATTTTTCTTAAATAGCATGTAACTTATCTCAGTATGGAATGTGATCCTGTTAATCCATATATTTATTAACTATTAATAAAACTTATTTTCTTTATGGTTTTTATATATGTGCCTTACAGTTCTAGTAGTTTCTTCCTGTTCCAAAGTACAAAAGTACATCACTTTTGTACCTCTCCTCCTTTGTTCATATCCTACTTTAGTGTTTGTCTACTGTGTTTGAGTTTTAGCAGCTTGCTGATTATCTGCAGCAAGTGAACCTTAGCTATGTCAAGATAGAAAAGGCAAGAGAGCAAGTAAGGGAGCAAACACAAACACTCATACTCCTTGTATTACCTGTCTAAATATCTCTTTAAATAAAATTAGATACTTTGAAAGATAAAATGGTATTATTATGAAGATAATTCGAATCCTGAACTGGCAAAGGTTGACATCTTGTCTTATCTTTAACACCGAGTTTTAGGACATTCAGATTTTGTCATGTAAAACGGTGTGTGGGATTATATTCACAGATACAGAAATATGTTCCGTTCTATCACACCCACGAGTCCCAGAACAGTACACTGAAAGCTGGCATGAATAGGAAACATTCTACAAATGAAAAGCATAGCTAATCTGCTGATATGTAATGAACTAATTTAGTCATCATGGTTTTTCTTCCATTTTAAACACCAGCGCTGCACTAAAATGTTCTAATTTCCCTTTGAAAGAGGATTCTTAGATGTAACTATGTAGGTATGTCTTGTTAAATCGATACTTTTGTTTGTAAATATTTCTATATGTCATTGCTTATAAATTAAATGCATATTTTAAGAGATGTACATCATAATTTTAAAAGTGCTTTATAATTGTTGCAAATATGTTTTGGCAGTAGGTTAAAAAATAAAAAAATCATCCTGCTCTAAGTTTCCTAGTAACCAAACTTCTTGATAAAGTGAACTCGGAATTTTAGCATTAGAAAAAACATTAAATGGTAAAAATTTATTTCAAATTTGTCTCATGAAAAAAGAGAGAATTAAGCCATAACAGATATATAAACAGTTATTTAGCAGTTAGAGAAAACTTGTAAAACTTGTTGAAGGACCCTTCAAAATGTAACTTTGTAATGCAAAAAAAAAAATCATACAAATGAATATGTTTCACAAATTCCAACTGCATCACCTTTTCTTCTTCTTTTTTTTTTTCAGAGCAAGAAAGCATGCAAGCTGGGGAAAGAGGTAGAGGGGGAGAGAGAGACAGAAAAGAGAGAGAGAGAGAGAGAGAGAGAGAGAGAATTGTAAGCAGGCTCCATGCTCAGCCAGAGCCCTGCTAGATTCCAGGACCCTGGGATCATGATCTGAGCTGAAATCAAGAGTCATATGCAACGCTTATGCAATTGAACCACCCAGGCACCCTTCACATTTTATTTTCTTGATTAAAATGTTTTCTTAATAAAAATCTAAGGCAATATTATGTAGAAAGGCCTAATCTCAACTAATCTCAATTTAAATCATTCTCATTTTTTGGTAAGATACCTGAATGATTGCTCATTAATTAAATTAGCAAATTTAGAGGATAATTCATTTATTTGAAATGAATTAAACATTTCTCCATCATCCAACACTAATTTAGTGGGTATTATATGAAAAAAGACCAGTAATTTAAAAGAATATTTTAACATTCATTAATAAGGATATAGTATCCAAATTTAGGATATTTTATATGAGTGAAATTAAGTCCATATTTCCTAAATAAAAGTATCCTTTAAAAAATAAAATACTTAATAGATGTTAAATTTATAGTATTAAACTGCCTAAGCCACCAAATCACAGTGGAAAGATAACATAATTATCAAAAAAAAAAAAAAATAGACCAAAATTCAGGCCAAAAATGACATGAGAAATAGATGTATTTTGGATAAAGTCATCATGTTGGTTGGCTTCATTAACTGGATTTATAGGATTAAGCTTCTTTTTCCTATTTCCCTTTCCTTAAGGGTAAAGGACTCCAATAGTTCCAAGGGTATGGTTTTATTGGCAGAGGTCGGGAGGCAAGAAATCTGGTTCTACTTCTGTTTCTCTCACTAACAGCTATGTGCCTCTGAGCAAGAAAACAAACAGTGGGGCTCAGTTTCCTCTTCTGTAAAGTAAGACCCTATAGAGTCCTTACCATCTCCAAAGTGTTACAAACTAATGAAATAGTAAGGTTATAGCTGTGTGTGTGTGTGTGTGTGTGTGTGTGTGTTACAAAATGGAGCAATTATAGCGTGTATGTACATGTGTGTGGTATGCCCAATGTTCAATATGGTATTACCCTAAGGACATTGCTAATATTTAACAATCACTCAGAATTTAAATAGGTATTTGATTTAATTACAATAGCTTTTATAATTGTCTTAAGAAATTAATCACACTTGAAGTGGGGAAGAAATTTTTTTCATGTCTTGAATTATACCGTCTCAGAATAACACCAGAGTAAATATCCAATGTGGTATCAGTGTTCGCAATATGTAGTCTGAGGTGCACCTGCATCCTACATGACTCTAAGACCGCTCATGGTAAGAGCTACAATGTTGAATACCTTAGATGCAGAATACTTACATAGTTACTACTCAAGAAGTCTAATTGTTTGCACTTTTAAATTATTTTAGTCACAGGATGTCTGGGTGGCTCAGTCAGTCAAGCATCAGACTCTTGATTTCAGCTCAGGTCATGATTTCATGACTGAGGAGATCAAGCCCCACATCAGGCTCTGCACTGACAGCATGTAGCCTGCCTGGGATTCTTTCTCTCCTCTCTCTGGTCCAACCCCGCACATGTCTGTCTGTCTGTCTGTTTCTCAAAATAAATAAATAAACTTAAAAAAATAAATTATTTTAGTTACACCATTTATGTCACATTAATTCTTTACATTTAGTTAAAATAGTTTAGGTTTGTGCCCATTGCTCACCTTTTTGGTGCAACAAATGTCTTCCTAACACTTAAACCCTATCTCAGAAAAGCTCATTTCCTGCCTTTCTATTACCAATTAATTTGATAATGCAACCAGCCATCTATGAAATATTTTCTATAATTGAATTAAAACATATAGCATGTGTTTACTTCCTGGATAGCACAAAATTTAATTATCTTCATCAGAACACACACACACACACACACACACACACACACACACATACACACAGGCACATGCAAATTCTACAATTCCATTGTTCTTAACAAATTTGTTACCTTGGGCATGGTATCTCTTAAATATGTTCTCAAACTTACTGAACTTCATGTGGAGCAAAAATACCCTGGCACAACTGAAGAAACTACATCTTTAAGAAGCCAATAAATGAGTTCTTTCAACAATGTAATTATTCCATTGTTAAAATATTTAAGCAGATCATGTCAATGCTAATTTAAATTTCAATACTTCATCTCTGGTGACTGTTGCTTTCACGTGCATTAAAGTAAAATAATATTTTTGTATAGAGATTTTAAGTAATTTTTCAAGCAAGGAACAATGTAATGAAAATGAGTATATGCAGGAATTCCTGTGGGTCATTAAATTTATTTAATATTTTTTCCATGTGTCATTGAAAAACAAATAATAATGTTCTATTATGATTAACAACTTAAATAGCACATATGATACCTCTCCAGAGGTTTATATATCAAATATATCATAATAGTTTTGAAGTAGACATGACAGCTCTTGACTCAAACTTGCCTTATTGAAAGTCTCCTTAATGTACATTTATATGACAGATTCTAATAGCTTATTAAATGTTTCTGTCATTAATTAATTACCAGAAAGATAAGCAGTATCTCTGTGCCAATATTAAATTACGGTCACAAAACCAATATGGTGCATTATTGCCAAATATGTAAATAACTTTGAAAAGCTGGTGTTTGAGATATTAAATTTTCTTTATTCATTAAGAAATAATTCTAAGGGCATCTGGGTGGCTCAGTCACTTAAGTGTCTGACTCTTGGTTTCAGCTCAGGTCATGATCTCAAGGGTTGTTAGTTTGAGCCCTGTGTAGGGCTCTGTGCAGAAAGTGTGGAGCCTGCTTGGGATTCTCTCTCTCCCTCTCTCCCTCTCTCTCTTTCTCTCTCTCTCTCCCCACTCTGTGCCCCTCCCCTCCACATGCTGTGTCTGTCTCTCTCAAAACAAATAAATTAAAAAAAAGATATAATTCTATGATCTACAGATCTCAGTCATTTAACAAGTATTAATTTATACCTCTGAGGGAGAGGGCATGGTATGAAACAAAAAAATCATAGGAGCCAAATCTGGGTTTAAATCTTTATCACTTTCTAGCTATGTCACATGGACTTGTCATTTCTGTCACTGAACCCCAATTTTCTAATCTTTCACATGGTGAGAATAAGCTTCTGGCAAGACTATTTTGAAGTAAAGCATCTGAATCATGATAGGTGTTTAGTAACTGGTGGCTGCTATTATAATTATGATTATAGTTCATGCACTATGGTAAGGGAAGCAAGATGACAAGGGATGACTCCCGATCATGAAAGCTCATGGATTTCTGAGCATAATCACTGAATTCCAATATAGAAGACAGATATGTGTAACTATTTCAATGGCATATCTTAAAAATATACTACTATGCCATCACTATACACAGCATCCCCCCACCACCCACATGACTAGAAAAATTGGTTTGTATCACAAATTTTTATGTCCCACTCTTCTAAAGTATTCAAACCACTTTTCATGTACCATTTTGTCTTATTTGCTATGCACTAGAATTATAAACTAGCAATTATTACTACCTTTATTTTATAGCATTAAAAGAGGCTAATTTATATTACCAAAGATCACATGTTAATTCTGGAAGTAAGAAAAGTAGAAAACCATAGAAAACTAAGGTTTTCTTACTCCTCTTTCACTACATAATTCACTAGATAATTTTCTATAATTCTATAAATTTCTAGGATAATTCACTAGAGTATTTTCTATAAAGCATTACTACTTATAATGATTCAAATTTGTTTGACCAAACATGGCTAAAAACTTCATAAAGGAAAAATATTATTGGTTTTAGGGTCATCATCTTCCAAACATTGTTGATTCATATATAGTGCCACTTGTAATTTTGAGTTTTCCTTGACAATTCACAATTCAGTATTTCAACACATATGGAAAATTTACCATCTATGCATCGCCTCTCTGCTTTTGTGTTTCCTCAGAATACAATTTAATTGCTATACTACACGGTCAAATTGTTATTTTAATATTAAGATTCCATTTTTTTTAAACCTGAGGTATTAAAACCTCTCCACTGAATAGTGATATGACCCCTAGATTTAAGAGAGTCAGTGTGAAAAACAAAAACAAAAACACAAAACAACTTCAGGGTTCTCAGAAGATCCTAGGGTCATCTCCAAGTCATTTCCTTGGAAATATGAACTAGTTAGTGACCATTTGCCTTGGCACAAACTAAAAGATATGTCCTGTGTCACAGATTTGAATTAATGGTCTCCCCAGAGTCATATTACAAATTCACATGACTGACTAGACTCAGCCCAAAAAGAATATGGGTAACACTATAGAGCAGTCATTGTTACTGAAGAACAAAATGTTCCAAATAATGTCTTTTATTGATGGTGTGGTTGTTACAACTGTTATACTCAATGAATTACATATATTCTTTAAGTGAAGAATTTTCTGAAAATTATGAAATAATTTATGTGAAATAAGAAAATGTAAGAAGAATCCAGAAATAACTTGGATGGTAATTCATCACTAGTTGGTTACTCTTTGTGTACTCTGTTAATTTGGATATACAATGAACTTATAATACCATGGAATGTGTGATCTATCCTTATGTTAAGACCATAGTCATCTGAAGATATAATTATAGTATAAACAGGTGTAATTTCGATACATCGATTATTAAGTTATCAATTAATCAAGGTAAAATATAACATCTTCAAATTTTCAACTGTTCTAGAGTGGACATTTTAAGACATGATTAAACAGACCAAGTTTGTCTATCAAATATTACCACACACTATGAACTGCAAATAAGAGAGCTCTAAGAAATACCCCTGGGAATTAAGTCCATGTGGGTAAGATAATTATTTAATGACTTTCATAAGTGATAAAAATTCATAGTGATAGTCACTTGTATCTGCACATTTAAAAATAAATCCAAAGCAAACAAAAATACAGATACACAAAAACTTTAAGCTATGTTCTGTATTTTACAGAGGAAACAGAAACATTGAAAGCCTACAAAAGAAAGTGGAATAAGATTTCAATTAAGAAAATTTTAATGCTAGCCTAAAACAGTGCTAAAATTCTGAATAAAACATGGCTACTGCCACTGGACCAGGTTTATTTCTTTAAGAAGTTGTTTCTAATTCTGAAGCTGCATATGTGCAGGCACACGTGACAGAGAATGTAAGGGTTGCCATGGTAAGTACACATCTTTTCTTGGACAGTGAAGTATAAAAAAATGTCTAAAGAACTCTCACTTCATAATATGTCATGGAATTTGACTCTGCTTTCCCTACCACAGCATATTATGTGATGCAATGCAGTATAGTACAGAAATAGCCCACATTTTTAAAACTTCAGCCCATTAAGATGGCTAATAAAAAACAAGGAGTGAAAAATGAAATAAGAGAACTCCAGGTCAGATAACTCTATTTAAATGGCGAGACTAGAACACGTTCTACATCCATTAAATTTATAAATAATCACACCTTGGGACATTCCACAGGCCTGAGATACCTCCCTCCCGGGAGTCCAAATGCAAATATGGCTAAACCACCCCTTTCGATATACTTGAGTCCTAGGACTCTTATTTTTAAGGAAAAATAAAATCATTCGAACATCCCTGCTTCTTCATTCTTGCCCCGGTGCGATGAATGATTTTCAGGAAGCAGGGATTTGACCCTCCTCTACTGTCTTTTGCAAAAAGATCTTCTGGTGGTTCTCTTAGAGTAGGTGAAGTCAGCTCAAGACGCCTGGATGGAGGCGTGACACGGGCTGGGGAGGTGACGGAATCTGTTGCGAATAGCAGCAGCAGGTCCTGAGGCGCTGGAGAACTCACGTGTGCAGGGGCTGAAGAACTTTTCTGCCACGTCTCCCGGAAGGAATGCCTCACTTTTAAATAGGAGACTAGCTGGGGCGAGGGGTGGGGCGGGAAGTGGGAGGTAAAAAAGAGAAGTGGGCGGCAGGGGAGAAGATCCAAGCCCTCCACCGGTATCTACCTGTGCTTCTCCACCTCCTACTCTCGCCCCTGGTCAACTTTATTATTTTACCTTCTAATAGGAGGACTTAAGCAACCGGATGCTGAGCATCTCATAGGCTCAGCCTGGAACAAAGAAAATCGAGTTCCTAATACTGTATCTCTCCCGTCTGAGAGATCACGTGTCCTGCTTTCGCTGGAATGCACTCTTCTCGCCCACGCTATAAAAATCTCTATTGTGCTTAGAAATTTTGCCAAGGTTAAAATATGCTGTCATGCGAATTGCTTTTAATCTATCCAAAGAGCTACATTTCAGTGTATACAGGTACACATATTTACGTGCTGACCCAGTTACCACTGCAGGTAAATTCAGTGTGTTGAAAGTGTGATGGGAAAGTAATCGAAAAGCGCAGGTGGAGAACCTTTATGTCTCACTGACCCCTCCCCCATCATTTCTAATCCCCTTTGAAGGAGAACTTCGAAAGGAACGTGGGAGTCGCAGATGGTTGCATTCTGAAGCCGATTCCCGGGAGTTGTGAAAGTGACCCCTTCCCTTTTCTGCCTGGCGCTGTGCCCTCTCGCCCAGCCCGTTCGCTTTGTGACTTGGTGGGGAGGAGACAGTGAGGGAGAGGGCGGAGGCGGGTCCTTTATTCAGCCCTGATGGCCAAGAAGTAGTATAATGAAGCAGTTTTGCAGCCATCTCCGTTTTGAAGTCACACTATTTTAAAAGGCATTTTGTTCAACCCCTATCCCCTCACCCGCATTCTTGAGTCTGCAAACTGTGAGACTAGAGACCTTCGGGAACCAATCTAATTGTCCATGAGCTAGGATGCCATGATTACCGTAATGTTAATGTGCTTCCCTCCCTCTTTCAATGTAGGATCCGAAACTAGTCCTGCATCCTTAATGACTCTAAGAGGAGGAGGCAAGATGCTGAAGGGGGCCCAGCTCTGGGACTGGGAATCGTGCAGGTTCACCAGCTTCGCCTTGCAACACAAAGGAGATGTGTGGGTAGGAGTTGTCTAGCTTAAGGGGAGAGAGGCATCATTCTCCCTGACTCCCTGGAAAAGCTTTCACTCCATTGCTACCCACTTCTTTCTGTCCTCCAATCTGTCATACTCCTCTTCCCCTCCAGCCCCCCCCCCAACAAACCCCACCCTTTCCCTTCAATTCCAAAGGCATAAAGATTTTCTAATTGCATTTGCCAAACAACCGAACACCAAACAGTAATACTACACCTTCCAAGATAAAGGGACAAATGCGACCTTCCACAAGTGTGTGTGTGTGTGTGTGTGTGTGCGTGCGCGCGCGTGTGTGTGTGCGTGTGTGACACGATCAAACGGGCGCTTCATCCCTCAAACACCTCCAAGAAAAAGCTTACAGGAGATACCCAAGATAATAAAGAGGAGCTAAGACTAACCTCAGCTGCACCAATGGTCCCAGCACCAGCGTCCAACACTGGCTCTTTACCTTTCCTTTTCGCAGTATGTAACCCTTTAGGGTCTCCCGCCAGCCCAGGCCACTCGGTGCTCCCATGCACCCACACAGCCAGCACCCATTTCCAAATGCCCCGCAACCTACCACATCCCCGCCGCCTCCGCGGGCCACCTCTCGAGCAGCTCCCTGAGAGCGCTGAAGACTCGTGTCCTCCCCCCACACCCCTCCCCCCGCGGGGGCTTATGTCCCACACCTCGGGCGCTCACGGTCGCCGAGGCCAAAAACCGCGAGGCCCCCGCAGCCCCCACTGGCCACGAAACAAGAGTGTTCTACTCACATCGCCGGCGGGAGAAACTGCCCATGAGGTTCCAGAGAGAGTGAATCGTGCAGCTGCCAAGGCTTATTCCTTAAAGTGTTCGGGGGTCCGCAGTGGAGTGGGCACGAGGGTCCTCGGAGGAAGAGAGGAGGGTGGAGTAGGAGGAGGAAGATGAGGAGAAAGGGGATTCCAGCCAGGTGCCGCGTTAGACCATGATGCCGGTGCCCTTCAGGTGGACGGCTGGAGAGGTTCCGGCGGGAAGCGGCTGAGGGGAAGCCCAAAGCGTCGGCCAGGGAGGCAGGAGCGCATTCACTCCCTTGCCTCCGCCTGCCCTGCGCGCCGCGCTAGCGACCGCAGCAGCAGCAGCAGCAGCGGCGGCGGCGGCAGCGGTGGCGGAGGCGCAGCTACCTCCCCACCCCCAGAAGGCTCCACAGACAATAAATCCCGGGCGGAGAAGAGGCGAGCAGAGAAGGCGAATCGTGCACCCAACTCTAACACACCCTGCCTGCCGCTGGGCAAGAATCCCCGAGGACCCGGCGCAGTGGCGGCTCTAAGGGGCCGAGCGCTCCCGCGTCTGCAGGCGACAGCGGCGGTCCGAGAGGGCGGTTGCAGGTCCCTCCGGCGAGAACCAGCTGCCCAGGGGCTGGGTGTCCGTGGTTTCAAGCCCGAGGTTCTCCTGGAGTGGGGTCCTCCTCCGTGCAGTGGCTCGGCGCACAGGTGCCAGGCTTGGCAGGCGAGGAGGCGCCGCTCGTGGCTCTTGGCTGTGTCTCCCGGCTCTCCCCGCCCCCTCTCTTTTTTCCCACCCCCTTTTCCGACGACACCAGCTGCAGCTGCCTCAAAGTGTGAAAAATGTCAAGGAGATTTTCCAGTGATAAGAGGGGGTGCCCACTTTCACAGCCCTCGGCCCCTTTTTGAGGATCCTCGCCTGCCTCTCTGACCTCTACACACGGGCTCCCCCAAATTGAGAAGAAAAATCCCAGTCCGGCGGAGAACTGAGATGCTCGCCTTCTCCGGGCTTGCTCACAAGCTGCTTTTAGAGAACGGGACAAAAGGCCGAGATCTCTGGGTTCCTCCCGTAGCTCGCGGTGGGCTAGGCAGGTGCTCAAGGAACCGTGCAGGGCAGCGCTCCGCCAACGGCTCCTCCTGCTGCCGGACTGGCCCGTGGCGCTCGAGTGGCGCGGCGCGGCGCGGCGTCCTGCAGCGCGGGCGACTCCGAGGCTGTAGCGGCTCCGGGCCTCTGCGCCTCCCTGAGCGCCCCTGCACCCGCACCAGCTCAGTGACGCTGCGCTCGTGGCTCCGCAGGCTGCTGCTCCTGCTATCTCAGCAAAGAGGCGGCCAGGAGCGCCTCCTCGGGGTTTCCTCCCCCGCCCGCCTTTCCTGCTGCAGGTTGTTGGCTGCCAAGGAGAAAAGTCTCTGCTTGCGGGTCGGTCACTTCACATCAGTCAAGGCAGCGACCTTTGTGCCTGCTCTGACATTTCCTTCTCATTCTGTGGCCAGGGCTGCTACCATGGGAGTGCGCAAAAAGAGAAGGGGTTTCCCAACTACCCTTCATGGTTTCACCGCCACTCCTCCTGCCATGAGCATACACTCTCACACACACTCCTAGCTCCTTCACGTAAAGGCACACACAGACACTTTATTCTCACACACTTCTCTTTAAACTCTTATAAGCAGCAATATGTTAAGAAACATACTGATGAAGTTAGTACTATTTTTAGACTTCTATTTTATTCTTTAAACCCATCTGATGAATTCTCTTTGAAACTGGATTTGTTATCCTGGAATCATTCTTTTGTGCAATATAGGCTATAGGGTTTTTTTGTTTCCTCCACATGGAAGAGAAAGAATCTCCATTTCCTAAGAATACAGTCAGGCTGCATGGCATTCAATTGCCACTCTGGGGTGGATGTAAACTCAGAGTTTGCTAAAAAGAAAATGCACTTGCTTATATTCTTAGATTTGCAATGCTAAAACCTTCAAGGTCAAAAACCTTCCTGGCTGCTGGGATTACCTAGGAAGATACTTCGGAGATTGACATCTAATCTGCAGAGTACCAAGAATAAGGATTATTTCCCACTTTACCTGGGCCATGAAGGTGGGCTGACTTTTAAGGACACCTTGCCAGTATTTGATATCATTTGCATGTGGAAGAGAGAATATGTTTTAAAAAGTCAGATCATTTTTAAAATGTATTATAAAACACCACAGAGGAACGGTTCTGAAATGGCAAGGAGGTGGAAAAAGAATGTTAAAATGACAAATTTTTGAATTGACCTCTGTGGAGCTCTATTCTTTTCCACCCATAGTTTTGTCCTTGTAAACGTATTACCGCATCTCAGTGTCTCAGCTGGATGCAGTGAGATGAAAAATTTTAGGTACTGATTGAAAATATAAAAAACTAACCTCACACAACAATTACACAATTGTGCAGTCTTTTATAAACTTCCAGGGTTTTTTTGATATAGTTTACACAGAATTTTCACTTTCCTAAAAGTACTTGGTGGATAATGTTATCTACACTTACAGGAAGGGTACAAAGGCTCAACTCAGAAAGGTCCCCAGGTGTCTTGTATTTGAACTCAGAATTTCTTATTTTTCCTCTAGGATTCATTCTCTTGTACCAAAATATTTGACAAAAATCATTCTACTTAAAATCATAATTGACTATAAGTAACTGCTTACATACCCACCAATAAAGTTACCTCCCTTGTGTTACGTGGAACTGTGTCCCTAACTCAAAACAAACTTGTTCCTTCCCAAGAGGGAGACAGATGTTTTGAAACTCCAAATTAAAAATTGATGATGTCCTTTTAATATACTTCAAACTATATGTCCTCCTTTTCCTTTTATTTTATCCTCGAACCTTGATTTCAGGTTATAAAGACCCAAATGGATAAAAGTTTTTATATATGTACAGATGGGATGTAGTACCTATGGTTTTTAACAAACATAATTTTAGCATTTAAAAAAAGAAAAGGAGAGAGATGAATATTTTCTGTAGAAGAGGCTTTGGATACTATGGCCTATTTTTTTTTCTAAGATTTATGAATCTTGAACAAAATGTGGCTACCTTCACTATTTAAACAACGAGGCACACTGAAGAGATGTCAATGCTTTCATAGAATTATGGAACTATTGAAATGCAAATACAGGTGCTGTCTTTAAACTCCAAGTTGTTCTGTCATCAACCCTCTGGAAATGCAGATGACTGTGTGATAATTGGAGAAAGATGAATGAATACCCTTAGGCTGTCACTCAAGCAGAGGTCTAAAAGCAGAAATAACAACAATTTCAAAAATTAGATTGAGGTAGTTTTAACAGATTAGCCGTTCAGATTACATCTATGAATGGCTAGACATCACCCCTATACAATTTTGTAAACTGTTAATCAATCCTTTTTACTCACACTACTACAATTTTTGAAATGATAATCTATTCCCAGGATTAAATTCCTAGAGAATAAAGACATATTGTGATGTTAAACAATCAAGTGCCAGCTATCTTCCTAATATTTCTCTTTGGAAGCCTGAAATGTCACCCTTGTCTTAAAAGATTTCCTCTCTGGCAATTCCTCATTAAAGTAAAACTACTATGGGAAGCACAACACTTTTAGCTTTACCAACTGTTAATAGCTTAGATACTGGTCGTTGGGAAAATAGACAAACATGTTTAAAATTTGAAACAGCTGGAGGAGTTTGGTAGTTATTTTTACTTTTTTACTATCATTTATGAGAGTCTCCCTTGAACCACATCTCGGTAGTTCTTGGTATTATCAGATATTTTCACGTTCTCTAGTCTTAGGGTTGTGAAATGGTTATTTCATTATGGTTTAAATGCAGAATTTCCTGGTTACTTAATAGATTGAGCACCTTTTCATAGGTTTATTAATAATAATGATCAGTATCAGTGGGTTACAAGAAGGATAGGAAGTGCTGCATTGTTGTGGTTAGCTTTTGAAAAGCTGGGGAGAAGCTCTGAATACGAAGTAGGAATCATTAAAATTCTTCCTCAAATTAGTTACATGGCCTTTACTGTGAAACTACTCTCTCAGATTAACAACCTGTTCTAGCTAAAGTGAATGCTTCTTTGTTGTGGTTTTTAATCTATCTGGATAATTATTTTTAAACATTAATTTGCATATTTAAGGTGTACAAAATACAATGAACACTGATGTACTTACCACACACCTGAAGAGGGAAAGAGTGAAGCTGCCTCTCTCATTCTTCTATTTCTGCCTCCTCACCCCTCAGAGGTAACCTCATTCCTAAATTTTGTGTTTATTTATACCTTTGCACATAAATAAATCTCACGCACTTTTACTGCTAATGATGTTTTTGCATTGCTTTGGAAATTTAATCCTTATATAAATAATATAATGTAGTATGCATTCTTTTGCAACTTGCTTTTGATATTTTAAAATATGTTGTGTTTCTAAGAATAATTGATCTTAATAGGTGTCACTCTAGTTCACTAATTTTTACTGCTGTATGATAGTTGATTGGATAAATTTATCATATTCACATTCTGATGACAATTTTTGCTTTCATAAGTGATGTGAACATGTTTGTTTTTATCTCTTTTTATCTCTTTATGTATGTGTATGAGTTTTTCTAGTTTACATGTCACCTACAAGTAGACTTCTTGTGTTGTAGAGTACATTCAATATTAAATTCGTTTCAGTTTACTTCTTTACTATCATTTATGAGAGTCTCCCTTGAACCACATCTCTTTAGTTCTTGGTATTATCAGATATTTTCACATTCTCTAGTCTTAGGGTTGTGAAATGGTTATTTCATTATGGTTTAAATGCATAATTTCCTGGTTACTTAATAGATTGAACACCTTTTCATAGGTTTATTAATAATCCACATTTCCAGTTTGAATTTCTTGGTTTCTATACCTCACTCATTTCAATTTTGGGGGAGTGTGCGTGTGTGACCTACTTTCTAATCCTTTGTCAGTTATTTTTCACCTTTAATTATCACTCTTAATATGGTTAATATGTTTTTTTATGTTATTTATTTTATTCATTTTGAGAGAGAGAGAGAGCATGTGAGCACAAGGGAGGGGAAGAGAGAGGGAGAGCAGAGAAAGGGAGAGAGAGAGAGAGAGAGAGAGAGAGAGAGAGATTGAGAGAAGGGTAAAGACAGTCCCAAACAGGCTCCATGCTATCGGTGCAGAACCTGATGCGGAGCATGATCCTTCAGATGATGACCTGAACTAAGATCATGACCTGAGCTGAGATCAAGAGTTGGATGCTTAACCAACTGAGCCATGCAGGTGCCCTTAACATGATGTTTTTATGAAAAGAAGTTTTAACTTAGTATTATTAACTTTACCAGCATTTTCCTTTATGATATATGCTGTGCATTTAATTTAACAAAACCTTTGCTATCCCAACATTAAAAATACCTTTTTTCTATACTATATTCCAAAAGCTTCATAATTTTAATGTTTTACTTTCAGACTTTAAACCATCTGAAATTGATTATGCATATGGTGTGAGGTAAGGGATCAATTTTTGTTTCCATTTTTTTCCTCATGAGAAACTGACGCCTCCTCTATCATATACCAGCTTATTGGTCAATTTTTGGCCTGTGCATTTGGTTCCATCTGTCTTGCTATACTGTCTCAATTAAAAGCTGTTCTAAATTGCTGTCATTACATAATCGATACTGATATATAGGAAGAACATGGCATCTCGTCTTGTTCTTCTTTAAAATGTCTTTGACTTTTCTTCATCCTTTCTTTTGGGATATTGATTTATAAGCATGGTATAGATCCATGAGAGCTTCTTTAATGTTTTTCACACCACAGATATCTTGATAACAGATGTGAAATCCCAAGACCTTGCTCTGTCTAGTGCTGTATAAAATTGGCAATTCTCTCTCATAAGCAGTTCAGACTAAATGTATCATGCCAGTAGTCCAACAGGAAGGTTATCTTAGATAACATGTGAAGAAAAAGACCAACTGACAGGAATAAAATCTCTTTTTAAAAGCAATGCATGTGAGTTATCTAACATATTATGCATAAAAATTTATTGAGAACATCTTTGTTATCTCTAGGCAGTTTCATATCTATGTACAAAATTTAAAATACACATTTCTTTCTAACATTTATATTTGTAGTTGAAGCATCCTAAAAGGTCTTTATGATTCTACAATTGTATAGTCGTATGTTCTTAAATTTTAATATAGTACATTATTATTAATTGAAGAAAGAATTATAAAAACAGGTAGGAAATTGATGTTCTTCCCAGCAAAGTTTTTTTTTTTAATACAACTATAAGCTACTGAAGAACTTCCAGTGGTTTGCAAATATAGGAATTCAAACTGCATAATGAGCCAGAGTTCAGAAGATTACATGTACACACAATCCAGATCATATATAACACTCTACTTCCCTTAAAATGATATAATCCTTTAATCTAAGGAATCTGTGCAATGCTAATTTTTTTTTCTATGCTAAACCCGGTTTTCTATGTAGAAATGCTAATTATCTTTCCTTAGAAGTTAGGACAAAAAAAAATTCATTGTTCTTTTTCTGCTTTGTGCTCTGTCCTATCTTCAGATGGATAACTGAAAAATTAGCTACCATTAAGTTTTTTCAAGTTTTCCATCAAATACCTGCTAGAATAGTGCCTTGCTATGGTCAATATTATGAAGTCATATTGGCCCATCTGTAATTGTTTTCTTATATAACACAAGTCTTGGACTTCAATTATAGTATCATGAATTTGCTCTGGTCCAGAAAAATAATTCCTAGGAAAGAACAGTTTTCCATTCAATGATGAGAAAATAGACATAGCCAGAAAAAAATATTATGAGTATGTTTTTGTTATGTAAGATAACATCTAAAGAGAGATGGAAATGTTGAAGGTAAATTTAAATAGAATTAAATCCTAATTTAATTATAGAAAGATATATCAAGCTGTGACAACTTTGGTAATTTTGTTTTATAAGTTTTTTTCTCTTTTTCAGTCTGCACAATCTTGTCAGTCTATTTGCCTGAGAAAATAGTCAAATGGTGGTGCCAAACAATTTGATGAGTTGATTAAATTACTTATTTTTAGTAAAAGCAGCATGGAATGGGTGAGACATCTTATGTAGTCAGGAGCCAAGCATTTTTTGGTTAGGTCTCATTATTTTGTTTACTTCAAGGCCAAAGAAATGCCTTTTAGTACATAAATCATACTAGACTATTTCAGTATGTTTCAGAATGGTAATATTTAGCATGGAATATAGCCAAAGTTCAAAATAGAGTCTTGATACTATTGATTAATAAGAATAACTTCCTATTGTATGGATTTTATTTGATAACATTTTATTTCAGTGAATTTTTCTCCCTAACAGTTTTCACCTGATATCTTACAATATGTAATTATAAAAACTCAAATTCCAAAATTTTATGTTAGATTAAAATCTTTCTTACACCTTATTTTTCAATAATAATCTAACTAGTGTACAATTCAAAGTTGATGGTTATTATTCCTCAGTATTTTGTAGATATTACTTCATGGGTTTTGGTGTTCATTGTTGCTGCTGAAATATTTGCCCTCAATATAACTGCCATTTATTTGTAGCCAATCATTTCTTTCATTCTTGCTATTAGATATTTTCTTTTTGTCTGTGAGTACTGATGTTTTTAGGAATGGTTTCCTTTCTTTTATTTCCTAGATTTTATCTAATGTTATTTCCTTTATTATTTTTTATGCTGCTATGAATTAAAAATTCATTTTGGAAAAAAATGAAGCCTTTCTCTGGATATATTTTGCCTCTCCATCATTGCCTATCCTGTTTCCTTATCTTCCATGTCTCTTAACCACTCTTTAACATTTTTTCCTTTCATCTCTCTGTGCTACATTTTGTGTAAATTTGTGTGCTTTTTCTCCCAGTTGACTAATTCTTCAATTATCTAATGTAATATTTAACCCATGATTATGTTTTTAATCTCACTAACTATATTTATATTTCAAAATCTATTTTATGTATCAAAATTTTCTGATCTTTTCTGAAAGTGTCATGTTTCTTACTGTTTTTGATTCCTTCTTTTATAGTACATTCTGTGTCTACTTGTTTTAATATCTGAAGTTCAAGGGGTCTAATTTGGGGTGCTGACTTATTTTCTTATTCAGGGTGGTATATCACCTTGGATTCTGAGCTCATTTTCAGTTAGATGTTACATGTGGAAATAATGTGAACCTTGGGCTGAAGATGTTTTCCTCCAAGAAGGATCTATATTTGTTTTTTCAGGTGCCCTGAAGAGCTAGCTACCCAAATAACTTCTATGGGTTTCCCAGGCCACCCAAATAAGTCCCAAGTGATCAAAAGGAGATGGCTGTGATGATAAATTCTCAGAGAAAGACTTTTTTCTCCACTCAGAGCCAAGAGTGAAGCAGATAATGTACCTTGTAATCCCTGTTTACCAGGGGTAGATAATTTTAAATTAACCTTTTAGTAAAAATGTAGGTCTTCATGTGTTTCCCACCTTCTAAATAGAGGTCTCAGTTAACTCCCATCTTTCTCTTTTTAAAAAAATTTTTAAATGTTTATTTAGTATTAAGAGACAGAGCGTGAATAGGGGAGGGGCAGAGAGAGAGGGAGACACAGAATCCCAGGCAGGAGCCAGGCTCTGAGCAGTCAGCACAGAGCCGGATGCAGGGCTTGAACTCACAAACCACAAGATCATGACCTGAACCAAAGTCAGACGCTTAACCAACTAAGCCACCCAAGTGCCCATAACTCCCATCTTTCTTAAGCAAAAGGTCTAGTATCCTATTTAGCTGCCTGTTAATAGGCACATTCTAGATTACTGAGTGGCATAATGCCTTCAGAGGAGTTAAATATTTAATGCTTCTTCTTCTTCTTTTTTTTTTTTTAACGTTTATTTATTTTTGAGACAGAGAGAGACAGAGCATGAACAGGGGAGGGGCAGAGAGAGAGGGAGACACAGAATCCGAAGCAGGCTCCAGGCTCTGAGCTGTCAGCACAGAGCACGACGCGGGGCTCAAACTCACGGACCATGAGATCATGACCTGAGCCGAAGTTGGACGCTTAACCGACCGAGCCACCCAGGCGCCCCATCTTTTTTTTAAAGTAATCTGTACACCTAATGTGGTGCTTGAACTCAGAACCACAGGATCAAGAGTCATATGGTCTACCAACCAAGCCAACCAGGCAACATACCCTCTCAACTTTTTTCTTTTTTCTTTTTTTTTAATTAAATGCTTCTTATCACTATAATTTTCTGTTTTCTCTTAATTTTTGACCTCTAAGAAATTATCTTATTTTTGGAATTTCTCTGTCCGCAAAATAATAAATAAAAGCAGTTTGTTATTTTGCTCCAGCATTTCTAGATATTTTGTTCAAGTATTTTCATGATATTTAGGCTGCCATACTTTGGAAGTGGAACTAATTTATCTGTTTACAAGACAATTTTTGAGGTGATATTTTCATTGTCAAAATGTTGAATTAGCTGAAATAGCATTTGTTTACTTCTTTTTTGTAGAGCATGCTATTATAAGTGGTAGCAGTGGGTATGAGCTTTGCCACCATGATGTTACAAATGATAGTGTGGTGACACTACTGACTGATAGATTTTAAGTAAAATAAACAAAAACACATTTAGTTATTTTTTGATTTCCCTAATATATCTTCAGGGTCAGTGTAGGCACAAATCTCTTTCAATACCAGTTATCTTCATCAGTTAGATAGTGAACACGTTCTACTAAATGAAATTTATTATTATTATTATTATTATTATTATTACAGGTCCAACTATGAGATAGCATTCAGTTATTATTTGATTAAAGCCAACTCCCCTGATAGCAGTATCACAAACAACTTGAATCACGAACGGTGTTTATCTACCAATTAAAAGTTTAAATATGAGACGTAAAAGAAAAAAACATGCAAATTTAGCCCCGTTTGGAATACATGGACTCTTTGATAAAGATATAGCAGTGAATTCAGTAATCTAGAAAATTATGGAAGAAAAAGAGACTAGTAACAACACAGCATTGTTAAAGAACATGTTAAATATTACCTAATTGTTTCTCTGACAGACATTTTTATATTTTCATTCTTTTCTGATCATAGAAGAAATATATATTTATTGTTAAAATCCCAGGAAATGCAGAAGTTTTATGAAGTAAAATATTAAAATGCTCTATAACCTCTTCCCTTGAAATAGCTACATTTATTTATTACAATGGTGTATCCTTCTGAATTTTTCTCAGCATATATTAATATACAGCTATATTATTAATTTTATCCTGCAGAAAGGTATTCTTACTATGTATGTTGCCTTATAACATGCTCTTTGCTGAATAACATATAGTGAAATATCCTTCTATTTCAGTTTCAATATAGTAATCTCCTTTTCTCTTAGGATTTATAGAATCCCACCCCATGGATACCATAATTTATGCAACCTCTTTCCTATTAATGCTATTGGTGACTTGTAATTTTTTCACCATTATAACAATTTTGTAATGCATTTCCATGTACACATGTATTTGTATTCTTATGTGAGAATATGTAGCATATATTTTTTGAAATATTGATAAACTAAACATTTTATAATAATATAAACATATATTAATAATAATATAAAATATAGTCATATTGTAATTGTTATAGTATTACTGAAAATGATAATATGTAAAAATTGATAGATGGTACCAAAATCCATCTCAAAAATGTTAAACTAATTCATGTTGTCATAAATTGTGCATCACAATTCTTGTTTTTTCACACCACTGTTGATCTTGGGTATCAGTCATCTTTTAAACCTTCCCAATCTAATAGACAAGCACATTTCATTACTTGCATATCTGCAATAATTATTAAATTGAGGTTAAGCATGTCTTCTTATGAAATTTGAAATGCAGAGGGTTTACCTTATTACTTGTAAGTGGATAAGATGGTCTCATTTCATCCTATCTTCTACCTGTGGCAAGAAAATAACCAGGAATAAGATAACAGTACAGAAATCAAAATCTTCCCCACAGAAAATCAGTTTTTAGTTAAATCCCATGAGACTTTAGGGGTAAAAGGAAAAGTGTTGAAGTTCTTTCAATTCATTACATATCCCCACAATCCCAACCCCCAGCTCCTTCTCATTTCTCTACCAAGAAAAAGGTCACAGATCTGAGAATGTCTGATATCCTCCTGGATTTAAACCACATCAATAAACTAACCTTCACCTAGTTGACTGAAAGGAATGTTTTAGTGTTCAGACAGGAATTTGGCCATTACATAGATATTGCCAAAGGGTTTTTGATAACCTTATTCTTCCTACCAGACACTGACAGTTCACATTGTGTAATCTTCAAGCTCAATAGCATTTTCCTAGTTTCATTGTCTGAAAATGCCATAGACTGCTATCTCTGAGCGTGGATCACTTAGTGTATTTGTTCCTGCATAGGAAGAGAAAATTAGATATAATTTACTGTCAGTCATTTTGTCTTAAGCTTGATATTTCAAATAAAAATGAGTAGCATTTGTTTCTATACAGTTTCTTTATGTACAAGGCATTTAAAAAACAAGTAAGAATTTGGGAAGGTTGAGAATAAGTAGATAATATGAAAATCCTTATGAATATAATTTATTTATAGTATTAAACCTGCAACGGTGTGTTTTGTTTTGTTTACTTTCATTATATACATGATTTTGGATGAGTATACTATCTTCTAAAGCCTAATAAGGTATTATAATGTTAAATGCATATCTAAAATAACCAGGAAGATTTTACCATTGCTATTTAACCTTTATGTATTGTATTCTTTAAATATGTCAAGATAATATTCCTGTTTCTCTAAAGTACACACCTGGATAACTTAAGATTTCTATGCTTATGGTAACATTAAATTTAAAGAGATTATTTTACTTCCCCAGAAATAACTCAACATTTTATATAGGTAGCAGAGTTATTACATTAAAAACTCCTTAATTTAAAATTGAAGTTGCTGGCTTATACTACCCACGATGTGTGCTTAAGTGTCTTTGTAATTACAATCTGTACCAAAATTATTTAACAAAAAAATTCCTTTTTATACTTTCACCATATTTATGCCCTCTAATACATCTATTTTTTTTGGAAATTATATTGTTAGCTGATTTTCATAAAAATGACCATGAAATTAAAACTTTGAATTCTGTTTCCAAACTCTACTTCATACTAAAGGTATGGTTAATTGTGTAAAATGATGTTCAACACATTTAATGCAAAACGCTTTAAGTGTTTTAAGGAGAATATAAATGACAGTATCATGGCTCCCGGATCAGCATGGACATTTGAGTCTCTCAGAGAATAGGAAGAAGGTAAAAATGTCTATTCAATTAATGAGGTTTATTCAACAATGTGTACAGTTGATACCAGTATCTGTTACCTTGCCCCATTATGATACCGAGAATTTGCAACCAGAAGGTAGACTCCATTTTAAAGTTTTTGTTTTCCAGGAAGGAGTCTATTATTTGCAACTCCAGCCAGCTGCTCTGTGATGCACCACCTCCAGACACCTTTTCTCTGATGATGCCACCACAAGAGCTTAAAGATTTTTTTTTTCCATAAATTGCATAACTTCTCTCTCAGGCAAAGTAAATCAAAGTGCAACAGGGATAAGGTTTGAAACATATGCAAAGCAACAATAACAACAAACAAACATGGGCAGAACATGTGCATATACCTTCGCTCTTCCTCCTTCCCATCTTTGTCCTACTTTCCTCATGACATAGCAGGGCAGTCATGCAAGTTTTTTTCTTTTATAAACTACATCCATTATGGATGTGTCTATCAATTCCTGCCTCTAAATTCTCATGACCTTTCACAATGAAGATGAAATAGACCAAGTCTCTGGCTTCTAAGAGCTTAAAGTCCAGTAAGTTCACATAGATGGTATTTGAAAAACTCCTAACTAAAATGGACTACTGGATTCTCTCCTTTCCAGTAACATAAAACTGAATAAATAATACACCCCTTTCCAGAAGCATTGGAGATAAGGAAATCTTTTTTTTATTAATTTACTTTATCTCATGGTCTATTCTATTTAAGCAAACTAAATAATATTTAATACAGTGTTTACCCAGTGCAAGGGTCTATGGATAACATAGAAAAGTAGAGTGAAAGCCTTTGACATGTATTCACACATACACACAAACACACACATATGTATATATATACATATCTACATAAGTTATTTATAATTCTTATTATTTTCTAATATGTGATGATTCATAACAACTGAATAAATGTATTATTATTGTTATTTTTCTGAGGTATTGGAGCTGGGTGTAAGAGCTGAGTGTAGAAGCTCATACTGAATATATTATTCTGCAAGTAAAGTGGGCAGTGGCAGTGTTGACAACAGATAGAAAGGGGAAATCAAAGAAGGTAGAGGCTAGGATATTGGCCACCATTTGGAGTAGGATTATAGAAGATATACCAGGGAATGAGATAGTTTGGGGAAGAAAATTAGATGGTGAGATTATGGGAGTCAAATGCCAACATATGAGTCAGCTACATGACTCCATCAAATCTTCACAAATGGGGCTAGATTGAGGAAATGCTGATTGTATTTAGATTTCTCATAACAAGCAATGGGGGAATCTACTTCTGGAGAGGGGAAAAGTGTCATATCAGCCTATGAGGATGATCCTCTTACATTTGAAAATGTAAGTAATAATTTATGAAAGAACACAACAACTTCTGAAAGAATACATCAACAGGAAGTATTTTACGACTTCAGACAAGGGTGGTCAGGAAATTCTTCATATAGAAGGGAAGATTTCTAAGCCTTTGCAAATTTATGTCGAAAACCACCCACTGCTAAATAGTAATCCAAGCAACAGTTTCCTACATACCTCACAAATCTCAGGAGATCTTAAAGCTCCTTAGGAGAGCAGGCTTGTGTGCACCTGTAGAGAATATACATAACAGAATTTATGTTCTGGAGAATATGAGAATATGTTCCAGCCCTGTTCTTAGCCTAGGCAGTAGAGACTAATTATGATTATTGTACATGGGGACAAGTGTCTATCATAGAAATCATTATTAATCTCTCAAACTCTGGCATCAAGCATTTCCTTTAAAGGTTTTGGCACCTCTCTGTCTATATTATGCGACAGAGAAGAAAACTGAGTCTTTTTTTTTTCTTTCAGAGTTCTCAGAAAGATATGTTATGAACTTAAGACATGGTCTCTTAAATTACATTCTTATAATTGATCCAAGCAACCACAAAATATTTATAAAGGAATATGGAAACAGCTTGAAATAACAGCTAAGTTTATTAGGTACTATCCTCACTAAAGTATTACTTAAGTATGAAGTATTATCCTTACTAAAATTTAATATTCTTGGACTATATTTGTATAGTCCTGGGTCCTACTTATACTCTTTATTGCCCTCTTGAACTATGATTATTCACATACCCATTTTCAATATCTTGGTAACTTGGATGTTTTTATAGTCCTGGATATTATACACAAGCTGAAATAAGACAAATTTCAAGGAACCCAAACTTCTCCTCTGCCATACAAAATTAATTAACAAATAAAAAATTCCTGATGATACACTAGAGAAAGTTACCAAGTGGAAGTAACTGGTTATGAGGTTAAGAATAAGACATTGAAGTCAGGCAACTCTATGTTCTGCTTCTGGTTCTGCTAATTATTGCCCAAATTTTGGCATTAAAAAAATGCCAGTGCCTCAATGTCTCCCTTTATAAAATGAAAATGATATCTAATTGTCTATATTATATGAATATTAAATAAAACCATACCTAAAAAGGGCTTAGTGGCTGCGTGAGATAAGGATTTATAAATTATTGTTATTTATTTATCATTAACTTACATATATAAATGTTAATTCAGTGTAGGAGTAAAATTAATTCCTTTTGTACAAGAAACATTATAACTACAAATAATGACTGCCTTTCCCATTAGAATATAAGTGTTATGCAGGCAGGGATGTTTATCATATTTACGATCCCATACCTATAAGTCTCAGAGCATGGATGTCATTGAACTGTACATGTTTACTTATTGGGTGCATATGTATCATCTGGGGAATTTTTATGGAACTTTTAATGGTCCCAAACCAAATTTGGAAAACCGCTTATCTACAGAGGGTCAATCAGGTATTCAGACTATGACTAAACAAATTTGTGAAATTTCACTGAATCCTGCTTTGGTTCATATGAAGGAGGAGCCAAGTTTGTGGCCATCTGTTCATGATAAAAATACTAATGGAAGTCAACTCAGTGATTTGGATTTATTCTCTTATTTTTATGAGCAGTGATTTGCTCATTGTAAATGATAAGTAAGATTTAATCTTGTGATCTAATAGAGAATAAAAGCATTGATACAAGGAAAAGAATGATAAGGACCATTAAAGAAGTACCATTAAGAAAGTACCATCAAAATGTACTGTGAATGCTCAAGTGGGGAAATATTTAAACATTAATTTTAAAAAGTAATTACTAATAACTGATTAATACATTTGGTAAATAAATCCTTATATGATCTACACATTTGTTCTCCCATGATCTCTTGATTTTATTCTCAACTTACTATCCTTTCTGACAATTCTGTGTTGTAGATAGAATTATTTTTAGATAGAAGAATCACTGAAAACTTTTTATGAGAGCCAGAACTTGAATAAGATTTAGAAGCAAGAGAAGGATATCTGGAGAATAAGATAAAAAAGACTACATTTCACAATTAAAAATACTCTTTAAGAATTCTTATGGATTTCACCATATAATTAGAAAGAAATATTATCTATGTGATTGTGATTATTATTTGGATAGTTCAGGTGTATTTTTCATTCATTTGTGCTTGCAATTTTCTAACTTCTGCTCCATGAGCATGTGACATCACAAATAGTCCTGAATGCACTTTGCATGACTTTTTCCTCTTCCAAACTTTTCCTTCAGCTTCTCTATTGCCTGAATGATTTCTTAACAGTAAAGTAGTATATAGCTCTGATTTTAAAGTAAATCAGTTTCATATGTTCAAATTGTATTTAAAATATTCCAAGAAAAATAATAACCAGAGAGTGGTATGAAGGAGTGACCAGTCATGTTAGGCACCAGTGTTACCTGTTTTAAAAATCAAAATCAAGTTTTCAAATGTGATTAAATAGGTTTCACTGTACTGTGAGCTCCTTGAGATCACAAGCTTTTATCTTTCCATTGCCTGGCATGTAGTACATCCTCATTCAATCTTTGCTTGATGAATATTTGTAGTGTTAATACAGATTAATTACTGAGTAGTAGAAAATGGAGAAGTTGACGTTGAATAAGGTTATGAATTCTTTCATTTATTCCTTCAACAAAAACTAGCTCAGTTCTAACAATTGTTCAAGAATTGTTCCTGGTACTGGAGATAAAATAGTGAATAGCAGGCTCTGACTGTCCTCAAGGAGATTCCAGGCCAGCAGGAAAAAAGCACATTGAGCTACCTTTTAACACTTCTTGTGGCAAGTGCTATGAAGGAGAAAGCACCAGAAGCAAATGACAGGAGGATGTTTCTGATTGTAAAGCTTACATTAAAGTTAAACTTTTTCTTTTTTAATGCTTATTCATTTTTGAAAGACAGAGAGAGACAGAGCACAGCAGGGGTGGGGCAGAGAGAGAGAGGGAGACACAGAATCTGAAGCAGGCTCCAGGCTCCAAAGCACAACGCCTGATGCGGGGCTCGAACTCACAAAACGTGAGATCATGACCTGAGCCGAAGTCAGATGCTTAACTGACTGAGCCACCCAGGAGCCCCTAAAGTTAAACTTTTTAAAATGTTTTTCTAAATATAGCAAAGAATATAAATATAGCTTATTGTAAGAACTAAGAGCAGACTCAGAATAAATAACACAAAAAATTTAAACAGGAAAACTTAAGCTGAACAGTTTCTCCTTTTCCCTGATAAGATTTAGGTAAGATTTTTAATATTTGAAGGAACATGTTTTAAAACTAAGGGAACCTGAAGAATTGGGGAATGAGGAGGGTAATGAAATGGACTGGTTCTGAACATCATTATATTCCTAAAGCATGTGGCACTATGCTTTACATGCAATATATGCTCAAAAAAGTGTTAAGATACTAAATTAATTAATTGATCTATAAGAGTAAGGCAAGATGATGGATTAAAAGACATGTAGAAGAGACTACCAAAGTTGGATTATTTTAATTAGGGACTAGGAGGGAATTTGGAAAGAAATGATATGATAATGACTTGGACAAAGGGATTTGTATTTCTTTTAAATCTTGTTCTTTAATGCCTCAGTTTGTTCATATATTACTTCTAATGTGTCCTTAGCTAACTTAAGCTAGATGAGGCTGAGGATTAGTGCTGGGCCAGAAGGATATTAAAAAAATATAAAAATAAAAATAAACTCTACTTATCTACCTATTATCAATGTAGATTACAACTGAATTACTCTTCATTAGAACTCTCATTTGCGATTAGGCATTTTTTTAAATTTTTAAGTGAAAATGTCATTTAAAAAATATATATATATATATACATTACTTGTTAAATCACAAAGTGTCGAATCCACTGGATTAGGTCACCTTTTTTATTATAGGTGACTCATTTGTAGAGACACTGATTTTCCTGCTACTCCTCTCCCCTCCCTTGGTTTGTGTTAACAGCCTGCTTGTCTTCCGAAGTAAGTGAAAACAAGTCTGATTTTCCAGAGGTAAGTTATAGGTTTTGGTGGGAGTAAAGTTGTTTAGAAGAAAAAGGGCTAAATTGCATCTCATTTAGGAGATGGAAAGGTATAGATATTGTTGGTTGCCTATGCTCAGCCATTATCTTCTTCCACTTATTAACCCAGATGATCTGAAGCCACTTTTAGTTGTGCATTGTCTAACCTGAAATCAAAATCATTCTAACTGATTAATGGGGAGTTAGTGTGGATCTGGTGTAAAAGAAATTATGCAGTTAGTTTATATTTTAATCTATTGGTATAGTATTCTTGTCACACAATGAATATTATATAGAAAACATAGTATACATTTTGAATAAAATAGTAACATCCTTGGATAGCCATCAATATAATACTTAGTTTGATATAATATTATTCTCAAAGTTCTCAAAAGTGCTGAGAAGATACATTTGTTTAAGCACTAGCAATTGTAGTTAAAAAGCAAATCTGTTGGTGCAGCATCATAAATTATTATTGCTATAAAAAACATAAAGCCAAAGTTTGAAAAGACTTTGTCTGAGGCCTGAATCAATCAGCCAAATAGGTGGGGACGGTGTTCTAGACAAATGGAAGAACATGAACATCGGTTGCCCTGCAAATTATTCCTCATGGCAAGAAAGCAACAGATGAAAGTCAAAAATCTATAACATTCTACTTAATGGGAAGTTTGAGAATAAAATATAGCTATCTTATTGCACTTAGAATACTTTTGGCTACAGAGATCAGAAAGTAGGACTCCAATTAGTTTAAACAATAAGGAAAGTAATTTGCTCAGATATGAGCTCCAGATGGAGAGAAGTTCTCAGGGGTGGTTGGCCTAGTATGTCAAGAGCCTTACCAAAAACCCAGGTTCTTTCTATATCCTTACTCATAGGCACCCTAGATGACTGGGTGTTTGCCAGTGGTTACTGAAGCTGTATTCTTTCTTGTCCATATGCAGACATGGGATGAGAGGACTAAAGGCTTTTTGTGACTCTGTTTTAAATGTTAGGAATCATTTTTCTAGAAACTACTTCCAAACTTCTCTCTGGTTCTTACTGGCTTGACTTGAATCTCTTGCCCATTCTTCATAACTCTAGACAAGGGGGAATGGGACTCTTAAAATAATCAGTACTATCCCAGACCTAGGAGGTAGGGACATTTTTTTCTGAGCCATGTGAGCTGCTGGGAAGGGCTATTATACCCAAATAAAAGTGAGGCTCTAAGGGGAAGAAAGAAGAGATAGAAGGGTTAGAATAAGCAACAAAGAAGCCAATTACTTTTTATTCACCAAAAGTCTACTACATTCAGGTGTAGTAGTAGAAATTTTTATTCAGTAAATTATTTAATTAGTATATTACCTACAAATCAAAATGGTATTCTATGAGGGGAAAAGTAGTTTTTTTCAGCTCATAACTTAAACAATTATATAAGTCCTTTTCTTGATACACATACATTTTATTGCTATGCAGAAGTATTCTGGAATACTTCATATTTTTGTCACACAGAATATACTTTAAAAAGTATATTTAAAGGTTGGGATTTATTTCAATAATTTTTATTACTTTATCAATAATGGCCTTAAGTAAAACTGCAATTATTATTATTTTTAAGAGTCTGAGTACTATTTTTAATTATTATTTAATGTAAGTGTGGTTAAATACAACAACTGACAGTACAGTTTGGTGCCACTGTCCTGATTCTTGCTACGAAGTAGGCAATTTTACCCACCATTCTCTTTGCACCGTCAGTGTAAATTTTAACATAGTGAATAAATAGTGAATAGATCAAATAATGTCTTATTATTATAAAAATATTTCTGTCCTAATGGATTCCTTATAAAAGCTTTAAGGGTATCCAGAGGCCTACAGACCCGTCTAAGAATCACTGGTCTGTAGAAACATTGTAAAGTCAGCCAATTAAGTTACAAATTCAGCTTAGTTTTTACAAAAATCGCAACCTTGCTCTCTTCTTGGCACCATGGTAGGTGTTAGGGCAAAAAAGGGTGTGTAATGTTCCTACTCTTAAGAAGCAGGCACATTGAAGCATGATTCTAGGCCTGGGAGCAGAATTGTGCACAGATAACTGCCTTTCTTTCTCACTCATCTTCACTCTTCTGGCTAGTCAGGGGTTTGCTTTTTATTAGAAACACAACAACAAGAACAACAACAAACAACAAAACCTACTTTAAATTTTCAAAGATTACCTAGTTGTAACAGATTTTAGTTTAAGTTAGTCCCTTATGATAAATGCTGTTTTTCATAGTTTTGCATCCTTCCTTTGGTCTTCCCCAAAATGGCATTTGGAATTCTAGGGGAGAATACTGTGTCCTTGTGGTGCTACCAGTAGAGAAAAGGTGCTTCATATCCATTGGGTAATGGGGTGTCTTTTTTGGACTCTGTACTGATTATTTCCTTGTCTATTTAGTCATTGCTTTTTTAACTGACATAATGACCAAGTGGAAATTATGTTTTCCCTGAGCTTAACTAAGGGCCTCTTGTCCTCCCTGATAATGTGGTCCCACGTGAGTCTTCACTGGCACTTGAACTTTGGATACAACCCAATTAAACCCTGATCTACAGCTTTGGACTTACTTTCTTCTATTGCAGCAGTCTCTATACTAAACTCACCAGCAAGCTACTTTCTGTGACCCCTGCAGGCACTTGGGAATGTCTAGATGCCGGCCAAACCACAGGGCACTCTGGGCATTGACACACTTGGTGAGTAACTAGTTAACATCTGTCCACACTCTGTCACTGCCCTTATTTTGTTTAATAGGTTTGCCTCTGGTGTGCAGAATCGTTCTGCAGAAGGGTAACTTCACCAACACTAGTTAAGGAATAGCTTTCACCCCCAGAATTGACTCTCATTTATATAGCAAACAGCCCTTCTTTACTCTGGAAATGAAACATTGGGACACACAGGTCCTATCGCCTAATTCCTTGACTTCAGGATTTCTCCACCTTCCCAACATTCATCTGAGGTCAGAACAGGCAAAATTTCCACTTACCCCAGATTTCACTAGTATTTTCCCTAAGTCATTCTATACTCCTTCTGGGAAAGTCATTCATTCTATTCTCCCTTCCCAAGGCCATACTAGTGGAAAGAATACAATGGGCACAATTTACATGACAGTAAAGTATATCCTCTGACGTTTTAATATACAATGTAGGAGGAACTACAGGAAAGAGATGTGTCGTGTTTTTTTTTTCTTTCTTTTGTAAACTTAGTCACAAAACTTTAATAAAGAGTATTTCAAGAGATAAATTTTCTTGAAAATTTGGGAAACATTGGAGATTTTCTTTTTTTAATTTTAAAAAATATTTTCATTTATTGCTGAGAGAGAGAGACAGAAAGAGACAGAGCATGACCCCCTGGTCATGGGGCAGGGGGGCGGTGCGGAGAGAGAGGGAGATGCAGAATCCTAAGCAGACTCTAGGCTCTGACCTGTCAGCACAGAGCCAGACAAGGGGCTCAAACTCGTGGACTGCAAGATCATGACCTAAGCAAAAGTCGGATGCTTAACTGACTGAGCCACACAAGTGTCCCCCTCCTTTTTTAATTTTTAAAAATATTTTTATTTATTTTTGAGAGAGAGGCAGACCGACAGACTGACAGAGCATGAGTGGGGGAGGGGCAGGGAAACATTAGAGTTTTTCAAAAAGGAATAAAAGAGCCACAAGATCAGATACAGGAGAAAATTTCAGAAAGTTGAAGGCTTGGGATACACTGCTAAGTGATTAATGGGGAATTTCTTGGAGATGTTAAGAAGCTTTTGTTTACTTTTTTAAACAATTTTTTAAATGATTTATTATTTATTTTTGAGAGAGAGGTGGGGGGGTGCCAAGAGAGAGGGAGACACAGAATCCAAAGCAGGTTCCAGGCTCTGAGCTGTCAGCACAGAGCCTGACGCAAGGCTCAAACTCATTAGCTGTGAGATCATGACCTGAGCCAAAGTTGGACGCTTAACCGACTGAGCCACCCAGGTGCCCCACTTTTGTTTACTTTTTAAATGAGATTGTAGAGAGCTGAGAAATAAGCAGGAGATAAGAAAATGGCAATGAGTGACACTATGTTTTCCAAGGAGTTTGGTTGAGAAGTGAGTAAATTAGGGCAGTGGCTAGAGGGGAGTCTCTTCATAAAGAATTCTTCTTTTTTGGTGGTTGAAGCATAAGCATATCTATACTAAGCATAATGAGCTACTCAGAGAAAATTATTGGAGATTTAGGAGAAAGGAGAATGGAGCAAGGTCCAAAAAGCCATAAAGATGATTCATATAAGGATGACAAACAGAGCGTTACTCTGGAAACAAGATGAGGGCCATATGTGCCCTGGAGGCAGGTAGGATGGAACTGTGCATGTGTATAAATGTCCAAATGTTTCTACACAGAGAGAAGAGAAGATGATGGTGGTTTAGGCCAGACTGCCTTACATTTTGTTAAAGATATTAGCTGGGAGTAATTAGCGTAAGAGGTTTGAAGAAAACTGGGAGGAAAATAGTGGAGGTCTGAAAAGTTCTGTAAAGAAAGTGACTAAAATAGTAGCTGAATATAAAAAGTAATTAGGTGCTGATACTAGACCCATGAATTTAGTGGCAACAATGTGCATGGTCACAAAATTTTTATCAAGCAGCACTCAGTAAGAAAAGGCCACTGTGAAAGTGATCCAGAGTTGAGATTTTGCTACGTGGACAACACAAAAGAACATGAATTTGAAGGATCTGAGCATGATGGCAAGAGAGTAGTTCATGTAATCAACAGAAAAATCCAGGTAAGAAATTGGGGTCAGAAAAGGACAAATAAAATGGATACCAGAAATAGAAGGACCAAGTTCCTCATTGTATTCAGAAAGAGGTATATTGTAGGCAAATAATAATAATTATAATAAAATAAAATAAAATATAAAAAAAAATTCCAAGTTGCAGGAACACTGGGTGTGATCTAGAGTGAGAACAACTGAAATGTGTTCTAGGTGACTATTCCTGGAAATTAGAAGAAATAACAATAGTTCATTATTGTTCCAATGTATAGCCAGTGTTCCCAATGCCATGCCTTGATCATTTGGTCTTTACCCTGCTGATTTGCAGTATTCATGATAAATCAAGTTCCCCTATACATGTGACTCCAATTCTGTTCCATTCTCATGAATGACTCTCAATCAAATGAGTCTATAATAAAATATATATAGTGGGTTTTAATATCTGGTTAGACAAGTTCCCCTTCAATATATTTCAAAGTATTCTTGGCTCCTCTGGTCTAGCCACTAACTTAAATATAATTTTTTGGTTAAGCTTTTCAAAATCATTGAATAACCCTGGTGAAATTTTCATTGGAATATCATTGAATGTACAGATTAAATTGAGACAGTTTACCTTGTAGCAAGAGCAAGTCTATCCATTCATGAATATGTTAGTTTGTTAGATTTATACAGATATTCTTTCATGTTCTTTACGATCTTGCTCATCACTAAGATTTATTCTTGTTTTTTTCTACAGATTATTTTAATATTATGAATACTATTGAAAACTTATTATCCAACTGATGTTGATATTGAATGGAAATTATTACTGCTCTTTTTTGAGTCTGGGGTTGTTTATTATACAGCAATAGATACCTAGCACGGTGACGTGTTGTTTTTTGTTTTTTTTTTAATTGTTCTATTCTCAAATTAGTTAACATACAGTGTAGTCTTGGCTTCAGGAGTAGAACCCGATGATTCATCTCTTACATATGACACCCTTTTAGACAGTGATCTTATATTCTTACTGATTAATATTTAGCTACTAGACTTTAGTTATTAGTTCTCAGAACTTGTTGAATCTGCTAGTCTCATATTCACTCATATCAGTGAGGAATAGTATATTATTTTTTTCCCAAATACCTACACCGATCAGTTGGAAGGAACATTTAGGGAAAGAATAAATATAGGAAAGCAAGTGGTATAGGTATTTGGGGGAGGAGCATTCTAGAAAAGTGGGTTTTGTTTTACAGTATATTATTTTTTATTTTTTTACTTTATTTTTGAGAGAGAGCGAGCATCTGTGAGGGAGGGGCAGAGAGGGAAACAGAGTTCATGCTTCATGCTGGGCTTCATGCTGACAGCAGTGATCCCAATGCAGGGCTTGAACTCACGAATCACAAGATCATGACCTGAGCTGAAGTTGGATACTCAACCAACTGAGCCACCCAGGTGCCCCTCTAATATTATTATTTTTATAGTCCATTTTCTTTCCAAATATACTCTCTCTCTCTTCCCTCTCTTTTCCTAAGCCTAGCTCATTGTCAACTTTGTTATTTTCTTGTTGTTTATAAAGATCTAGTTTTGCTTTCACTGATTCTATTAATTTATGTTCCCTATTCAATAATTTTTTATATACATCATCATTATCACCTTTCTCTTATTTCCATTTGCTTTGTTCTTTTTATAATTTCTTGAATTAACCTGTTAGCTCATTAATTTTCAATCTTTTTACTTTCTTAATGCCATTGATTTCCCAAGATATCTCATAAGTTTTGATTTTTAATGTCTTTATTGTCAAATTCTTAACATTATGCAACTTTCATTGTGATTTCTTCTTTGAGACATTTTATAAGATAATTGAATTTATATTTTTTTCATATTTTTTTGGATATTTTCTTTCTAGTAGATGATCATATTTTGAGGAAGTTTTATATGTGCTTCAGGAGAATACAAATTCTCTACTCAATGAATTCTATGTTAAATTTAATAAATATGTAGCTCAAGTCATCTATTATTTCACTAATTTTTTCTATACTCAATTCATCAGTTACTAAATAAGTATATTAAAATGTATTTTGATTATAGATTAATCATTATCTTTTATGTAATTTTGTAATTTTGCTTTATGTATTTTGAAGCTATGTTATTCCATGTATTTACATTTAGAATTATAGTATCTTCAGGATGAATGTTATCATTTCTTAGAAACTTCTTTTTCCCAAATAATTTTTTTTTGCCATTATTTCACTTTGGTCTGATATTAATGGAACCACACCATCTTCCTATTAGCATTTGCCTAGCATATTATTTTCCCATGCCTTTATTTCCAATTTTTGTCAATCTTTAGGTGTTCAGTGTATGCTTGACAGCAGATGTCCTATTAAGAAGCATATATTGGATTTTAATATTTTCAATACAGACTGAAACTATCTTTTAATGAGTTTATTACATATACATACATTGTTATAACCAATATATTTTGACTTCCATTGAACATCTTACTTGTGTTTTCTTCTTATCATACTTTTAGCTTTTTTTCTCCTTTCCTGCTTTGTATTAGATTGTTCCAGCAGTTTTCATAACCATTTGATTTTCCTCTCTTTAGATGATTTGAAGTTTGTACATTACACATTTATTTTTTAGGTGAATACTTGACTTAATGAAGTTTATTCGTAATCCATATTTCTGGCTTACAACAGAAGACTATAGAGATCCAACAGCATTTAAACTCACTTCCTCATATTCCATGCTAATATCCAGTATTTAGCTCCAACCTGATCTTATACCTCAAATTAGCCATCATCATTATTATTGGTTTTATACAATTGATACTTATTTAGATTTGACAATACTAATTACTATGCTTGTCAAATTTCTTTTATCACATTCTTTCTTTCTGGATTTGAATATCTCCATAGTAAAGTGTTGACTTTAGTGCTGATTTCAAACAGGGTCTGTGAGTGGCCTAGTCTGTTAGACTTTGTCTGACATGTGCTTGTTTTCATTCTTCAAAAAAAAATGTTTATTTATTTATTTTGAGATTGAGAGAGAGAGGGTGAAAGAGTGTGCATGCGAACAGGGGAGGGGCAGAGAGGGAGAGAGGGAGAGGGAATCCCAAGCAGACTCTGAGCTGTCAGCATAGTGCCCAACCTGGGGCTTGATCTCACAAACCATGAAATCATGACCTGAGCCAATATCATGAGTCAGATGCTTAACCAACTCAGCCACTCAGGTGACCCATTGATTCACAATTTATATGGGAACAGATTTTCAATTACTTTTCAGTAGCATTTTGAATATTCCAATATTTTTCTGTCTTTATGACTATTGCTATTATTGTTGTCTGCCTAAATACCATTCTTTAAAGGTAATCTGTCTTTTAAGTTGTACATGAAACTGTAAACATTAAATATCTTATAGCATATACAACAAGTAGAAGAGAGTATGACACGTAGTAAGTTCAAAATTAATCTTCATCACTGTTGTTACTACTTTAAACATGCATATTTTTTCACTTGACGTTTTCTTTATCTCAGGTTTTTAAGTTGTTGATTCTTTTGTTTATATTTTCTAACTCTCCCTTATGAGGAATTGTTTCCTTACATGGTAGTGGTTTATCAGTTTAATTTTTTTTTTGAGAGGAGAATGTATGTGCAGAAGATGACTGTATCCATTTCCCAGTGGGAGCTTCCAGAACTAGTTTGTTTTTGTTTTGTTTTCATTTTTCTATTGAGTTATATTTGACATAAAATATTTTGTAAGTTTAAGGTGTAAAACATATTTGTTTGATACATTTATACTGCAATATGACTGCCATGGTAGCCTTAGCCAACAACTTTATTGTGTCATATAGTTATCACTTCTTCTAGTGTTGGGAACAGTTAAAATCTAGTCTCTTAACAAGTTCAACCTTTATAATACGGTTTTGCTGCCATAGTCACTATACTGTGAATTAGGTCTCCAGGATTTATTTATCTACCAGTTGCAAGTATGTACCCTTAAACAACATCTCTCCCACCACCACACCCCCTAGGACTCAACCCCTGGTAACTACCATTTTACTCTTTGCTTTTATGATTTCATCTTTTTTAGATTACACATATAAGAGGTATCACATGGTATCTGCCTTTCTCTGTCTGACTTATCTCATTCAGTATAATGTCCTCAAGCTCCATCCATATTGTTCCAAAGAACAAGATTTCCTCCTTTATCATGACTGAATAATAATACAGTGTGTGTGTGTGTGTGTGTGTGTGTGTGTGTGTGTATGTGTGTGTGTGTGTGTGTGTATCTTTTTTCATTCATTGATAGACTCTTAAGTCATTTCCATATTTTGGCTATTGTGAATAATGCTGCAGTAAACATGGGAGTTCATAAGTCTCTTTGGTAATCTGTTTACATTTCTTTTGGGCATATGTACAGAAATGGGATTGTTGGATCTTCTGGTAGTTTTATTTTTAACTTTCTGAGAGATCTCCATACTGTTCTCCACAGTAGCTGAACCAGTTTACAATCCCACCAACAGTGCCCAAGACTTCCTTTCTCTCCACATCCTCACCAACACTTATCTGTCATCCTCTTAATGACTGCCATTCTTAAAATGTGAGGTGACATATCATCTTGTTTTTGATTTTCATTTCCCTGATTATTAGTGATGTTAAGCACCTTTTCATGTACCTGTTGGCCATTTGAATGTCTTCTTTGGAAAAATGCTTATTTAGCTCCTCTGCCCATTTTTAATTTTTTTTAACGTTTATTTATTATTGAGAGAGAGAGAGAGAGAGAGAGAGAGAGACAGAGACAGAATATGAGCATGGGAGGGGCAGAGAGAGGGGGAGACACAGAATCTGAAGCAGGCTCCAGGCTCTGAGCTGTCAGCACACAGCCTGATGCAGGGCTAACTCACAAATGAGATCATGACCTGAGCCGAAGTTGGACGCTAACCGACTGAGCCACTAAGGTGCCCCTCTTCTGCCCATTTTAAAATCAGATTTGTGTTGCTGTTGTTAAATCAGATTGAATTGTGATGAATTCTTTATAAATTTCAGATATTAGCCCCTTATCAGATACATGGTTTGCAAAACTTTCTTCCATTCTGTAGGTTGCCTTTTTCACTTTGGTTATTCCTTTGCTGTGCAGAAGCTTTAAGTTTGATACAGTGTCACATGTTGATGTTTCATTTTGTTTTGTGTGTGTGTGTGTGTGTGTGTGTGTGTGTGTGTGTTTAGTGTTATATTAAAAAAATCATTGCCAAGACTATGTGAAGAAATTTCTTCCTTATTTTTTTCCTAAGAGTTTTATGATTTCAAGTCTAAGTCTTTGATTGATTTAGAGTTCATTTTTGTGAGTTGTGTAAGGTAAGGATTTAATTTCAAGGTTTATCAGTTTTGTTTTGCTTTTTTTCTGTACTTACCCCCCCCCCCGGAGGTTTTATTTGTTTGTTGTTTTGGGGTGTGTGTGTGTGTGTGTGTGTGTGTGTGTATCTTTTCTGTGAGCATCCCATGAGTTCTAGGTTCTCAAACTTTCCATAATGCAAATTTTTGCTTTTTGTTGGACTCCCTAGAGTTTTCCTGTGTTGGGCCAATATTTATACTTAATATCTTGGAATTGCTATAACATATGAGTAGTGTCAACATGAACCCCAAACTATGTAAGACACAGTGTAAGATGGGAGTCTTTCTTAGTATAAGTATCTAGGTTTCAGATCCTCACTGTACTCTGGTCCAAGGTTTCATCTCCTACTCCCTGTTGTTTGTTAAAATCACAACCCCTAGGAATTATATCTGGCTCAATGTCTGTCTAAATTGACCTTCTTTTCAGTCCCATGGAATTTTTCATCTCTTCCATTTGAGGTTGATTATGTATTTAAAAATTGCTATATTTCATCAAGTATTTCTATATATTTGAGCAGGAGTCTTCTCCATGCCAACCCAGTCTGCCATAATATTGGAATTTATTTCTTTATATCTTGACACATAATACATGGTCAATTAACCCCAGTTTTCTGTTTCACTATTGAGCAGCTGGGTGGATATAGGGATCTAGTGCTTAAGAGAGAGATCTGATTCATTTACTATATTCATTTACTAAGAAGATAATACATTTTTGGCTTATTAGGTACTTCATAACAACAACCCTGTCTGCCAAGTATGGTCCTTATCTTCTTTTTATAGATAAGGAAACCAAAGATGAGATTAAATGAATTACCCAGAAGTAACAGTTACAACCAAGATGATTATTCAAGATACTAACTCCAAATACAGATTTCTTTTATTTCTAAGGCTGCTTGTAAGTGTAGGTGAAACTTTCCAGACAACATGACTATTATTCTATGTAATGAAAATTTGAGGCATTATCTCAATGAGAGATTATAGAATATGAAAGCCATATCAGAAAGATTATATGAAAGCCATATCAGAAAGAAGCCAGAATATCTATCAATATTTTATGTGCTGTGCCTATTTTACCTATCCTGAGATCTAAAATGTGGTCAAAGTCTTTGGGTCGAGGTAAGTTCATGATAAGTGACTACTTTCATAAGAACTACATAGGAGAAAACAAAAACAATGTGTAATGGTTTTGTACTCCATGTCAAGAAGTTAAACTTACTTTTTCTTTAAAATTGACTTGAATCGGGGTGCCTGGGTAGCTCAGTCAGTTAAGCATCGACTCTTGGTCATTGCTTAGGTCATGATCTCATGGTTCATGAGTTCGAGCCCTGCATTGGGCTCTGCTCTGACAGTGCAGAGGCTGCTTGGGATTCTTTCTCCCTCCCTCTCTCTCTGACCCTCCCTTGCTCATGCTGTCTTTGTGTCTCTCAAAATAAATAAATAAATAAACTTAAAAAAATAATTGAGATTCAAAATTTTATACCTATCTTATTTCTTTTTAGAATAAAAAAATTTGGGTTTGTTTGTTTGTTTGTTTGTTTTCATTTTTGTTTTAGAGAGCAAGAGAGAGCATGAGTAAGAGAGAGGGGCAGAGGGACGGAGAGAATCCTAGAGATTCTCCCCAGAGATTCTGAGATAGAGAAAGCAATTGTTTAATTTATACATCAATACATTATCAGAAACAGTATGTGTGTGTGTGTATGTGTGTGTATGCAAACACACAGACATGCATACATATACAGTATATATATAAACATATATAAACGTTTGTTTTAGATCCTTTTGACTTCATAATATAATCATGTTTTAATTTCATACAAAGCTAAGCTGTGGGGACTAAACATTTTTAAGATATTTTATCAGTTTTCTATTTATGAATGGAAGAGCTAGAAGCAAAATTAGAGATAATTTAGTTCTCTCTTCTTATTTCAAAGATGAAATAATATCAAAACAGAACCAAAACTAAAATGCTAGTTTTAGTATCTTTCAAATATGTTATGATTCTTATCAATGTACTAAAGTGTAAAGGGTAAAGTAATTTAACAAAATAAAATGTTTATTTTATTCATTTTAAACCTGGGTGTTTAAAACATCCATTACCACTGAATTCATTTATTCTGTACTTTATAAGATCAAGGTACATCTATTTAGACAACAGAATTGATTTGTTTGAAAATTCCTTATTTTTAATGTGGCTGCTTGACATGGTGAAATCAATAGTCAATGTTACAAAACTCATAGTAAAATGTTAAAAAATGCTATATCTAGCATTTTGCTTCGATGTTTGTTACTGGATTTGAAATTAGAGACAACACAAATATTGACTTATTCCCATAATAATTCTTTTGAAGTAAAAAAAAATAAACAAAAATAATGAAATGGGTAGCAGTCTTCCGCTGGCATAGCAGTTAGAATTACAGACTCTGGAGTGAGACTGTCTGGCTTCAATTCTGGGTCAGTTATTTAACCTTTTTGTGCCTCAGTTCCATCCACAGAATGGAGTTCCAAACACCATTGTGAGAATGACATGTGTTAAGTATGTACAGTGTTTAGAAGAGTACTTCATGCAGAGTTAATAGTGAATGAGTCAGCTATTATTGCTTTTGCTGGTGATTGTGTTATTTTTGATTATTTTATTTTGGTAAGAACACTTAGCATGAGATCTATATCCATAACAAATTTCTAAGTGTAAAATAATGTTGCACAATAGATTTCTAGAGCTTATTCATCTTGCTTAAATGAAAATTTGAGCCCATTGATAAATAATTCTGTATGTCCTCCTTCATTTCTTCCTCTCTCCAGCCCCCAGGAATCACAATTCCATGCTTGAAACCTATGATTTTGACTATTAGTTTTTACTACCAGTGTAATAACTGTGACAGTAGAGAATCTTCAAGGTAGCTAAGAACATCTGATAAATTGGAGAAGAAAATGTATGTTGAATTATTTAGATCACTAAGGTTTATGGGGATTTATAAGGATTTAGACTAATGTGGAATTTAGTTACCTGAAACAAATGAGCCATTTCCAAATGGAAATTTAGATTCTGGACAAGAACAGTATCGCAAAATTGTGATTCCAGGTGATCTAAGACTTTTTTCATTTTCTGGATTTGTGTTAACCGTGGTTGTCTACATTTTAACGGGGGCTAACATAATCAAAGATAATATCAATAGTACAGATCAGTCTTAAACTTGAGTATTTGGTAAGGCCCACAGTGAACAATATAATCAAAGAGAGTATAACCAGGATAGACTGAGACTTACTAAGACAGCCTTCTCTGAAATATTGTCTAATTCACCTGTAAATTATAATAAATTATTTACATAAAATATTATATATGATTAGACCCTTATTTTCTTTTCTCATTCTTCTATATGTGACTCTGTGTACCAACCAAAGAAAACATGCAGAATTGGCAATTGGAGGATTAGCAATTTTCATGGACTCTCTCTCTCTATATATATATATAGTCACAATTTGGCTTATATCTGATCATATTTACAAAGGAAGCCATAGGTCTATGGGTTGAAAGTAATTTTTAGACCACAGAGTGGTATTTGTAACAGACATGACTTGTCTTGCTAGTATCTATTTTACTTCTTTCCCATTTGAGGCCACCATGCTAGTTCAGTGATTTTGACCACCCCGTGTGCAACAGTTGGGTTAAAGCAATCAGGGAAATTCTGTTTCCTGCCACAGTTAATAGTTTAGGAATGGGTACATAACTCAGGTCCAAGCCATCTGGTATAGGATATTCTCCTGATCATAGTAAATGTGACTAAAGTTATTTTATTGGAAGGGAGCTTAGCACATTATTGGCAATGAATGAATGAAAGAAGCCCTCTTTTCCTCCTGGATGTCATCACGAAGGCACTAAGCTGCTGTTTTCTTACCACGAGAAAAGCAATCTGAAGACGCACCTAGTCTGTAATGATGGCTAAGTTGAGAGAATCAAAGAGAAATGTAGCTGTAAAGAAATGTAGATGCATGTTAAAGATATTTGCTCTTTTAAAAAAAGTTCCCAGCAAATCCTTTGACTCTATCTTTAAAATATATTTGGGATCTGACCAACTTGCACATCTATCGTTATGGCCTAGTCCAAGCCACCTACATTTCTTACTTGGCTTGTTACAATAGCTTTCTAACTGGTTTCCCTGCATCTACCCTTGCGCCTAATCAACTCTCAGCACTGTAGCCAAGAGACTTGTTAAAATGTATGATCTGGCCAATTCTCTGCTGAGTGTCCCCTAAGACATTCCCATCTCATTCAGAGTAAAATCTAAGCTTCTTACAATAGCCCTTAAGGTTCTATGAACACTGTTTATTTTCTTGCCGTTTCTTTTCTTTCATTGCTCTCTACCTAACTTTCCTTCACTCTGTTCAGACCCAAATGGCCTCCTTTCTGCTTCTTAGCATCCCAGGCAAACTCCTACCTGAGGCTCTTTCACTACTTATTTCCTCTGCCTGGAATGCCTTCCTCCTAGATATTCTTATGGATCACTTCTGCATTTTGTCCAGGTCTTTATTCAGATGTTACTTTTTAGGTGAAACCTTTTAAGACCACACTATTATTACAAGCCCCACCGTCTACCACATACACCCACCACAACTCTGCTTGCTTCCTTCTCAGCATTATTTTTTCCTTTATCATCTTTATCATCATCTAATTGCTATTCACTTTACTTATTAATTTTGACTTTTTTTTGTCTTTGTCTTCTCTTAATTGAATATAAGTTCTAGGAATGTTTCTGTTTGGTTTGCTGTTATATCTCCAAAACAGAGTACATTTCCTGGCACAGAGTTGGCATTTAATGAAAACTTTGTTGTTGAGTGACTCATGAATCTCTGAAAGAAATTTTGCCTACAGTCTGATCTCCCTTTGAATTTTTTATTTACATAAAGCAATACATTCCTTTTATTATGTAAGTAAATTTAAGTTGAACTATCTTTTCTTTGCAAGTGACAGCGTTGTAACTGAGACAGTAATTAAATATTTGATGGACAGAATGAGCCTGCCAGAAGCAAACCTTGAGATGAGAATTCATGTGAAAGTGATTTATTAGGACAGACTTTGTTATGGGTTGAGTTGTGCCTCCCCCACCAAAGATGTTGAAGTCCTAACCCCCAGTACATGTGAATTTGACCTTATTTGAAAATAAGTCATTACAGATGTACTTAGGTAATGTGAGGTCATACTGGAATAAGGTGGGATCTTAATCCATAATGACTGGTGTTGTTATAAAAAGGGGAAATTTGGACATAGCCACCAACACAGGGAGAACACCATGTGAACCTGAAAGCCAAGATCAGATGATGCTTATCCAAGTCAAGGAACAAAAATTGTCAATAAACCACCAAAAGCTAGACGAGAGGCATAAAACAGATTCTTTCATAGCCCCTCAGAAGGAAGTAACCTTACCAATACCTTGATCTTGAACTTCTAGCTTCCAGGACTGTGAGATAATAAAGTCCCACCCAGTTTGTGGTAGTTTGTTATAACAGCCCTAGGAAACAAATACAAGTTGTTGGGGGCATTTAGGAAGAGGAATTGAGATGGGAAGGAAGGCAGACAAACAAGGGGATAAAGGTCCACAAAGGTGACTTTTGTTCAATCTCAAGAAGTCTGTGAACACTGTAAGTACCACCTCTCAATTGTTCTAGTCAGAGGCAGGAGGGCAGGAGCTGTTGAACTCCTACACACAACAGTTATTGATTAGGGGAACTGCATGGTACTGGGTAGATGGAAGGGGCACCTCTGGTTTCCCTGTGCTCTCTATATGCAAGAATCCACTGTCTTTCCTACTGTACTCAGGTCAAGATTGCATTTTTGTTTTCAATTGTGACTCTTCTTTAAAACACTATTCATTTCTTGCAGGTAGTTACTTTAATACATTTGATCAAATCCATGAACTATCTGACTCAAAATTCTGACTGTAATATTCACACAAATAAAGGTTTTGTACTTACAGATCATTGCATTGTTTTATTTCTTAGTATTATGCGAATCTTGTATATAATGAGCACAATAAATATTTGCTTTTCTATTATTTTGGAAGACTTCATTAGTGGCTTATCCAACAACCATTTATCCCTTCCTCCTTGCTAGTAAAACCATAATTTTGTTCAATGTGTCTGACTACATAGAGGAATCAACATTTGTCCAGGCCTATCATAATTTGTTTGAACAATCCCATTCATCTTAGTCAGTTACTGTTTTGACCAATGAAATGCAAACATCTATGGAAGGACTTCTGGGAAATATTTTTCTCCCTGGTAGAAACTCATAAAAGAGAGAAAGAAGAACGCTTCCCCCTCATCTTCATTTAGACCCTTGTAACCTTGAGAAAATAAGTTAATGACAAGAAGCCAGCAAGGCACATATGCTTGAGAGGAAGAATTGAAAAGAAAAAAAAAAAAGAAAGAAAAAGAAACAAAACTTGGGATCTTAACAATGTTGTTAAGCTTCTATAAACAAATTTGGGACCACTGACTTCTAGTTTTGTTAGCAAATACAAAATGTCCCGTATGAGTTACTATTGTTCATGCCTTCTTTTACTTAGTTCTAGCTGAGACAATTTTTCTGCATGCATATCATGTGTTTGTCTAAAGATTTTTTTTTACCTTTGATATCTAAACATGAAGTTTGTGCACTTGTGTTTCTTATTTTCCAATATTCTGGCTATAAGTTATTCCTTGATGTCACACATTTGTGACATGTGTAATCGTCATATCATTTTCCCACACGTAGTCTCTCTGTTTTTGCTTACCTCCTAAACCTGTTTTGTTGGTCTTCATTCAACATGATACAATAATGTAGGGTTTGTGAGTTAGACAAAGTTGAGTTCAAGCCCTTATTGTGCCAATTAAGAGCTGTGTTAAGTTAATCAAGGCACTTAATCTCTCTTAGGCTTCAATTTTCTCATCTGTAAAATGAGGAAACCAATGGCATCTTCATTATCTTTTATTCTGATGATTAAACAAGTTCTCGGTCAATAACCAGCAATGATGCTTATAAAGATAACACTTCTGCCCTACACATATGCATTCACCATAATCTGGTGTGCTTATTTGTTTGCCAATGGACTCAGTTACATGAGGACAGAAGTGTTGTTTGTTTGCTTTCACTGCTATAGCTCTAGTACCTTGAATAGTTCTTGAAACATAGCAGGCACTCAATAAATATGTTGAATGATTGAATGGATTTAGTTAATGACCATGATTTTGGCAGTTCTATAATCTAGGGTTAACAGTCTTAGAGAAAATTGCACAGTACCATGGGAAATAATTTACCTATATAACAGCATTGATATACAACAGGCATTGTTGCAAAGAAATCTGAAGATCAGGATTTGCCTACCTGCTGGGTCTGGCTGACAGACAAGTTTTGTATGTCTTATATACGTTTCAACATTTTTTTAATTAGTTGTCAAAAAAATTTTTAAGAGTCTACATGAAATTAGTTTCTCTTTGAAACTGGAAGATTTTAAATCAGCTGCATGACAAACAGCTGAAACATAGTAGCTGTTGGCTTTAGTTTATTTATTTATTTTGAGAGAGAGAGAGAGAGAGAGAGAGAGCGAGAGCAGGGTGCCCTGTGCACAAGCGGGGGAGGGGCAGAGAGGAGAGACAGAATCTCAAGCATCAGCCATCAGCACACAGCCTCTGTAGCTGTTTGCTTTAGATAGTTCAGGTTCTCAGAATTCTTGCCCCTCACTTCCTTTTCTGACGTGGTTGCCATTGCTCAGTATGTTTGCACTGCAGTGTTTTTGTTTTTTCTTAAGCTTTACAGAGGCATAACTGACAGATAAATTTGTAACATATTTAAAATGTAAATTCATGGTACTGCAATGATTTGCTATATGTATACATTGTAGAAAGATTTCCCTTATCTAATTAATTAACACATCCATCAACTCATATATTTATGTTTTGGGGGAGGTAGGAATTGCACCACAGTTTCTGTTTAGGTTACCCTCCTTCATGTATGCCTATTGTTTGCCTGGTTCTGGTAGGCATTTGAGTTTGTAACTTTTGCAGATCAGACCCTTGAAATTTACCTAAGGCTTGCTGCTTCATGATATGTATCATTTTCAAGTCTTTCTTTATCAGGAAACTTGACTAAAAAGACTCAGGATTACAAGATATTTAGTTTATACTGTGGAGTCTCATAATTTTTCCTTTTTAAAGAAAAATTAACCGTGATTTTTGATCCAATTAAAAATGCATATAGTTCAAAAAATAGCACTAAAAAGGTATGCAATAGGATAATAAAATTAAATGTCTTTTTTAGTTTTATTCGATGACCAAAGGCCAAGAATAAAGAAATCATTACCAAATAGCCCTGTATTCTGAATCAAGGTGCTACACTTATGCTGTATAGGCTAACCAATTGTGGAACTGATTCTCCCAACTTTCATGATTCCTCAGAATAGAGCCAATAGAGGGGAGGCTAAAGACTTGGGAAAGAGAATTCCCAAAGAAGGCTCTCATGTACTGTATAGTTTTCACCTCTAGAAGGTGGAGGGCGAGGGATGCCTCCCTCTCATCTTAAAACGAATGAGAAGGGCCTTGAGAGGATCAGTCTGATAACTTGCATAGACTTCTTAGATTTTATGGGGACATAAATACACGTAACTGACTCACATCTACGAAAATTAAAGTAAAAAGTAGTATGTAGAGTTGCCTGCCTGCAGCAGAGCAAACAGAGCACGTTTTTCCCATTTTCTCCTTGGGAGGAAGATGCATTTCCATTTTGCCTGGCAGGAATGTGACACTTTCCCATGAGTCTAGTGGACCCATAAGATGTACATGGTCTGCAGTCAAGTTAAAATAGTGTATCTTATAGGACGAAGGTGTTACTGGATTCATAAATGGAGGGTATCAACCTAGGAGAGCAGGTTACCAGAGAGAGCCATTATATTCCAAAGCAAAAAAAGGGAGATTTTATTGGGGGAGCCCCAGAACAAGTAGCCCTGAGAAACACAAAAGTGCCACCACCCACAGGAGAAAAAAAAAATCAGAGGGTAAGGGAAAAGGAAAAGCAATAAATAGAGAAGTCTTCCATTGTCTCCTGTCACTATTCCACAGCCCTCTCTGTAGGCCTCCCAGCCTATAACAGCCCTGAAGAATAAAGTTTTTTAAATGGGGAAGACTATACCTCTCTGCCCTTATCACCTGAACCCAGACAATGTAAATACTATGCTACGTCTAAAAATGACCAGAGTACATTTTATTGTCAATGAGTAACCTACAATAGCTATTTTATCTACAAGAAAATTTACCCAAGAGATAAAGAGACAGAAGATTGTATTTGAAAGAGCAGTGGAGGCATCAATTTGTTTTCTACTTGCACCTTATTGAATCCTGCTCATATATATAAAATAAAATTGTCACCCTTATATCAAAAAGGATCTGTGTCCAGAATGTCTTCTCTATTGTCATGCTTCCCAGAGGCAGCCACTTCTCAACCTTTTAGCTGCTTCCTCTGGTATTTACATCCATACTTCTACTCTGATTTCTCTTGGTTGATTAATTTTGACAGAATCCATTAAACTTTTCATTATAGCAGTTAAGAGTTTGGATGAGCTAACATTCTTTTATCTTCTCTGTACAAAGACAACTACATCATAATTTTTTGTGAAATTGTGAGTATTTAGAGTACTAGAATTAAGCAAATTGCTGAGCCTTGTCATGGACTCTGAATATATTTCTTTTTGCAAAAACACATTTAATTTTACCTAAGCTAATTATTGTCTCATTTTTATCCATTTGCTTAGTGTTACATGTACCAATTATTTATTTATTTTTTCTAAATTCTCTCACAGGTCTGTCAAACACCTTACAGTAATGTTCACAAATACTGCTAAACATCACATGATTTATCATTTCTATGTTTTTATTTTCATCTGTTTTCTCTCTGTCTCCCTCCTCTCTCTAGTTTTCCTTCATGCAATCCTTTGTTTTTTTCTGCTCCACTTTGAACAGATTTCTTTCTCAGCCTGATGAATAGCTGCTATCCAGGGACTTCCTTAACTTTTATTTTGGAAATCCCCTTTGCTTAATTTCTTTGTTGCTTAGGTTTTTCTTTCTTTATTTCCTTATTCTTCTTAGATTCAACAATCATTGGTCCCCTAAGATAATGAATTAAATGTAATGTATTTTTACTCTTTACATGTATGAAAATTTTACCCTCATAATTGATTGAGAGTTGGGTTGGATACATTATTTTAAGCCGGGACTAATTTTCCCTAAATATATTGAAAACACTGCTGATTGTTTCTAGTATCTGCAAGTGCTATTGAGAAGTTCAATACAATGTTTCTTATTCCTTTGTATCTGACCTGTTTTTCTCATCCAAAGGTTTTCCGACTCCTCTTGGTACCCAGTGTTCTGACATTTTATAATGCTGCCTTGATATGTATCATTTTTATTCACTCTGTTAGATCCTTGCTGAGTTTTATCAATGGAAATAGTCAAATATTTTGGTTATGAAAATTGTATTTTATTAATTATTTGCTAACTTCTCCCTTTTTCTCTATTCTTTCAAAACTTCTATTATTCAGATATATATAACATTCTACACTCTTTAATTTTCTATCTCTTCCTTCCTATTTTTGAGATCTTTGTCTTTTTATTTTCTTCCTAGGTGATGTTATTTTTCAACGCTTTGAACTATTCTTTTGAATATATTTATTTTGGTTATCATATTTCTCATTTTCAAAAACTTATTCTTCTCTGTTCCATTTTTATATAATTCCCTCTTATCAATGCAATATGTTATCTTTCTCATATTAATTACAGTTCTTCATGGCTTTTTTCAAAACCAATGGGCCATGGGGTATATATTAGTAATAGTTTCCTCAGCGATCATTTCTTGATGGCTGTACTTTAATTTGAAGTCTTTTATTTTAAAGTATAAATAAAACTGGGGCGCCTGGGTGGCGCAGTCGGTTAAGCGTCCGACTTCAGCCAGGTCACGATCTCGCAGTCCGGGAGTTCGAGCCCCGCGTCAGGCTCTGGGCTGATGGCTCAGAGCCTGGAGCCTGTTTCTGATTCTGTGTCTCCCTCTCTCTCTGCCCCTCCCCCGTTCATGCTCTGTCTCTCTCTCTCCCAAAAATAAATAAACTTTGAAAAAAATTAAAAAAATATATAAATAAAACTTACCTGAATGTTAAATGTCTACTTGTTTCATTGTATTATTTTTTATTTAACTATAGGACTATTTATTATCAACACACAATGTAAGTAGTAATACAAAATATCAGTTACTTATATCATTTAATAAATTATGAATTACTTATTCCATTTGCATATATAATGATTTGTAGATGATAGCTTTGGCATTCTGGTCACAAAACCACTATATTAATAAATTGCGATTAACATTTAAGTTTCATTCCATATTTATATTTGGGTCACTGATAATATAGGATAATCAAATTTTCTTGCAGATTAGTGTATGAGTGGAATTATTGAAACCCTCCATTTATAGACAATCACAACTGTTGCATAGTACTTATTTTTTGTGTTTTGTTGTTAACTTGGGGACCATACCTTCACCAAAAACCATGCAGTATTTTCCCTTTGGATAAAAGAGCAGCATATATTTGCCATTCGCTGTAGTCTGCTGGATATCTGCAGTGGTTTGTGCCAAATGCATTGCAGATGCTGCGGCAGCAATAATGTATTCATACTGTGTACAACTACATTTCAACAGGAACAGTTTCTAGATGTGTTTAGTCAACTTTTGGCCTTTGCAAGGAACATAAATATAGATTGCTTCATATACTATGCACATCCATCAAATTTGAAATAGAATGGACCCTTATAAATGGTAATATAAAAATCCATGAGTGTGATGCAGAATAAAGTAATAAAAGTTTTATTCATTATAATTTGAAATCTGACAGGTAACCTATGAAGTATTTGTTGTTTGGATGTAGAGTGTCTACTTAATTCATGCTACAGCCTATTAGTCAAGTAATTCAACAAGTCAAAAATGCTCCATATAGTATCTAAAGCTAAATATAATGAAAGGTGGGGTTAGCACTGCCTAAAGATCAATATGATTCTTTAGATGGTTAATGGAACTCAAGTTTATATAGCATTCGAGCTTTAAACTGTGTAATAATGGATAGGTTTAAATTACTATAATCATAAATATTTTCTTCTTAAAAAGTGTAGTATAGACTTCCAGTTTCCCCTTGCATTTTTTTCTCCTTTCTCCCAAAGCAATAGAGACTTTAGCTAGGTAGATTGCAATTCACATGAAGATTATACTTCCAAATCTCCATGGCAGCTAAGTTGTCCACATGATTAAGTTTTTAACCAACGGAGTGTAAGTAAACGTGGTATGTGTGATTTTCAAGTCTTGCCTAGGAAGAGATGATTCACATTATCCTCCATTTTCCCTTTTTGCTAACTGCAATGTCAGCACAGTGGTGAGATGTTTCATACCACTCAGGCAAGAACACTTTACAAACTATGGATCCCTTGATGAAGTCATTCAATACAGTCAACAAACAAACTTACACTTTTGCATAAATAAGAAATAAAACACTTCTGCTGAGGTCTTTCACACAATCTTGCTTGGTCTATCATGTCAACTAATCTCTCCTATTCTTACAGTCACTTATCATGAAATTCGGGGACTTCTTGTTTTTTCATCTTATTCTGTTTGGAGTTGATTTTTTTTATGTGTGTGTATTTGTTACCCTTATAACATCATGACACAGCCATAGCTTTTCCTCTCTCAATGCCATCAAGAAATAACTAGTATACTATACTTTAGTACCACTGGATTCTTTGAACAAGCTAAGGATATTTTTTCTCCCAGCATCTTTGAATTTGTTACCCCCACTACCTTGAACACTATTCTCACAGGTATATTAGATATCATATAAGATATTATGACTCATTTCTTTCTGGTCTCTGTTGAAATGTTACCTCTCCCAGATGTCTTCCCTTATCCTATTTCACATTAACTCCTTACTCTGCTGTGTGCAAACAGCAAGGACATTAGACCAGAAACTGATGAACTACTGAGATAGAATATAGGGCATATCAGGGAGAGATCCCTGGAGGGAGGAGTGATTTGGGGAAACCAAGCTCAGAGCACATGGATAGAAGTGGAGAAAAGAAGAATGTTAAGATGATCTCTGAGTAAGCTGTATTTGAAGCAGTTTAGGGATTGTCTCTTTATTTCCTTATGGTTGGCTGAATAGTTAGTAAATTGGGTTATTTGCCCACATATTGTACAGGAGCGAGAGTGTACATTGAAACCAGAGAAACAGAGAATACCCGCAGTAGTTAACAACCCAAGTTTGGCACCCAACTGGTCTGGCACCTGGATGCCAAAGACAAACTTCTAGTCTACATATCCCCATATTCCATCACAAGCACCACAGGCAGGCAGGCAAAAAGAGAATCTCAACACAAATATGAGAAAATAACCAAGAATCATTGACAATTCAAGAAAAATTGATACCATAAAACAGATACCAAACTCAACATCAATACTAGTAAAACAAAAAATAAATTTATATATTACTATATATTTTATATTATAAATATATTTATGAAGATATACTATAATGGAGAGTATTTCTGAGCCTACCATGTATAATTAAAAAAAAAAAAAACTAGAAATGCTGGATATCATAGAGAAGACAGATACCGACTAGAACAAAACAGGCAGGGAATTCATTGCTCAGTATTAAGTTTTAAGATACAGATTTAAATTCCAGGTCTGGGGGCACCTGGTTGGCTCAGTCGGTTAAGTGTCCAGCTTTGGCTCAGGTCATGATCTCACAGTTGGTAAGTTTGAGCCCCGCATTGGGCTATGTGCTGACAGCTCAGAGCCTGGAGCCTACTTCAGATTCTGTGTCTTCCTCTATCTCTGTCCCTCTCCCATTCATGCTTTGCCTCTCTCTCAAAAATAAATAAAACATTAAAAAAATTTAAAAAAATCAATTTCAAGTATGGGAAAATGGTTTCATTTTTGTATTTAAAAATTTTTTAATGTTTTTATTTATTTTTGAGAGAGCAGGAGAGCACCAGTGGGTAAGGGGCAGAGAATGAGGGACCAGAGGATCCCAAGCAAGCTCTGCACTGACAGCAGAGACCCAGATGTGCAGTTTGAACTCACAAACCGTGAGATCATGAGCTGAGTCAAAGTTGGACACTTAACCGACTGAGCACACCTAGCACAAAGGTTTTAAAGTCGAATATATTTGATTTTAGTTGAAAGGGAAGATTGTCCTTATTTTCATAAGCTGAGTTTTAACTATAAGAAGCAAACTGGGGAGGACTGAAAAAAAAATTGCCATAGAGCAAGACTATAGAAAGAGGAAGCTCATTAAGGGAGAGACGTAGCGTTTATTTGCTGGTAAATTCCCAAGCTATCTCTATAGTACCTCCTGCAGGCCAAATCCCAATGTGCATGCAGGTGGATACATGGGTGCGTGTGTATTTGATAAAAATGATCTTTCTGCTCTGAGACCTCCCAAAACGTAATTATACAGATGAGCAGGGATTTGGCTTTGCACTTCCACATCCAGAGAGGATGCAAACTTCTTAGAGATGCCCAGTAAGACTAAAGAACAGTGGAAGGGAGTATGTGGTTAGACAGATCATCTGAAAAGAAATGTCCATTTGGTGAAAGCAAGCAGGCAAGTAGCTAAGAAATTCAGAGACCCCCCTCCTTCTGACCTTCCCACCAGCATCAATGGTAGAGGGTCACAGATATTGAAAGGGCAAAGGAAGAGCATGCAGAGTCTGTGGAATATGGGACAAGAACTCAAGTGACACGAGCAGCTGATGCCAGTGCAGAGTGTGACCATATGTCTGGCAGTGAAGATTAGTAAAAAGGGAGGGTGGCATTCAGAGCAGACTGCACTTCCCTGACACACGTATTTGCCTCTGTAACAGTTTTCATTTGTATAGCAGAAACTCCTCTAGTTTAAGCAGATTAAATTACATTCACATTCTGTTTTATAGCTGCAATTGTCATAGATATTAAAATTTAATTCTTAATTTAAATAGAATTATGAATAAATATTTTATGAGAAAAATAAATGTAACATTTCATAAAAAAGTATTTTATTTTTTCCATGTTTTATTTTTATAATTTTACTATATAAATTCTTTTTGACTCATCTCCCACTTGACTAGATGACTTCAAACAATTAAAAAAAATGATACGAAGGTGATGCTTGTAGAGTGCTGGTGTATTTTAATATGTATTTATACTGCCAACACAGGTGGATGACAATCTGAATGGCTAAAGGTCCTGATTTGCCTCTTAGCCTTCAGCTTTGCACACTGCTCCATTGTCAACATCCGAAGTTGCTGAAGAGAAGTGTGAGGTAAATCTATTTCTTTTTCTTTGTAAGAGAGACCTGTTTATTTTACCTGAATGTTTCTTAGATAAGCTAAATATAAAATTAACGACAAATAGAATTTGCAACTCTGAAGCTTTGCAATTTTTTTCTGACAGGTAGACCTCAGTGAGTCCCTTGGAGGTGCAGATTTATGTCATCTTTTGTTTCAGGACAGTATTCTTTCATTAATATTTTGATTTTTTTTTCTTGTTTACTAGCTCAGTTCTCTTCTCTTGGCATACCAGTAATCTCTGTGTTGGATATGTGCTATCTTTTTCACCAATTACCTTTTATTTGCTTTCTAGGGTATTATGTGATTTCTGAAATCTCTACTGCATGCCATCGATTTGATCTGAAAGTAGACTGCATTCTTTCTGTACTTCGGTTTGTTTATAAGTTCTGTTCTATCTTTATTGTTCCCTTTTATTTTTCCCTTCTTCTGCTTTAGTCTATGTTATCTAATTTATTATCATAACTTCTATTTCATAAAATCTGGTTTCCTCAATGTCCTGAGTTGCAATATATTTCTTTTTAAATATATTTTGTCAATTTTTTTTGCTGAAATCCTGTTTTTTTTCTGTTTACTTATGTTTAAGTAGGGTAAATTCTATTCACACCTATATGTCACAAAGTTACAAGTATAATCTCCTTGACTCTCTTAGTATTTATCTGTTCATTCAATGCACATACATTTATTGAGTGTCTACTCTGTACCAGGCACTATTGTTCACCCTGGAGGTATAAAGGTTAACAAGACAGGCAACAGACCAGCCCTCCAGGAGGTTGTATTATAGTATGAAAACTTAGACAATAAGACAAATACATAGGATGATGTTTAACATCAGTAAACACTATGGAGAAAATGAAATGTGGGAATGTAGTAAAGCATGACTATAAAACTGATGCATATTTAGCTAATATTAGGTAAAGCTTTCCTGAAGATGTTAGAAACTAAGTTATAAATTCAGTGTTTGGTATTTTGATTGCCTACTGAGGTCCCAAGGAGCTGGGACCCCAAGCAATGCACTGTGGTTTACCTGATTTTTTTTTAAATCATTAGATTCATTCTATCAGACCAGGAATATGTCTTGTCCCATTCATGGTGAGTTACCTTGAAATTAAGATTCTCCTTTCTATTGTGACTGGCCTAGTTATTTTGCTGAAAACTAAAGTGAGAGAGAGACACATAATTAGTGAAACTTGTTTATATCATAGTCCAAATATTATCTCCATATAGTTATTTCTCATACCTGTACTTCTAGCTCTCATTTTTTTTCTCATTAAAAGGCCAGGTTAGATAATAAATGTTCTTCTACTCATGCCTGATTTGGTGACTTAAAGAAGTATGGGTCTTTTATATCCTATCACAAAGCCCACTTTTATTTAACCTTCATCTATTAGAACCTAAAGGTAGAATTTTCTAATTTATTCCTCATAATACTGCTCCATGCTCATGAACAACTGAGCCGAGCCGTACATTGGTTACCAGTATCCTTCCTTAAGTTGGTTCAGAATTTTCGTATCAGGTGGGTTTTCACTAAAATTTGTGGCAGGTGGTTGAATTCTTCACTGGTTTTGGAATAGATAATATTTTTATCTCCAGTTGGACCTTTTTGTTGTTAAATTCCTTGGGTTTTAAAGAGGGTTATTTGCTAATATACACTTATTCCAAAAATTTTACCATGTTTGTTGAAAGTCCACCCTTTCAGTGCTCTTCATTGTGCACTTAGAATATTTGTTACTTTTTTATACTTTACATACATGTCACTTATATGTTACATATATCTGTTATATATGCTTTATACATGTTATTCTAATATTTACTTACCAAAGTCTATCTATTGGTCATATAAGAAGAAATAAAACACAACAGCATTGCCCTGCCTTTATAAAAAAAAAACAAACTGATTTATTTGTTCTGTTTCAATATGCTACGGGAAAAAATAAAAAAAAACTCAGAAGACATGAACATTTTATAGTAATATATTTAGTTCAGTAAATTCCCATCATCTTTCAACACTACTAAATATTAAAGTATACATACATATATGCATACTGTGAAAGAATTACAGCTCTCAATTGCTATATATTTTGCAGGGAGATATGAAGAAAGTATAAGGAGATACTGATTAGTAGAAAAAAGTATGTTTTGGTTTTTTTTACTCTTAGCACTGCAAAATTTGTCACACATACTTTAAATATAATGAGCAAACCCAAGATTCTTCACATTCCTCTTGCCTCTAGAAACTGGTTAACTTTCCACTCTTAATAACACAGAAAATATTCTCTAGAGAATCCTGGTATGCTCGGACACTGTGAGAATATCACCTATATTACTTGGTCCTTTGTAATGTTTCAAAGCAGTGATTTCGGGCAAAAAAAAAAAGTGTTACTAAAACAGAAGAGTAAAAAGAGAACCCTTAAGTAACTACCCTTTGTTTACAATTGGCCATCATCAAATTGCAGAGCTTGCATCACAAGATGATCCATTGCAGTATAGAAATAATTTTTTAAAATCCATAATTATATATATTTTATCTTATACTCAAAAATTGTATGTAGTTTGCTTATGTTCTTCATAAGAAGTTAATACAGTAGAACACACAGTTAATTTATGAATAATTAAATGAGTCCACAAGTCTTGAAGGTACATGGTCAGATATTTTTACTAACAGAGTGCATAATGAAGAGAAAAAATGGTTATCCCTGCATGCAGATCAAACTGCCTCTCCATCCTCCATCGAATTGCATTTACATCTTTGCAAAAATCATTTTGCTGTACTTGTGTGGGCCTATTATCAGTATCACATTGTTCTGATCAATGTAGCCATATAATAGGCCTTAATATCAGATTTCTTCCACTTTATTTATTATTTTAGCTATTCTAGAGACTGTATCTTTCCATATTCATTTTAGAATAAGCTTGTCTATGTCTACAAAATACCTTGCAAGGATTTTGATAAAAATTGCATTAAGCCTATAGATCAAGTAGGGGAGAATTGATGTCCTTAATATGAATATTCCAATCAATGAACACAATATTAATCTTTTTCTCTCAAAAATTTTCCGTGAATATTAGTGAAATAATATACTGAATTAATATGAGTATTATTCATATAATATGGTAACAAATAGAAACTTGGTCTTATTAATTTAGACTTCTATTTGTCTTTTCCCCCACTACTTTTTTCATCATTTCCCCTATTAGTTGTATCGAATTAATTTTGTTGTTTTTTTTTTAAACCACCTATAACTGAGGTATAATTGACATACAAAAAGCTGTACATAATTCATGAATATAGTTTAATGAGTTTGGAGATAAGTATACACCCATGAAACAATCACCACAATCTATGAAACTTTGTACACTTCGGCTATTACTCTTTATTCTTCCATACCCCCAACCTCTGGCAACCACCATATATTCTCTGCTTCTATGAGTCTATTTTACATTCCTTATATAATGGTATCATGTAGTATTTGCCCTTCTGTGTCTGGCTTATTTCACCTAGCATTATATCCTCCAGGTTCATCCGCATTTTCATAAGTACCAGGATTTTCTTCTGTAAGTCAGTATAATATAACATTGTATGCATATATCACATTTTCTTTATCCATTCATCCACCAACGGACATTGAAGTTACCTCCATGTCTTGGCTATTGTAAATAGCACTGCAATGAACATGAGAGTGCAGACATCTCTTTGAGAGTGTGACTTTAATTCTATTGGGTATATACTCAACAGTGAAATAGTTGGACTATATCGTAGTTCTACTTTTAAGTTTTTGAGGAATCTGCATATTGTTTTCCACGGTGGCTGCACTAATTTACATTTTACCAACAGCATACAAGGGTTTCCTTTCCTTCATATCCTTGTTAACATTTATCTTTATATTTTTCACATATATTTTACATATATGTAAAATATACATGTTTAATTTAGATATATTATATATAAAAATTGATATTTACTATATATGTTTATATTATTATATATAGCCATTCTAACATGTGTGAGGTGATATCTCCTTGTGGTTTTGATTTGCATTTGCTTGATGATAAGTAATGTTGAGCACCTTTTCATATACTTGTTGGCCATTTGTAAGTCTTCTTTGGAGAAATGTCTATTAAGTTCCTTTATATGTTTTTAAATTGGATTATTTATTTTTTACTATTCAGTTGTAAGAGTTCTTTGCATTTTTTGGACATTAACCCTTTATTGGATATATGGTTTGCAAATATTTTCTCTCATTCTGTAGGTTGCCTTTAATTTTGTTGATGGTTTCCTTTGCTGTGTGGAAGCTTTCAAGTTTCACATAATTCTATTAGTCTATTTTTGCTTTTGTTATCTGTTTCTTTGGTGTTCTATCCAAAAAATTATTCCCAAGCCAGTGGTAAGGTTTTTCCCTATGTTTTCTTCAAAGAGTTTTATGGTTTTAGGTCTTACATCTAGGATTTTAATCCATTTTAAGGGGTCCCTGGGAGGCTTAGTTGGTTAAGCCTCCCATTCTTGATTTCAGCTCAGGTCACGATCTCATGCTATGTGAGAGTGAGCCCTGTGTCTGGCTCCACACTGACAGTGCAGAACCTGCTTGGGATTCTCTCTCCCTCCCTCTCTCTGTGCCCCTCCCTCCCCTCTCAAAATAGATAAATAAACTTAAAAAAAGTTTTATTCTATTTTGAGTTTATTTTTGTTTATGGTGTAATAAAGGTCAATTTCATTCTTTTGCATGTGGATATCCAGTTTTTTTAAGATCACTTATTGAAGATACTGCCTTTCCCCAGTATGTATTCCTGGCACTCTTGTTGAAGTTCAGTTGATCACATAGGCATGGCTTTATTTCTGGGCTCTCTAGTTTGTTCCATTGGTCTATATACCTGTTTTTATAACTGTACCTGTTTTGGTTACTGTAGTTTTATAATATATTTGAAATTAGAAAGTGTCATGCTCAAATTGTTCTGACTATGCAGAGTATTTTTGTTTCCAAAAGAATTTTGGGATTTTTTTCCTGTAAAAAGTTCCCTTGTGGTTTTGATAGAGATTGTATTGCATCTCTAGATTGCTTTGGGTACAGTAGACATTTTAATGAATAATTCATCTAATCCAATAACACAGCATATTTTTCTAATTATTTACCATTTAAAATGTCTTTCATCAATGTTTTATAATTTTTGTATGTAAATCTTTCACTTCCTTTGTTAAGTTTATTCCTAAGTATTTTATTCTTTTATATATTAATGTAAATAAAGTTTTTTTCTTGATTTCCATTTCCAATTGTTCATTGCCAGTATGTATAAATGCAACTGCATTTTAATATATTGGTTCTATATCCTGTAACTTTTCTAAATTTATTATTTTTTTTGTGTGGAGTCTTAAGGTTTTCTACATAAAAGATCATGTCATCTGCAAACAAAGATGATTTTACTTCTTTCTTTCTTATTTGGATGACTTTTATTTATTTTTCTTACCTAATTGCTCTGACTAGAACTCCCAATACTATGCTGAATACAAGTGGTGAGAGAGGGCATCCTTCCCTTGTTACAGATGTTAAAGAACAACAGTTTTTAATGACTGAGTACGATAGCTGTGGACTGTATTGTGTTGAGGTAAATTTCTCTATACCTTATTTGTTGAGAGTTTTCATCATGAAAGGGTGCTGAATTTTGTCAAATAGTTTTCTGCATATATAGATATTATAATGCTATTTTACCCTTTGTTCTGTTAATGTGGTATTATCACATTGATTATTCCATGTTGAGTGATGCTCCCATCCCAGGGAAAAATCTTACTGGAGTATGGGATACAATCCTTTTAACATGCTGTTGAATTTGGTTTGCTAGTATTTTCTTGAAATTTTTGCTTCTATGCTTACCAGGGAGATTGACCTATAGCTTTCTTTTCTTCCAGTGTCTCTGTAGCTTTGGTATCAGGGAATAATGGCCTCATAAAATGAGTTCAGATGTGTCTCCTTTTCTTTTTTTGTAAGAGTTTAAGAAATACTGGTAATCATTATTTAAATGTTTGGTAGAATTCATCTGTGGTACTGTCTGGTCCTGGGCTTTTCTTTGTTGAGAGGTTTTGATTACTGATTCAATCTTCTTATTTCTTACTGGTCTCTTCAAGCTTTTTATTTTTTCTTGATTCAGTCTTGGTACATTGTATGTTTCTAGGAAACTATCCATTTTTTCTAGATTATTCAGTTTGTTGGCATATAATTGTTCATAAAAGTTTCTTATAATTTTCAAAAATTTCTAAGGCATCTGTTGAAATGTCTTGTTTTTCATTCCTGTTTCTATTTAGTTGAGTCTCCTTTTTCTTAGTCTTGCTAAGTTCTGTTTATTTGTTTATCTTTTAAAAAATCAACTCAGTTTCATACATTTTTTGTATTGTTTTGCAATTTTCCATTTCATTTCTTTCTTTTTTTAAATTTATTTTATTTTATTTTATTTTATTTCATTTATTTCTGCTGTAATATTTATTATTGCCTCTCTTCTGCTTACTTTGGGGTTAGTTGGTTCTTCTTTTTCTTGTTCCTTGAGGTATGCATTTAGGTTGTTTACTTGAGATCTTCTTTTTAAATGTAGGTGTTTATTGCTGTGAACTTGCTTCTAATATGGCTTTTGCTACATCACATATGTTGGGTATGTTGTATTTTCATTTTCATTTGTTTGGAGATATTTTCTAATTTCAATTTTGATTTCTTCTTAGATTCAGTGGCTAAGAATGTGTTGTTTAATTGCCACATATTTGTGACTTTTCCACTATTCCTTCTATTGATTTCTAGTTTCATTCTATTGTGGTTAGAAAAGATACTTGTATAATATCAGTATTCTTAAATTTATTAAGATTTATCTTTTAACCTAGCATGGACCTATCCATGGAGAAGGTTACATGTTTGTTTGAGTGATGCTGTTGGGTCAAATACTCTGTTTGCTTCTCTTAGGTACCTTTGGTCTAAGTGTTTTTCGAATCTACTGTCTTCTTATGATTTTCTGTCTGGATGTTCTATTCATTATTGAAAATGGGATATTAAAGACTCCTACTATTACTGTCTGTTTCTCCCTTTAGATTTGACACTTTTGCTCTGTATATGCTCGGATTTGGGGTACATACATATTTATAATTGTTGTATCTTCCTGTTCAATGAATTCTTTCAGCATATAGTGACCATCTTTGTCTCTTAATGACTGTTATTTATATAAATTCTACTTTGTCTGATATAAGTATAGCCACCCCTGCTTCCTTTTAGACTATGCACATATAGTGTAGACTATACACTTTTAGACTATACACATACATACTTAAATCTAAAGTGAGTCTCTTGTAGAAAGCATATTGTTGCATCTTGTCTTGTTATGCATTCAGCCACTCCATGTCTTTTGATTGTGAAGTTTAATCCATTTACATTAAAAGCAATTATTGATGGGTAAGGACTTACTATTCCCATTTCTTACATTGTTTTATGTTATGTAGCTATTTTGTTCCTCCTTTCCTCTTTTTCTGTCTTCCTTTGTGATTTGCTGATTGTTTTGTATTGATATGGTTTGATTCTTTTCTATGTTTCTTTTGTGTATCTTCTTTAGTTTTTTGGTTTTTTTTTTTTTTTTTTTTGTGGTTACCATGAGGCTTACATAAAACATCTGATACTTAGAACATTCTATTTTAAAAGATTTGGATACGTAATTCTCTAAGCACTCTCAAAGCCATGGGCACATCTTATTGTGCTTCCTGTCTCATTGTATTTACAGTCTTTGTTTATTTTATCATACCTTCATCTAGGCCTAGAGATTCTTAAAAGCAGAGCTTTTCCCTTGTTTTCTTCATCTCTCTAATGGCTGGCACATAAAATGCATTCAGTGTTTGTTGAATGTACAAGTTATTCCTTGCAATTAATGGGGATTTACAATGATATAAAATCCTTTTTAATTATTATCTTACTTGTTATCTCAATTACTATCTCATTCTTGCACTAATTGTAAGAACTATATTGCTTTATTTTAATATCACAAGTAAGGGAACTGAAATTCAGATAGTTTCAGTGCCTTGTTCATCGTCACAAAACTTACAATGATGTACTATTTTCCTAATCTAAGGCAATGCATTTTGTGTTCATATTTACTTTGAGGCTAGAAAGATAGACAAATATTTTACAATTTGTACAATCTGGTTTTTCAACAAGAAGAAGGAAAAAGAGACTTAAATCAATTAGAAAACTCATATGATTAACATGCTTCCTGTACCCTACTTAATAGCCTCTATATGGAAAATGGGAACATTGGTAAAGAAAGCTGTCATCACCATTGCTAAATTATTTTCTATTCCCAATCCACTCTATCTAAAATGGAAAATCTCTTTGTGACAGAAAGAAAAAAAAACTGAAGTGTTGATTTATGTTATGCTGTCTTATTTAAGGTTGTGTCAATAAAATGCCACAGATAAAAGTAAAATACATATTTCATTTATATTCATAATTGGAATCAGTCTTCTGAATTCTGGTAAAGAACTGGATTGTCTATAACAACAGAACAGTTGGTGGACTGAAATATTAAGAAATCATAGGAAATTTAGTTTCTTTGATGAAAAATATGCTAAAACTGAATTGTTGTTTTGAGGTAGTATTTGCAATGTCCCAGGCTCATCCAAATTAACTGAATGTTTGACCTGAATCTGGGTGCTGACACAGCCTAAGTGGAATGAATGCGACTTGATTATGATGAAATCAAAGCAATGAGCTAAAGGTTTTTAAAAATCCTTTTTAGACAACATTTTAACTAAAACAAATATAACCCATTATATAATTTATGAAGCTGGTCTGCAAGTGTTCAGCAATAACCAAACTAAAATATCTTTCTATTGGGTAAAAGAACCCTACACTGAAACCAAACAAATCTTTGAATAAGCTGTAAATAGATATAAAAGGTATAAACATATTTAAAGTTAAAAGACTTGAACAGAAATAAACTATTATAGCTTTAACATTTTCAATTAATACCTTTCAAAATACTACATCTCTATCTGGGTTAAATTTCAACATAATAATAAAATCTTTAAATGATGTGTAAGAGAGCTACTATGAAGCACAGAATAGGTGTTTGCTATAATTAATGATTGAATAATTATCTTCATAAAATTTCTCAAAACTTCGTTAATGTGTATATTTAACTTTCATCTGAATGATTTTTATGATCTCATAATCCTTACTTGTTCTTAACTTTTTAAAAAAAAATAATATTTATTTTTGAGAGAGAGAGAAAGAGAGAGAGAGAGTGGGGGAGGGGTTAGTGAGAGGGAGACACAGAATCCGAAGCAGGCTCTAGGCTCTGAGCTGTCAGCACAGAGCCTCATGCGGGGCTCCAACTCACAAATCGCCAGATCATGACCTGATCTGAAGTAGGATGCTCAACTGATTGAGCAACCCAGGTGCCCCTTTAATTTTTTTAATTTTTCTTTTAAGTCTGTTCACTTGCCATCATAGTCCAAAGTCAAGTTTCATTCCAAGTGCCTTCCTTTTTTTTCTGTATTCCTTCTTAACTTCCAAGTACTAAACTAGCCTGATACTTCTCTATCACCAGGTTTCCTCTTAATCCAGATTCTTATCACCTCTTAGCTAAAATCTCACAATTGTCCATTTACCTGCCACTGCTCCTGCCCCCACCAAAGCAACTTCTATCCATTGCTTCTAAAAGTAGGATCCGTTCACCAGAGCACTGGATTCATTTAGGGATTTTTTTCATCTGGCTTCACAAAAAGATCTGTGTAGAAGTAGAACATGCCTGTCAAAACACTGCTGTGTCTTGAGATAAATAAAAGAAATTTATTGTGAATTAACAAAGTGCCAAGTCTTAGAACTCAATTGAGATTGTATGCATATATATATAATTATATATTAGATAATATATAATTTATAATATTTAATAGTATATATATAATATTTATTATATATCATACTATTATATACCATGAATTATATATATATGGTTTTATTTATATTATATATATATGATAATCTATACAAAACATATGAATATCATAACTGTGGCTGCATTGCAAATTGCCCCCAAGGGACAGGATGAACAATACATTGCAGCTTGGTGACTCGCAGTCCTGATTGTTAAATATGCTATTTGTGTGTTTTCTCTTTGCTGTCTGAATCTGATTTTTTCTTTAAAGTCTGCTTGACTTAATACTTACAGCTCTTAAAGTCTTACTTCACTTCTAACGAAATAATAAATATTGCTTCTTTCAAAGAAAAGCAGCATATCATAGTACAGTAAAAATTTTAGCTTGCAAATCAGAAAGTAATCCAAACTTTTCAGCGCTGAGTGCAGAACTCTTGCACTGTTCATTGTCTATACATTTAGTTTTAGGTCTGACCCATTTCAGTTCCTTTTACCACCTCCCCCTGGAGGCAGCTGGATTTGTAGAACAAAGTCAGTTAATAATAAAAGATACTGTTCTCTCTAACAATGCCAAAATGAAAAGCAACTAAAGCCAAAATATGAGAAAGCAATTATTCCCTCTCTTTCCCAATCCATCCAGGATATAAAATATCCAAGTAGCCCCCTGGCTGGAAGTGGGCTGCTGTTTCAGTAATCTTTCTACAACAATAGTTTTGCTTGGATATTGTAGGAGAGCAAGATTCAAATAAAACAAAACAAGAACAAGAACAAGAAGTGATAGGAAAGCATGACACATTTGGATTTCTAGACCTGGTTTTAAATTCTAAATCCTCAATTACACTTAAATTTTTCAAGTTACCTAAAATCTCTGAACCCAGATATGTTACTGATACAAATGGATTCAAAATATCTGCAGTTTGAGAAGTAATTAGTAATAACAGCAATAAAGCTAATATTTATTTACCATTTACCTCATATCCACATAATCTAAGTGCTTTACATACCTATTTTATTTCATCACTCATCAACTTTGCTGAGTAGCTTCTATAATTATAAAAATGAAGAAATTTAGTGTTATTTTGCATAAAATAACTACACAAAAATTGGCAAGCAGGCAATTCAAATCTAGGACTGTCTGATTCTAGAACATGAGTGTCTCCTATCATAAAACACTGCACAGGATTAAATGAAAATATGTGTGTGAATGTAAGTGATACATAACATATGCCAATTATATGTCAGTTTCTTTCCCCTTTCCTCTATTTTAAATTTATGATATTCATAGCTAAACAATGAAATCATAGTAGTACTATTGTAATTTTACAAATCCAGGTATCAACAAGTCTAAAAAATTTTAAATATTTTCAGACTGTAAAAAATGGAACACAAGGGGCACCTGGGCGGCTCAGGTGGTTAAGCATCTGACTTCAGCTCAGGTCATAAACTCATGGTTCGTGGGTTTGAGCCCCACATTGGGCTCTGTGCTGACAGCTCAGAGCCTGGAGCCTGGTCGGGATTCTGTGTCTCCCTCTATATCTCTGCCCCTCCCCCACTCGCACTCTCTCAAAAATAAATATTAAAAAAATTAAAATAATGGAACACAAGATTACAAGAAATCCAGGAAAGCCTCTTGAAGAAGATAAAATATAAAATGACTTTAAAGGATATGGTACGTATTGACCAAAAGGAGGGAAGTGAGAAGGTAATTTGCCCTCCATTGAGGTCCACATGTAAAAGCTATTATTTTAAACAGAATTAGTTTTGTATTTTTTTTTCATTGATTTTTCAGGGTCCTTGTTATAAAGTTCTTCATTTGCCAATAGAAGTTAAGTGTTTTATTTCCCCAATAAAATTGACTTTGAGTTGTAATGACCTAATTTAGTTCTATGAGCCATATTTCTGTGAACTCTTTAAATCTGAGTGTTCAGTTCTTCATTAACATCCTGATTTACATGTCCCTAGTGCTGCTACAGCTGCTTTAGTCAGCATAGGCCCATTATTGGAAAGCTTTGATGGAATCAGAGGCAAATATTCTCTTGCTTCACTGGGCATATGCTGAACAACCAGAGATATTCATAAGCAAAAAAATGCTTAATAAGTAAAACAGAGGGAACAAAACTAGACATTGATAGATTTTTTTTTTTTGGCAGAGATGATATATTGCTGTGAGGCCATTTACCAAATTAAGTGAATAGAACTTGATTTATTGCCATTTTATTAACTTGTTACTTATGAGTAGTTTTACTTGGGCTGGGTCCATGTACATAAATTTGTTGCACTTAGTCAAATAATAGATTCATTTCCACCCATATACGGACATCACAAGTGTTTGAGTATGGACTCCATATGAAAATTCTCCATATAATTAAACCATAGTCAGCCACCATTTTGTTATGGGAATAGATTCGGCAAAACACCAGGTTAAACATTTATGCTTGTAAAGTGTTCCTGAAATCTGGATATAGATATGTCAATAACCATCAAGGAATCCAATTTCACTATATATTTATAAATAAAAATCCAATGTGTTCATACTTCAAAGTCAACAGAATCTATAAAGGATGAATAAAAGGAATTCCTGAAAAGGGTAATTAATGGAATTGATGATTAGCATTAACATGGACCATGTATTGTGATAGGTGCTATGGGGGAGAGTTACAGTCTCCATTTTCCTCTTATTTCTTTTGGTATTAAATCCCAAACTCCAAAATAAGGCTGAGAAGTAGGCTGCTGCTAGAGACATGTGACAAAGTTTGGGCCAGTGGGATGGAAGTTGAAATAATGTGCACAATGTGTGCTAACTTCCTGACAACAAGCTCTCTACCCTGGACTTCCATGCTCTGTCATCTCCCAGAACAGAAATGCAGATGTGGAGGTCAGCCAGCTTCAACCATGAGCACAACCATGCCATAGAATATGAGAAAATGTCAACATGGAAAGAACTAATATCCCCGAAAGGCCTCGCAAAGCAGGACTCACTGACCCATCTTGGTCTTTTGAGTGGCAAAGACATATGTTCCTTTTTTTCAAATTCCTATAATTTTTGGTGTTTTTGTTATAGCACCTCAGCATATACTGTGAATAATAAATGGGCTTTATGTATTTCCCCTCATTTGATCTTTAAAACAACCAGATGACATGGGCATTATCTCTGTGTTAATGTTCAAAATGCTAGGCTATGTAATGATCGAGTCTTTGGTTCACATAGAATGGAGAAAGTATTTGACTACACAACTTATGCCTTTTATTTATTTAAAAAAAATTTTTTAATGTTTATTTTCAAGACAGACAGAAACAGAGAGCAAGGGGGATGGGCAGAGAGAGAAGGAGACAGAAGCTGAAGCAGGCTCCAGGCTGCAAGCTGTCAGCACAGAGCCCGACGCGGGGCTTGAACTCACAAACCACAAGATCATGCCCTGAGTCAAAATCGGACACTCAACCAACAGAGCCATCAAAGTGCCCCTAACCTATGCCTTTTAAACAAGCATTTGATTTTTTTCTGAATTCATATCTGTCTTCAATTCCCATGTAATTTGTGATTGAATGCCTTTGTCTCCTCTTTTCCTAGGTGTCTAGGTCCTCTGTGACTCCCCTGGTGCTGTCTTGCTACCTCAGCAGCTCTTTTCAGTCATTTCTGGGTTCAGCATTTCCCAGAACTGCAGTGTTTTGGTTTGCAATGTGTAAATTTTCAGGATACATAATTGAAAAACTATTGAAAAAATTCCATTTTTCATGAGTTCATGTAAACCAAAGAGAAATAAATCTGATTGCATTAAAAAGACCAATTCAATGAAATAAATATGCTCTGTTCCTTGTAGGCCTGGAGACTGAAATCTGGTTTACTGCACACATTTAAAACTTCCATTCCTGGCTCAGAATCACCTTCTTCCTCTCCTCTATCCTTAGTGACTTATGCATCAATGATGTCTACGGAAACTGGAATCTCAGTTTTTTGTTTTGTTTTGTTTTGTTTTTTTTCTTTCCGCTTCCAAATGATGGTTTCTTCCACTCCATTTCAGCCATCTGTTCTTCTGGATGCACCTGGATGCTGTCATCAGAAACTGAGACTTCTCTTAGATCTGAGTTTCAGACACACCAATATTTCATCAAAACTTTCTCTATACCTCTAAGACATTTGCTATAGAACCACAGCTCCTTTAATTCAACTTCCTTGAGACCTAACACATCGTACTTTGGCTTTTCTTGCTACCTCTTTGCCTCTTCCCTCTTGTCTTTACTACATTCCTTGTTCAGGTTAAATTCCCTAGTCTATAATTATAATCACACCTTGGCAAGCATCCTCAGCTTACCTGCTCCTCTCTCTCTCTGTTGTTATCACCTGAGATAGCCTCCAACCTAGAGAAACCAAATTCCTTTCTCTTCTTTGCCTATACACAAGGAAATGAATATTGCCAGACAAAACCATAGAGTGCTGGTTTCATTTTAGATTCATACCTACAAACCTCAAACAGGTCCCTGATTCTGCACATCCTTTCTGCTGTGTGTTCCTATAAAAAATATTCCTCACTCTCTGAAATAATTATTTCACACATTATCCTAGCTGTTCCTGTTTCCCCCAGTTATGGTGGACAAAGACTCCCTCCTCCTTGTTTTCTATATTCTGTCTTTCCCTTCTTGAGCAACTGACACCTTCGTGTAACTCTTAACCTTTCATTCATTACCCCTTTCCTTCTTTTTATCTCTACCTCAGTCAGGTAGAGAGATGCTCTGACAATAACCCCCCTTTTTCTGCATCATCATTTTTTCTCTTTTTTATTGTGTACCAATCCCATCAGTATGTAAACCTGCCAAAGTTCTTCCCATCTTACCAAAGAAAATCTGCCCTTGATCCCACAGGTGTCCCCTTGTTTCTCTACATTTCTTTGTTTCTGTTCATATTTTGAAAGTCACCTACTCCCTTCATTTATTCACACCCTGTTATTTTGTTGACTTTTCTAATAAGTTTTCTATCCCCACCAGGGAACTGAAATTGCCATTTCCTATGCTTATCTTATCGGACCTTCTTTCTGAATAAGTCCTTTTCTCAATCTTTATAACACTATGCTCTATTGGTTTTCTCACAAAGGTTTTAGCTGCTCTTTCTATATACAGCTATTAAAATTCTGTGCTAGAGCTCAGTTCTTGGTTCTTGTCTTTATGTTTTCTTGCTAGATGAGCTCATCCATTCCTATGACTTTGAAAATTATCTTTACACTGTCAACTTCCATACTTATACCCACAACCCTGACATTTTTTTTCTGATATCTTGACTTCTGTAACTGAAGAAATATTTGACTTTGCCAGTTATGTATTTCACAAGCATCTTAGAGTTAACATATCCTCAAATAAAACTATTGCATTTCCCCCCAAACCTATCTCCCCCAAACGCTTCCCCCATGTCACTAAAATCGAATCAGATGTTCAATTCAGAACCCTGAGAGTCATTCCTGATATCTCCATCTCTTGTAGATTACATAACCAATCCACCCCAGTTCCATTGGTTCTGTATAATGTATTTCAAATATGTCTGCTCCACTCCACCATCACTGTTGCTGCCCTTAAGTATCATCATGTCCAATCTGAATGATCTCTTAACTTGTCTCTACAGTTTCACTTTGCACCCTTACAATCTATTCATTAAACACTCAAATGAGCAAAATATTTTCTAACCTGCCTACGGGTATGCACTGTTGCTTGCCTACCCTCCAAACTCATATTGCATCAGTATCCCTCTTGCTTCACTTCTGCACTTCAGCCAAATTCACTTTCTGATAGTCTCTGGTATATGCAAAGCTCTTTCCTATCTCAGAATCATCATCCTGGCATTCCTTGAAATCTGGCTTCTTCTCATAGTTTAGGTTTAAGTTTAAATATCTCTGAAAGTAACTGCATTTTCTACTTATTGATTTATGGGAAAAAAATTAAAAGAAGATTTTGTTGTTGTTAATGCACATCAGTGTAAGTTACCTTCATGGCATACAGCGTTTAATAAAGGCGAAGTATTATAGAATTTGCTGTTTTCAAAATATTTTACTAGGACAAGTGCTAATGAAGAAAAGACTTTATGGACTTTTTTTTTTGATACATAAAACTTCTCTATAAGTATTCAAGGTGAAAGTTAATGCAAAGGTTTTTTTTTTTTTTGATTATTCAGGTCATAGTCAAGTTGCTGTAGCTTGTGCTTCACTGTGAAATCGCAACAAAACAGTCTGTGTTACCGTTTGCATACTACTATTCGATACTGTACTGTGCTGTTTATTCATTACATATTCTCACTCCAGATTTAATGCTTGAAAGAACCCTAGGGAACAGAGCTAAAGCCAATATGGATTAAGGTCCTTAGAAAACTATTCATGACACAGAATACAGAATCAAGTATGTATTCTGCACAAATCACTCTTAAAAATTCAATGTGATTGATAATATGTGTTACTGAAGGCTATATTGGAATGGTGCTGCTCTTGTGATAGTAATTAAATGTCTACCTTGCTTTTACCAGACCTTTATAATTTGGTTGAAAGAATTGTCTAAAGGTGAGCCTGGACTCAGCAGCACTGTAATTTTATTTTACTACCTTTCAAAAAATACAGTTAGCTTTTGTTAAAAGTATAAACAACACAGACATTGATGCTTCAGGTGCTGTCTTTAACTAAAGGAGTTTGCTTAAACCAATTTGGACATATCTTTGTGTAATAATGCCCCCTTGCCCATGCCTGATATTTGAAATTACATATTCTTACTAAAATTGGTTATGAATAAGCCATATGTTACAAGGTATCTGGAAATCTTATGAACCTTTTCCTGATTCTACCTCATAAGGACCTCATCTCTTTTTTAAAAATTTTTATTAAAATTTTTATGTTTATTTTTTATTTTTTAGAGAGAGAGACAGACAGACAGGGAAGGGTCAGAGAGAGAGGGAGGCACACAATCTGAAGCAGGCTCCAGGCTCCGAGATGTCAGCACAGAGCCCGATGTGAGTCTCAGACCCACGAACCATGAGATCGTGACCTAAGCTGAAACTGGATGCTTCACCGACTGATCCACCCAGGTGACCCAGGACCTCATCTCTTTGAAAGAAATTCTATGAATTCCATTCCTTACTGTCTATGATGTTTACTACCTACTAATTCAACATTAAATAATAACCATGTTATGTCATCACAGGCTTTAATAGCTGCAGGTCTTACTCAAGACTCGTTTTTAGAAAGCTGTTTTGAAAAAGCAGTTTCTATAATTTGATTTTCTCTTTATGAAAAAGCAATACTAAATGAGTAATCTTAAATAATATAATGTGTCTTTTAACTAGAACATAAAAGCAGCTTTTATTCCTTTTATTTGTGAATGCACTAATACATGTTAAAATCTCAATTCTAAAATGATTTTGATTTTTTTAATGTTTATTTATATTTGAGAGACAGAGAAAGAGAGAGAGAGACAGAGTGCAAGTGTGGTGGAGCAGAGAGATGGAGACAGAATCTGAAGCAGGCTCCAGGTTCCAAGCTGCAAGCTCTCATGGGACTGGATCCCACAAGCAGGGAGATCATGGCCTGAGCCAAAGGCAGATGCCCCTGGCTGGGTCACCCAGGTGCCCCTAAAATGATTTTCTATGTACCTGTCCCAACCAATACTTTACAAAATAAACACAAAGTTCATTTGCTCTTTGAACCCATATTTAATGAATGCTCACTGAACATTGTGCTAAGTGCAGATGTCATACACATGATTGTTTTTACATGATGTCAAACCCAAAACAATCTTGTCCAAAATTAAAGATGACCACAAAACCTTTGACATTCTTCCTATTGAATATTCTGTGTAGGATAAATAACTGCTTTTATTGGTAGAATAATACGGAGATGACGTGGTACAAACTTCTGAGTACACACTCCAAAATTGACACAACCGTTGTGCCATTTCCTGCCCACTGGTTTTCTTGCCTCTTCTTTCTCTTGATATTTAGTCACCATGCTGTGTGGAAGCTCAAACAGGCATATGGGAAAACACAGGTAACAGCCAATACCAATATGCCATCTGTGGTAGCCAGTTTCTAAAGTGGCCCACAATGATCCCTACTTTCTGGTATTCATGGCCTTACATAATATCCACTCACACTGAATTAAGTTGAACTATGCTTGACCAATCGAATATTGCAGAAACAACATGGTGTGACTTCGTAAACTAAGTATTAAAAGCCATTGCAACTTCTGTCTTGCTCTTTCTCATATCACATTGGGGAAAGCCAGCTGCCATTTCAAAAGGTCGTTCAAGCAGCCTTACAGAGAGGTCCACATGGTGAGGAACTAAGGTCTTCTGTCCATAGCCAATACCAACTAACCATCCGTGTGAGTAGGCCATTTTAAAAACAGATTCTCCAGCCTCAATCAACCCTTCAGATGACTGCAGTCCTAGTCAATGCCTGGCTAGCATGATGCATGATGCAGCATGAGAGACCCTGAGAAGAAATACTCAGCTAATGTTCTCTCAAAAATCTGCCCCACAGGAACTGTGTAGAAAAAACAAAAGCACCCACAAATGCTTTTGTCTTTCTAAGCCACTAAATTTCAGTTAAATTGTTATGTACTAATAAATAACTAATATACCAGCCATTCATAAAAGCCATCTTGGAAGTTGGTTTTCCTGCTCTGGTTCAGCCACTCCACTGATACTGTGTGGAACAAAGACAAACCATCTCTGCTGAGTCTTGTCCAGATGGTAGATGATTATTTTTGTTTTAAGCCACAAAGCTTTAGAGTCATTTGCTGTGCATCAACTAAAAACTGGAACATACAAGGATCCAGTAATATATATTCCCACTATAAGAGACCTAACCCAACAGAGGCAGATCTTAAATAAATTCACAAAAGTGTTATAATAGAGGTAATAAACTGTACCATTGGAGCACAGAACAGGAGAACCTAACCTAGGCACAAGAGTAGAAATTTTGAGAAGGCTTCCCAGAGTACATAAGTCTTGTAAGTCTGAGTCTTGTAAGATAAGAAGTTTTTATTCTGATATTTGGAAATGTGGCACACCCACATGAATGAGTATTATTTGCTTCCTCATTCCTCACTGTCCTTAGAAATCCAAGTTTACAGCCCTTTATAAAACTTGATGAATAATAATTACTTTAACAGAATATAATTCTATAAAATTGGTCATTATTATCATACGAAACATAAGGCCAGTATTTGTTAGGAACAAACATATTTAACATCTTTGATTAACTTTATATGCTAGCTCTAATTAACCATTATCGTATTTGTAGAAAGGACAGTCCAGTCCTACCATCATCAAAACAAAACCTTTTCATGTTGTTGAAGGATCTGGATTAAGAATGTTTGTCTTTGGAATCTTAATTAAATCCTTACAATTTCCACAGATCGTTTTCTGTCTGTCTTACTCTCACTGCCTCCTCTGGGCCATTCTAATCCCTCTGGTTGATAGTGATCAGCACAAGGAACATAATCTAAGCAGAAAGATTCTACAACCATTTTGAACCAAAGCAGCTTCCACAGGTTACCAAGAAAAAGGAATTGACACCATTTCTCAGATAAAGAGTTCTTTAAGACAGTGATTCCAATATGTAGAACTGGTGAGACCACATGAATATGCAACTATTAACTTATTTAAAAAATTTATTTTTAATGTTTATTTATTTTTGAAGGGGAGAGAGGGAGAGAGAGAGAGAGAGAGAGAGAGAGAGAGAGAGAAAGCGTGAGCAGGGGAGGAACAAAGAGAGAGGGAAACACAGAATCCGAAGCAGGCTCCAGGCTCTAGGCTGTCAGCACAAAGCCCGATGCGGGGCTTGAACCCACAAACCATGAGATCATGACCTGAGCTGAAGTCGAACACTTAACCGACTGAGCCACCCAGGTGCCCCAACTAGTTACTTATTATGTACCCTAACTTCTAGCAAAGTCACAGGGAAAAACAGGTATGTCATTCATAAAAGATTTTTCAAGCACAAGTTCAAATTAAGCATTCTGCGTACAATTCAAGCTCTTTCACTCATGACCTTAGTTTTCGTGATGGCCCCTATTCTGACATGGTGCTGATTAGACAATGTGTGGCTAGTTCTATCTCTAATTTATTCATTTACATATAATATTATTCACCATAATAGCATTACCATAGAGAAGTTCTCCTTCCAGGGCAATCAGGGGGACTGCATGTGCAGCACAGCATATACTCAGTGAAAACCTGCTGTGTTGTTTACTTACTTCATTTTTGTGATATTAAGAGCACATAAACTTTGTGCAATTTTATGCTTCCCTTTTCTTCTTCTACTTCTTTTTTTTTCCCTTTCCCAAACAGGCTTTAATCCATTGAACTAGAGCATTAATCCAAATGTAGTATTTTTTTTCAGGATAAAAAGATACAACTTTTATTATTTTAGGACGAGCAATAGAAACATAATATACCAATTAAAAGTAACCATTTACAGGGCACCTGGATGGCTTGGTTGGTTAAGCAACTGACTGGCTCAGGTCACAATCTCACTGTTCTTGAGTTTGAGCCCTGTGTCGGGCTCTGTGCTGACAGCTCAGAACCTGGAGCCCACCTCGTATTCTGTGTTTCCCTCTCTTTCTGCCGCTCTCCCACCCCCTCTCTTTGTCTCTCTCTCCCTCAAAAATAAAGAAACATTAAAACAAATTTTTAAAAAGTAACCATTTATTGGGGCGCCTGTGTGGCTCAGTTGGTTGAGTGTCCGACTTCCACTCAGGTCATGATCTCACAGTTCGTGAGTTCGAGCCCGCGGGGCTCTGTGCTGACAGCTCGGAGCCTGGAGCCTGCTTCGGACTCTGTGTCTCCCTCTCTCTCTGCCCCTCCCCCCCTCATGCTCTGTCTCTGTCTCTGTCTCTCTCTCTCAAAAATAAATAAACATTAAAAAAAATTTTTAAAAGTAACCATTTAGAATTTCAACATAGGCCAGTTGATTTCTTATATATCTAGATGTACTTTTTTGTTCATTACTTTCAACATTTTGATGAAGTATACCCTTGGTATTAAATCCAAAACCAAATCATCTTATTTAACCTAATTACCTTTGATTTTGTCCCCCTTCCTCTTTTTAACAGAATCCCCTTTTCATTAATGCTGTCTGTGTTTAAGATATCTCTTTGGATGTTCTAACAAAGAAAAAGTAACATTGGTTTAAATAACATAGAGATATCATGCAAGAATACAAGTATAAAGAGTCCCGATCTTAAATGAAGGATCCATAATATCAGAGATTGCCATTATCATAGTGTGACTACTATATAGTCTAAGATTATAAGGGATACATTCCAGCCAATGGGAAAGAGATAAGGAGGAGCCCAGAACATGCTTCCTTCCTTTAGAGACTTAGCCTGGAAGTTGCACATTTCACTTTCATTCACAACTAGAACGAATCCTAGCCTCGCCTAGTTGCAAGGGACACTGAGAGATACAGAACTTTCCTGGAATATGTGACATACCGAAACTTGGGAGTTCTGTTACTAAACAGCAAGAAAGAAGTGATAACAGATGTCATCCAATTCTATGAAGAAGAAATACAAAATTGGTGTATTCTATTTCTAATTATGATTCCTGAGTAGATTTTTATTTATAATAGATGCTGCATAAATATTTTGAATAGCTATGTAGAATATATGTTAAGATATGACAACAAATAAACCATAATTATTCCTCTTTCTGAAGCAGAGAGTCATGAAAACTCTTAAGCTTCTTCTGGTATCAAGGAACAGAGAGCCACTAAAAGTCTCTTAGACTTTTAAGAGTCTTAGGTAAGAGTCTTAGGTAAGAGTGAAAGTAGAAACTTTAAACTAGAAAACCAGGAGCTTACTCTGTATCTCTCAAGCACTGTATAGTCTGTCTGTACTCAGTTATGCTCCAGAGTTGGCTGCATTTATCTCCACCACCAGTCCCCACCATGCTCTGTCCTGATTAATGTATATACATGCATATATTCAGATAATGGCCACAATCTTCAGCTTTATGTCATGGCCTCCCAGTTGTAGCATATTTTATTAACAAAAAGTCTTTCAGGTTTCAACTTCCTGAAACTGGAATCAGATTGAGTCAAGTTCAATTTTCCAACAATTCCACAAGTCACTGGCCAGCCTATATGTATTTTCTCTGAATCAGGTATCCACCCAGGGCTTGATCAAAATTGTCAGGTGTAATTTTGTTTGTTTGTGTCTTTTATTAAAAAAAAAAAAAGCTAAGTTGTAAAGGCCATGTTTGTCAAAGGGTAGCTATTATATCAAAATGAGGGAGGGTAGGGAAGATACTGATAACTGCCAGTAGTTCAGTCTGCAAGTCATTTGCCATTATTCATGATATCATCATCATCTTCATCATCATCACCATCATCATCTTCAACCATCATCATCCTTATACACCTATGATTAACTTTACACTTTGCCAATAGACATTTACACTTCGTGAGATAGACATTTAGATAGAACCATAGAACTTTAGATAGAACTTTGAGACAAATACAAATGCAAATAGCAAAACAAATGAGTTTAAAATCACTGAAAAGCTAAATGCTGCTTAGTTTCAAGTGCTTGTAAAAGGCCTAAATAATACAATACGGGACAGGGAAGGGCAACATCAAACTTGAAACTCTACCAAGAAAAAAAAAACAACCAAAAATGAGAGCTATAAATGAGAAAGGATAGTAATAAAAAAGAAAAAAAAGAGAGTTAGAGAGAAGAAAGGAATAATAACAAAATGGAAATGCATAAATGTCTGTTGAGAATTGGGTATAGGCATGTACTAAGAGATGTATTTCAAAAATTTCAAAGATCAGCTTGAGCAATGCTTGCTGATATCACGAACATAAAGCCCAGGCTGAATGTTTAAGAATTATTTAAGGTTTTCATACAAGAGACATCAAATTTTCAATATGTTTGGCTTATGACATCTCAAGAAGCAAGGAAGAACACATGCTATTCATGGCCATCTTTCAATACACATTTATTGTATGCATAGTATATGCCAACCACTACTGGCTTTCAAGTTGGGCTTCCCAATCAGCAGTTCTTTCAGTAAACTGGCATTGTGTGTGTCCAATATTAGTAATGTTCAGGGTGCTTGGAATGTAAAGCTATCTAGAGGAAGAGAATTTTTTCTGGAAATAGTCTCTCATACTCCCTTTGTATGTTTGTTAAGCAAAAATATAATTCTGTGACAAATTTTTGACCTAACTTACAAATTGCTGAGAAAATGTCAGGGGTATATATAACTGAAGTACTGATAATAATGGGCTTATTATTTATTTAATAAATGTTTATTATTTATTATTATTTATTGTTTATGTATTTAATAATTGTAGGCAGTCAATGAAATATTTTATATTTAGGAGGTCTTTTCTTACATGTTTATGATTTTGGAAAGAAAGCCTAAATTTTAAAAATCAATAGATTTTATAGATACTGTGATGGTTAATTTTATGCGTCAACTTGGCTGGGCCATGGTGTTCAGATATGTGGTCGAACATTATTCAGGACGTTTCTGTGAGAGGGTTTCTGGATGAGATTAATATTTAAAACCATAGATATTCAGTAAAGCAAATTGCCCTTCACAATTTGAGTGGCCTCATCTAATCAACTGAAGACCTTCATAGATAAAGACTACCTTCTCGCAGGCACAATGGAATTCTACCAGAGATTGCCATACTCGCTCTTTCTTGGTTCTCCAGCCTGAGGGCCTTTTGACTTGAACTGCAACAGCTCATCCTTGGTCTAAAGACTGCTTGACCACCCTGCAGATTCTAAACTTACACCCCCCATAAGCATGTAAGACAATTCCTTCAAATAAATCTCCACTTATAAATCTCTTTCTAAGTTGGTGTAGGGGTGTGTGTGTGTGTGTGTGTGTGTGTGTGTGTGTGTATCCTACTGGTTTGTTTCTATGAAGAATACTGATTAATATAGATACAAACACACTTTCTACTGATATTTTTATCTCATTCACGTGATATATGTTTAAAAAGATAAGCATTGTGGCACCTGGGTGGCTCAGTCAGTTAAGTGTCTGACTTGGGCTCAGGCCATGATCTCAAGGTTTTTGGGTTTGAGCCCCGTGTTGGGCTCTGTGCTGACGGCTCGGAGCCTGGAGCCTGCTTCGGATTCTGTATCTCCCTCTCCCTCTGACCCTCACCTGCTCACACTCTGTCTCTCTGTGTCTCAAAAGGAATAAACGTTAAAAATTTTTTTTAATTAAAAAAAAAATAAATAAAAGATAAGCATTGTAAGTTTGAAACCTTCATTTCAAGTGTATTCACTTCTGAAGTATTTTTTTCAGTTTGTCTAAAGGATATTTTTTCTGATACCATTTCCAAAAGCAGGTATTTTGTCTTCCCATTGAATATTACACAAAAACTTTCAGGATAAAAAATGATGGCTTATATATTCCCTAGGTGAAAATACTGAAGTGTTTTTATGGTCCTTTCCAAAGAAGATAGTCTTGGAAAAATTCCTGTGAAACTGAACTGATATGAACCAAAGACAGATCTACATGTTAGATCTAGTACTTATACCTCAGTTTGGCTGATCTTTATCTCTTACTGAATTAAACAAATTAAGAGTTAATTCCTTAAAAATTTTATTTACAGAATTAAGTAAATCAATGTTATTTTTACAAATTCATGAATCCTTACTGAAGAGATCTATGTATTTTCATTTTCTTTTGCTTTTAGCCTTACTATTATTATTGATTTCTTTCTTTAACAAATAATACCCTCCCAACATATTCATCATTGATTAGTTTTTAAATGTACTTATTTTTTTGTCTCTTGCATCTTTGGATCATAACATTATGAAGTATGTGGATAATAGGAATGGTTTGAAAAGACACATGAGGCTCCAAGTTCAACACAATAAAAAAGATGAGACTCAAGTCCCTTTATCATTCATTGGTATCTCTGGTAAAGTCTCCTTCTTCCCCATCTCTGCCACATTTATTATTCATACTGTTATCCACTCTGTCGTCATGAGCTAGAAGTGTCACTGTTATTCTTCTAGATTCTAGTGGTGACCTGAAGTGCTTAATGTCTCTTATGAGGCTGATTTTTCTCCAAATTCTACCTGTGGTCCCTTTCCTCCACATTAGGCTCTTCCAAAGATGACCCATTACTGCAATATTTTTGTCCTATCGTCATATCTTCTACTAAAGTTTCAGAAAGACTCGCTTTAAGCCCCCTGTTTCTTCTAGCACTTCTCACTTGAAGTACTTAGGGCAACTTCCAGGGAAATGAAAACAAAAGTATGTTTGTGTGACACCCACTTTCCCGTCAATAAATGTCCTTTACCACCAAGCAAACAAACTCTCAAGATATGTTCAAAAGTGCTTAAACTCCCTGAGCTTTAGAGAAATATTTATCTACTTTGGGGATAGCCCTTTATGTCCCATTTTATTAGAGGGTTTTAATCCAGATGTCTTGGATCCCATTGTCCTAATTCTGGAGCCCCTTGTCCAAACAGTATGTCCATTTGGGCTGCTGGATTCCAGCAGAGATGGAAAATTTCTCTTAAGCAGCTTTATTCTCCACTGCATTAACCCAGATACAGGTGCTGGTGGCACAAGACCTTTGTTAACTTCAAACCACTGAGGCTTCACAGGGCCTCTTAGACTCTCAAAACATTCCTATCATTAAGAGAAGACCAAAAACCAGTTTTGTCAGTTCTCAATCCCATTGCTTCCTATCACTCCATGTTAATACTACTGTCTAGTAAGATTTTGGTTGTATAGTAACCCCTCATTTTCCTTGAATGTTAGTGGATATTTTCTTCTATTTTGATATGGTTAATTATCAGAAAAGGTGTTGGCCAAAGAATAAACTGAGGCACAAAGAGGCTAAGGAGCTAGTCCATGCACAATGTTAAGTATTGGAATTGGGAGATTATTTTCCTTCATCATGCTGGCTATGTGCATGGTCCCACATTAGGTCCTAGGTATATGTAGGACAGAAAGGTAAGAATTGAAGGCACTTACAAAAGCACAAGGTACTATTGTTGAATACAGTAAAACCGTAATCACACACACACACACACACACACACACACACACACTCAACAGCAATGTGCTCCTTCACTTCTAGGGATGATTTTAAGACTTTGAAAGCCCTACTGTGAGATTATCTCTAATCAGATAAACAACAATGCAATTGTCTATAACCAAAACCAAAGAAAATATAAATGGAATATAAAGAATATTCTTCAATCCTGTCTCTTCTGGTGAAAGTGGCGGATCATTCACTGAGAATATGGTCTGCCAATTTAATGAGGAAAGCGTAAACTGCTGAACTGTGGTTTACAAAAGTTGTTTCCAATTGCTTGTCCTTTTTTGGGAGTAAAATTATAATTGCTATCTTAGTCAACAGTTATCATCAAGTGAAATAAGCAAACAACAGAACAAACTGATTTAAAATCCCTTTCTCCAGGAAAGACACAGATCTAAACAGATTCATTTTTACTGTATCAATGTGCCCCAAATTTTAAAAATTATGAGTACTTCTACATATTACTTTCACACTTAAAATAATTTTGGTAATTTGATGCAACATTATATGGTTTGTGGTTATTTCTTAAAGTCATAAAACTTAATTTTTTAGAGTAGTTGTAGGTTCACAGGAAAATTGAATGAAAAATATGGGGAGTTCCCATATACCCATCATCAGGCATGCACAAATCTTTCCCACTATTGACATCCCCCACTACGATGGTACATTTGTTACACTTTATAAACCTACACTGATGGATCATTATCACCTAAATTCCACAGCTTGCATTAGGGGTCACTCATAGTGTTGTATATTCTGTGGGTTTAGACAAATGTATAATGACATGCATTCACCATATACAGAAGAGTTTCACTGCCTTAAAAATCTTCTATGCCCTGCCTGTTTATCTTCTCATCACTTCCTATCCCCTGGCAACCACTGATCTTTTTACTGCTTTCACAGTTTTGGCTTTTCCACATAGATAGAGAGTTAGAATCATCATATGGGATGTAGCCTTTTGAGATATGTGTCTCTTTTTAAGAGCAAGAAAAACATGACCAGATATCTGTAGCACACCTCTGCTCATATGTCATCAGGCAGAATCAAGTCACATGGCTGCCCCATAACAAACCCATTGGAGGTTATCCTGCTCAGTACTGACATGGACTATATGAAGATGAAATGACAAGTGAGGTGTCTTTGGATAATGTGACACTGAAATGAATAGGTGCTTTGAAATCACATTGGCTTGGATTTTAATCCTGAGTTGGCTATTTACTTGAGCCACATTTTTCTTCTTTCTAAAAAGCAGATTTAAATACCTATAGGATCCTTGTAATGATTAAATAATCATGTAATGAAACTGATGTGGTGCCTGGCAAAGAGTTAGTGCTAAGTAAACATTTCTCACATACAATACTCTGCCTCTATACATACCACATTCACAATACATGTAATTGAATACAACTGAGAATGGTGGGGCTCACCCTACCGATATGCTAATTCAACTAGTCATATCTATAGCAACAGATTTACATGCAGTTATAAAGAAAAATTAGTTGGATTATTTCAATTAAAAGGGATAGTCACTAGATTGTTATTAGTAGGTTTTTTCTAAGTAAAAAAATGTTTTGTTTTTACAATTTTCTATTGGCAGCATTTATTTTTTTATTTTTCTGCATGAAAAAAAATAATGCATGTGTCTATGGATATAAAAGTGGGATGATCTCATGCAGAGAAATGTCTTTTGCCTTTTCTCCTTAATCTAAGTGGAGTATGCCCTGATGCACACACTATTTTATTTTATGCATGTTCTTTTATTTTCTGAACTCCATTCTATTTTGAACCAGGTTTGTGAAGCTTTGCTAAATTTTCCCTGTGAGAAAATGATTTTGAGCTTGTCAATCCATCAGCATGATGACTGGGAAATATTTTAAAGAAAATACAAATTGTATTTACCAAGAAGCTGAAAATATAAAGCAGTGTTTTCTACTTGTCACCGTAAAAGAGCATGACAAATTCATTGTTATCCTGACTTCACAGTCATCAGCGATTCCACACACAGTGGTCACATAGGCACTATGGTTGTCACTAGCAGTAGAGCTCGATATATCTTTACAAAAACATCAAACATCACTGCACTATCACGAAAGGAAATGCCCATTATTCCTGGTAAGACAAGGGTTACCGAAAGGTTTATGATTTATTCACTGTGGTTGGACAACTTCAGCAATGAGGTTAATTGTATTGTTTCGATAGGTATTGGAGGCAGATAGATTTGTTTCTCTCAATTTTCATCCTAGTTTCTTGTCAGTTGTCCTATAAATGTGTGCAGCTGGTTGACAAAGGGATCATATTAAAGAGCATTTA